>NC_029780.3:56586312-56586885 GCF_000817695.3 Arachis duranensis | reverse complement strand
TCCCAACACTGCACCAATGGCATGGTCACTGGCATCACACATTAGTTCGAATGGTAATGTCCAGTCTGGTGCAGAGATGACTGGTGCTGTGACCAGTTTGGCTTTCAGGGTCTCAAACGCTTGCAGACACTGTGTGTCAAACACAAATGGTGTATTAGCAGCTAGCAGGTTGCTTAGAGGTTTTGCAATTTTTGAAAAATCCTTTATAAACCTTCTGTAGAATCTTGCATGTCCCAGAAAGCTTCTGATTGCCTTAACATTGGCAGGTGGTGGTAATTTTTCAATTACCTCTACCTTTGCTTGATCCACCTCTATTCCCTTACTTGAAATTTTATGCCTAAGGACAATTCCTTCAGTCACCATAAAGTGACATTTCTTCCAGTTTAAGACCAGGTTAGTCTCTTGGCATCTTTTCAGGACAAGTGCTAGATGATCAAGACAGGAGTTGAATGAGTCTCCAAATACTGAGAAGTAATCCATGAAGACTTCCAGGAACTTCTCTACCATATCAGAGAAGATGGAGAGCATGCACCTCTGAAAGGTTGCAGGTGCATTGCACAGACCAAAAGGCAT
>NC_029780.3:56583994-56586157 GCF_000817695.3 Arachis duranensis | reverse complement strand
GTCTATGAATGGTAAAGGAAAATGATCCTTTCTGGTGGCTATATTGAGCCTTCTGTAGTCAATACACATACGCCACCCTGTAACTGTTCTTGTAGGAACCAGTTCATTCTTTTCATTATGAACCATTGTCATGCCTCCTTTTTTGGGGACAACTTGGACAGGGCTCACCCAGGGGCTATCAGAAATAGGATAAATAATCCCAGCCTCTAGTAACTTAGTTACCTCTTTCTGCACCACCTTCTTCATGGCTGGATTTATCCGCCTCTGTGGTTGAACCACTGGCTTGACATTATCTTTCAATAGGATCTTGTGCATGCATCTTGCTGGGCTAATGCCCTTAAGATCACTGATGGACCACCCAAGAGCTGTCTTGTGTGTCTTTAGCACTTGAATTAGTGCTTCCTCTTCCTATGAATTCAAAGCAGAGCTTATGATTATTGGAAAAGTGTCACCTTCTCCTAGAAATGCATACTTCAGGGATGGTGGTAGTGGCTTGAGCTCGGATTTAGGAGGCTTATCCTATTTCTGTGGAATTTTTAGAGGTTCTTTTATTTCCTCTGATTCGAGACCCTCAGTCATATTGATCTCTTCCACCAAAGAGTCAATAATATCAGTGCTCATGCAGTCATTTACTGTGTCTAGATGCTGCATAGCTTTGACAGCATTCAACTTGAACTCATCCTCATTAACTCTCAGGTCACTTCTCCTTTTTGTACATCAATAAGAGTGCATCCAGTTGCTAGGAAAGGTCTTCCTAGGATGAGAGTTGCACTCTTGTGCTCCTCCATTTCCAGCACTACAAAGTCAGTGGGAAAGGCAAATGGCCCAACCTTGACAATCATGTCCTCAATTATGCCTGATGGATATTTAATGGAGCCATCAGCGAGTTGGAGACATATCCGGGTTGGTTTGACTTCTTCAGTCAACCCAAGCTTTCTGATAGTGGATGCAGGTATTAGATTGATACTTGCTCCAAGGTCACATAGGGCCGTCTTGGTACAAGCACCTTCTAATGTGCATGGTATCATAAAGCTTCCTGGATCTTGAAGCTTTTCTGGTAAGCTCTTCAGAATGACTGCACTGCACTCTTCAGTGAGAAACACTTTTTCAGTTTCTCTCCAATCCTTCTTATGACTTAAGATCTCTTTCATGAACTTAGCATAAGAAAGTATTTTCTCAAGTGCCTCTACAAACGAAATCTTTATTTCAAGAGTCCTTAGATAGTCTGCAAAGCGGGCAAATTGTTTATCCTGTTCCGCTTGGCGGAGTTTCTGAGGATAAGGCATCTTGGCTTTATATTCTTCAACCTTAGTTGCTACAGGTTTATTCCCTACAGAGGTGGTTGGAGAAGCCTTTTTAGAGGGGTTACTATCAGCACTCTCAGGTGTCTGATTCCTCATTGGCATTTGAACGTCAGGACTGGGTGAGGAATGGGCGTTTAACGCCAACTTCCCCCCTTTTCTGGCGTTTGAACGCCAGAACTGGGCAAGGAATGGGCGTTTAACACCAACTTTTCCCCCCTTTCTGGCGTTTGAACGTCAGGAGTATTCCTCTCTGGGCTCTTACTGTCCTCAGAGGGATTTTGGGCAGTGGTTTGGTTATCCTTTGTCAGTTGTTCCTTTCTTAGCTTTTTGCTACCTTGAGCAGTGTTATTCAATGTCTTCCCACTCCTCAGTTGAACTGCTTGGCATTCTTCTGTTATCTGTCTAGATAACTGCTGTTTTGTCTGATTCAACTGTGATTCTATATTCTTGTTAGAAATTTTGGTTTCTTGGAGCATCTCTTTAAATTCTGTTAACTGTTTTGTCATCAGGAGTAATTGCTGATTAAGCTCAACAATCTGTTCTTGAGGATTAGGATCAGTAGTTACTGCCATAGCTTCTTCTTTTGTAGAGGACTCACTGCTTAAGTATAGATGTTGATTTCTAGCAATAGTATCTATGAGCTCTTAAGCTTCTTCAATCGTCTTCCTCATATGTATAGATCCACTAGCTGAGTGGTCTAGAGACATCTGAGCTTTTTTTGTAAGCCCATAGTAGAAGATATCTAACTGTACCCACTCTGAAAACATTTCAGAGGGGCATTTTCTTAGCATACCTCTGTACCTCTCCCAGGCATTATAAAGAGATTCATTATCCTCTTGTTTAAAGCCTTGGATGTCCA
>NC_029780.3:56582729-56583835 GCF_000817695.3 Arachis duranensis | reverse complement strand
AGAACTATGCCAGAAACTCAGTAGGTTCTTCCTGTGGAAGACCGGAATACTGGCAATTTTGCTGCACCATGATAATGAGTTGAGGATTTAGCTCAAAGTTGCTTGCTTTAATGGGAGGTATACAAATGCTACTCCCATATGCAGTTGTAATGGGGTTAGCATATGACCCTAGAGTCCTTCTGGACTGCTCAATTCCACTTAGGTCCATGATGGAGAAAGGGAAATGATATGGATTCACAAGTAAAGTATAAAATAAATTTTTTTAATTAAAAATGACCGAAAATAATAAAATAAATGGAACAGAAAATAAAATAAAATTTCGAAAACTAAAAGAAAATAGAATCAAAGCAAATTGAAAACTAGATTAAAAATATTTTGGAATTAACAATTAAAAAGATATGGCTGAAAATTGATTTGAAAAAGGTATGAGTGCAAAGATATGATTTTGAAAATTAATACAAAGAAGACACCAAACTTAGAAATTTTTAGAAAATCACACACAAATTTTCGAAAACCTAAAGGAAGTGCACAATTAACCAGCAAGTGCACTGGGTCGTCCAAGTAATACCTTACGTGAGTAAGGGTCGATCCCACGGAGATTGTCGGCTTGAAGCAAGCTATGATTATCTTGTAACTCTTAGTCAGGATATCAATAACTCTCAGGTTTAATTGTGAAAAGTGAAAGAACATGAAATAGATACTTGTTTTGCAGTAATAGAGAACAGGTTGAGGTTTTGGAGATGCTCTATCTTCTGAATCTCTGCTTTCCTACTGTCTTCTTCTTCATGCACGCAAGGCTCATTCCATGGCAAGCTGTATGTAGGGTTTCACCGTTGTCAATGGCTACCTCCCATCCCCTCAGTGAAAATGTTCAACGCGCTCTGTCACAGCACGGCTAATCATCTGTCGGTTCTCAATCAGGTTGGAATAGAATCCAGTGATTCTTTTGCGTCTGTCACTAACGCCTAGCCATCAGGAGGTTGAAGCTCGTCACAGTCATTCAATCATTGAATCCTACTCAGAATACCACAGACAAGGTTTAGACCTTCCGGATTCTCAAGAATGCCGCCATCAATTCTAGCTTATACCACGAAGATTCTGATTAA
>NC_029780.3:56582298-56582667 GCF_000817695.3 Arachis duranensis | reverse complement strand
GTAGAATGGAGGTGGTTGTCAGGCACACGTTCATAGGTGAGAATGATGATGAGTGTCATGGATCATCATATTCATCAAGTTGAGGAACAAGTGATATCTTAGAATAGAAGCAAGGGTGATTGAATGAAAAACAGTAGTAATTGCATTAATCCATCAAGACACAGCAGAGCTCCTCACCCCCAACCATGAGGTTTAGAGACTCATGCTGTAGAAGATACAGTAAGAAACGTGTAGTGTGTCATGAGGTAAAGATACAATGTCAAAATATCCTATTTATAGTGAACTAGTAACCTAGGGTATACAGAAATGAGTAAATGACGTAAAAATCCACTTCCGGGGTCCACTTGGTGTGTGCTTGGGCTGAGCATT
>NC_029780.3:56561986-56582183 GCF_000817695.3 Arachis duranensis | reverse complement strand
GGGAATTCTGAAGCTGATTTGCAACGCCGGTTTGGGCCATCATATCTCGGGCAAAATATGAATTATTATACATTGCTGGAAAGCCCAGGATGTCTACTTTCTAATGCAATTGAGAGCGCGCTAATTGGGCTTCTGTAGCTCCAGAAAATTCACTTCGAGTGCAGGGAGGTCAGAATCCAACAGCTTCTGCAGTCCTTTTTTCAGCCTCAGAATCAGATTTTTGCTCAGGTCCCTCGATTTCAGCCAGAAATTACCTGAAATCACAAAAAAACACACAAACTCATAGTAAAGCCCAGAAAAGTGAATTTTAAATAAAAACTAATAAAAACATACTAAAAATTAACTAAAATGTACTAAAAACATACTAAAAACAGTGCCAAAAAGCGTATAAATTGTCCGCTCATCAGGGGTCCTCTCTGGGCGTTTAGACACTAGTCTCTTCTCCTTAAGGAGGCAGGAGGCTGACATTAGACGCCCGTTTTGGGCCTTTTAATCTTAAGCAAAGTATCGACTATGATACATTTTTGGAAAGCTCTGAAAGTCATCTTTCCATAGCCATTGAAAATGCTCCAATTGGACTTCTAGAGCTCCCAAAAATTTCTTCCAAGTGCAAGGAGGTCAGATCCGGACAACATCTGTAGTGCTTTCTCTGTCTCTGAATCAGAATTTTTCTCCAGCTCCTCAATTTTAGCCAGAAAATACCTAAAATTGTATAAAAATACACAAAATCATAGTAGAATGCAAAATGTGAATTTAACACTAAAAACTATATGAAAATGATGTCAAAAAGTGTATAAAATATCCGCTCATCAAGAGACATCCAATAGCCTTAAAATTTCCACTCCCTTTCTCTCCTCTTTGATCACCTCCACCTCTTGTTCAATCCTCCCCAATTCTTCAACCACTTCTTTAACTTTAATTAGCTCAATCTCTTCCACTTGTGATGAATCCTAGCTAACTTACTAATTACCTTAGTAAAAAGCTAGTGTTAGTGGAAACAATAACAACTAACAACCCAAGAATTATCACTAAATGTCAGACATTATGACTCTAGTATTCCATATACTTATTTACCCAAGCCAAGGGGTGGAAATTTATCCCATAATCAAAATTGGCATTTCATCGAACACATGATAGGCATATTCAGAAAACATGACAAAATTGTAAAAATACTCAAAACTATGAACAACCAAAGAACAAAATCAACAATGGCAATTCAACAAACATAAAATAACCACTAAACATTAAATTCATTAACGAGAAGTCAAACTTGCAAAAGCATATATGTATTGATAAAGTAAACTAAAATATAAGAAAGTGTAGAACAAATAATGAAATAAAAGAGAAAATTAAAAAATACTTACAATGGAAATAGCTAGAATCCAAAATCAAAATTGGAAAAATAAAAACTTGAAATATAAACCTTAATTACATCCTAAGAAATTTTGAGAGAAAACCTAACCTAAAACTACCTTCTAACTAACTAAAACTATGCCTAAGTGTATTGTGTATTGTCTGGTATTGCTAGCCCTCATTATAAGCTTCAACAACTTCAGAAATGGGCCTGGAAGCCCTTAAAATCATGAGCCACATGACTTTTTAATAAAGTCATGCGCAGGGACTTGTGCGTACACAGTGTGTGCTTACGCACACTTGCTGATTGATAAACCCCAATTTTGTGGTTTATCTTGTGCTTAATTTAGGGGATTTTATCAACGTTTCTCACATTTATTCAATGAAATAACATGGTTTTGTGATTCTCCCTAATTTTGTGCTTAAGAGTGAAAACATGCTTTTTAGGCCTTTAAATTACTAATTTTAATTCACCTTAATTCCATTTGATACCTTGATATGTTTGTTGAGTGATTTTAGATTCATAAGTCAAGTATTGGATGGAAGAAGTGAAGAGAAAAGGATGCAAGGTAGAGAATTCATGAAGAAACAAGCATTTGGAGAATTAAGGGCCACGCGCACACGTCATCCACGCGTACGCATGAGAAGGACATTTGCAAAGCCACGTGCACACGTCAGCTATGCATGCGCGTGAGGAGGAATTTGCCAGCGACGCACACGCGTCGTCCACACGCACGCGTGACGTCAGGCACGTGACCTCATTAAAGTGAATTCGCTGGGATGGGCGATTTTTGAACTTTCCATGCCCAAATCCAACTCATTTATGAGGCTATTTCATGTAGAATTAAAGATTGGACAATGGGGGATCCATTAGTTTTAGGTTAGCATCATGTAGGTCAGTTTTCTAGAGAGAGAAGCTTCTCTCTAGAATTAGGTTTCTTAGGTTAATTTTCATCTTAAATTTCTTCTTGTTAATTTCCCTTTTTATGCCTCTTTTCATGTTTATGAACTATTGTTGGATTTGGATTTCATTTAATGCATTTTGATGTTTGATGTTCTTTTATTGTTGATTTGAGTTGTCATTATTATTTTCTTGCAATTAGTAGTTGGTAGATTTATTATTCTTGCACTTTTATGATGCCTTCTTTTTATGCCTTCCAATTGTTTAATAAAATTCTTGGTTGGATGTTAGAGTAGATTTTTGAGCATTCTTGGCTTGGAAAGAGGAATTAGGCAATCTTGGATCATGAATACCCAACTTATGTTGGTAACCTAGAGTTGTTAGTTAATATTGTTTCCATTGACGCTAATCTTTTTCTAATTCAATTAGTAAGTTGATTAAGACTTTTGGATTGAGATTAACTAGTCTTATTTGACTTTCTCTCGTGTGAAGATAACATTGTACCTTCTTCCATTGTTGGAGATGATTAAATAAGATAAGCTCTTGTTAATTATTGTTATGATTAGTGACTAGGATAGAAAGCCTATATTCTCAATCCTTGCCATGGATGTCTCTCTTTATCACTTGCTTTCTTTAGGTGCTTGCTTTATTTTCTTGCCAATTATTTTCTTGCCCTTTTATTAAATCAAACCCCCCTTGTTCCTTCATATCCAATAATTGATCACTTCATTGCAATTTCTTGTGAGACGACGACACGAGGTTTTAATACTTCGGTTAATTCTTATTGGGGTTTGTACTTGTGACAACCAACATTAAAACTTTTATTGAGCATTGCTTGTCGGTTGGGAACTATACTTGCAACGAAGTTATTTCTCTTTTATCGAGAAAAAATTCTTAGCCGATGGTTTCGTTCTTTCACTGATTTCCTCTTGTGTGTACGCACAGGATGTTGTGCGTACGCACACTTGGTTGTGTACTTCTTCTTTATTTTCTTCATATTCTCTCCCAACTGCATGCTTCTCCTCCACTCTTATCAAGCCATTCCAACCTATTATACCTGAGATCACTCATCAAAACTATCAAGGCATTGAATGGAATGAAAGTGGAATAAAATTGATTAAAATAAGCACAAAATAGCACGTTTTCATAATTGGATATAATTTTGAGAGAAAACATAAAAGCATGCTATTTAGGTGAATAAATGTGGGTTTATATGATGAAATCTACTAAAATCAAACCAAAATTTATCGTCAAATATAGATTCATTAGTATGCATAATGTGTGTTGAGAATTTCCACTTACCTGAGTCAATTTCCGCACGTACGCGCAAGGTGTGCGTACGCACAACTCCACTATTTTTCAAAAATGATGTTTTTGAACTATTTTGTCTTTCATGCGAGGTTCTAACCCCTTTAACCTCTGTATGGAGTTGAATAACTAATTGATAAGCCTCAAATACATTGGGGAGGATCATAATAAGTTAAATTAAATTATTCCCGAAATAACACTTGGCTAACTAGATAAAATTGTCGTGGGATGGAGATTTATCCTGTCTGCGGTAAGGAAGGTCGTTAGTCCCACTCACAAGATGATGTGATAAGAAATTGATAAACTAATGGGGTTACTGAATATGGGGACTTATGAAATTGATTGAAAATATGATTATAACTAAGATGATTGTGTATTCTAATGTGATATTAAACCCAATCTCATGAAAACGGTGATACGTAATGCTCACGTAAGATATGGTGCATAAGGCTCGGTGGAGATGGTGATACATAACACCCACTTAAGACCAAGAGTACAGCTCAGCGGGGACCGCGATAGGTAACAGTCACTAGAGACCAGATGAATGATCCCATATTGAACCCATTTGAGTGTGCATACTATATTTGATTTTTCTATCTGAATATTCTTTTAATTATTAATTATTTTACTTGATATACTTGTTTATTAATTGTGTTTGATTTGCATTGACTATTAATTGTGTTTGTTACTACTAAATTGGATACTAAATTACTAAAATGAACAACTATAATATTGAGAGCAATAATGACTTTGTGTTGGAAAGAATTGAGGCTAGAGACAACTGATAAGGGCTGAGACTTAGCATATCAACCCTGTTGGGATTAGTTAAACCCTAGGCTTAAACCCTATAAGTTTGAAGATTAAGATTGTCTAGCAGGTTCATGTCTCTATATATAGTCTTTATTTAGAACCATTACCCTACTGGGAATCTTCGGGTTCTCACCCGTTGTGAAAATTTTTGTTTTTCAGATACAGGACATGATGCACCTCGCGAAGTGTGCAGGATTCCTTTTGGCAAGCAAAGAAGACTTGTGTTTTGAGATGTATTTTGTTACTTAGTATTTATTCTCCACTTTTGAAAACTATTTTGTATATTCCTCTTAGAGGATTTTATTTTGGAGAAACAAGATGTTATTTTGAACACTTTTGGTTTTGTAATATTCTAGCCAGCCTTTTCTTCGCAGGTTGAGACTAGTAATTTTTATGTATGTTATCCTAAATCTTATGTATGTATGTATGTATGTATGTATGTATATATGTATGTATATATGTATGTATGTATGTATGTATATATATTGCTTCTATATCAAATGCTTCTTAGCTTTAATACTTCGTGTGTGGTAACGGTATTATTTCGTTTATCTTTTTTTCACAGGCTTCTTGTTATATTATTATCCTTCGAATACTATATATGTATTTTGCTTTTAGGTGTCGTAATGTCTCACCACCTCTGATTTACGACTATAGTGTAAGGCTTTGTATGGTAGGGTGTTACATTATGGTATCAAAGTAGTTCTGACTGACTATGCTTCTGAGGATATTTGGATTGTGTTTATGTGCTATTTAGGATATTTTATTGATAAATATAGCATAATTGTTCATGAGCATGCTTTTGGGACTTTAATGCACTAGACTTGAGATATTGAGACTGGTCACCTTGATATCAATTTTTTGGTGTGAACAGGACCCAGATGGCATCTCGTGGACGTGGACAAGGTCAACAATCCGGTTAACTTTATGACCACTATGGAGAACATGGTTGCTACCATGTAGGCTACTATTGAGATGTTGGGATAGCAGGTCGGGAATGGAAATAGTAGAGGAGGCAATAGGCCTAATTGGGCAATGGAGGGCCAATGACTTTGGCCACCTTCTTGAAGGTGAATCCACCAACTTTCAGGGGTACGGCCAACCCCACTGAGGCCGATAATTAATTTCAAGCCATGGAGAGAGCTTTGTAAGCTTAGCAGGTGCCAGAGGACCAATAGGTGGAGTTTGCCGCGTATCGGTTGGAAGGAGAAGCTCAATTCTGGTGGTAAGGAACTCGCCATTTGTTG
The DNA here is from genome assembly GCF_000817695.3 of Arachis duranensis. NCBI lineage: Eukaryota > Viridiplantae > Streptophyta > Magnoliopsida > Fabales > Fabaceae > Arachis > Arachis duranensis. Next base: position 56,576,564 of record NC_029780.3, on the reverse strand, counting down.
CAGTAGGGTGATGCTACTATTACATGGGATGCATTCAAGATTGATTTCTACATGAAGTAGTTTCCAAACACAGTTAGGGAGGCAAAGAAGTTGGAACTGATGCAGCTGAAGCAAGGTTCTATGACTATGGCTGAGTACGCTAACAAATTTGATTAGCTGTGCCAATTTTCTAAGTTTGCCAAGGTGCTCCAGAGGGTTATCAGGAGTAGAAGTGCATTAAGTACAAGGGTAGACTTCAGAGTGATATCAGTGCCATTCTGCCTAAGGAGATCCAAGTCTTTTCTAAGTTGGTAAACAAGAGCAGAGTAATGGAAGAATACTCAAAGAAGGCTGTTATGGCTAAGAGTGACTGTTGAGGGTTCAAAGTTTCAAGAGAGGAGGCTATGCGCTGCAACATACTCAAGGCCGAAATGATTTCCGAAGGAATGACAACCGCCGGGGTAATAGTAAATGGAAGCAGGCAAGGACTCAATCATATGACTTAAAGTGTCAAAGGTGCAGAAGGTACCATCCAGACAAGTCATGTAGGGCCAAGTTGGGTTTATGCTACAGTTGTGGATCGACAGGGCATATCTCCGAGAATCGTCCACGTTGGGGGACTCAGGATGCTAGTAGAGCTCAACAACAGGATCGAGTATTCGCTGTGACTGCGAATGATGCTGCTAGGTCTGATACTTTGATTAGAGGTAACTATGAAATTGGTAACCAAACCTTAATTGCTTTGAATGACACTCGAGCATCACATTCATTCATCTCATTTGACAAAGTTGAGGAATTAGGGTTAAAATTATCTGAATTAGCCTATGACTTGCATGTGCATAATCCAACCTCCAAGATTGTGATAACTAAGTTAGGTTGTCAACAAATTCCTTTTCTAATAGAAAATAGACAATTTGTTCAAGACTTGATATGCTTGCATTTGACTGTACTTGATTTGATTTTGGGTTTGGATTGGTTTTCAAAGTATCATGTGTTATTATACTATTTTGAGCATTTGGTAATGGAAGGGTAGTGGAAGGGCCGATTGTAGCCTAGGGTTACTATTTGAACCCGGTAATGGTGAATTTGTAGTGGAAGTAAATGTCAGGGGTATGTGCTATTAGCCACTAGCTCGTCGGGAGATGAACATAATTTAAATTAGATTCTGGTAGGGAATGAATTTCTCAAGGTATTTCCTGAGGATATACCTTAATTTTCCCCTCCTCGAGAGATAAAATTTGTGATAGAACTAGTGCCAGGAGTAGGACCGATCTCGATTGCGCCTTATAGGATGTCACCATTGAAGCTGGCAAAATATAAGGTTCAGTTGGAGAAACTAATGGATAAGAGATTTATCCAACAAAGTATTTTTCTGTGGAGAGTACCGGTTTGTTAGTGAAAAAGAAGGATGGTAGTATGCGACTGTGTGTGGATTACAGGCAATTGAATAAGGTGACGGTGATGAATAAGTATTCGTTATCGAGAATTCACGACTTGATGGATTAGTTGCAAGGATTCAAAGTTTTCTCCAAGATTGACTAAAGGTCCGGATATCATCAAATAAGGGTGACAAAAGAAGATATTCCTAAGACATCTTTCAGAACTCGTTTTGGTCAATACGAATATATGGTGATGTCCTTCGGGTTGATTAATGCCCCTGCCATGTTCATGGATTACATGAATAGGGTATTTGGACCTTTCTTAGACAAATTCGTTGTAGTGTTTATTGATGATGTTATGATATACTTCGAGACTGCAGAGGAGCACGTAGAGCACTTGCGAATAGTTTTGCAGATTTTAAAGGAGAGGAAGCTTTATGCAAAGCTTTCCAAGTGTGAATTTTAGAAGGGAGAAGCAAAATTCTTGGGGCATGTGGTAAGCCGAGAAGGTATAGGACCTTAAGCAGTGATTGAATGGTGATGACCAACATTTGTGATGGGGGTGAGGAGTTTCTTGAGATTAGCTGATTATTACTGAAGGTTTATCAAGGGCTTCTCGCAGATTGCGTTACCTATGACTAAGTTGACCCGTAAAGATACGCCATTTATATGGATGTCCGAATACGAGGAGAGTTTTCAAACTCTGAAAAGAGAGTTTGACCACAGTACCATTGCTTGTGTTGCCTGAACCTCATGAACCATTTGAAGTGTCTTGTGATGCTTCAGTGAAGGGTTTAAGGGTGATTGTATGAATGTGTTGTGGTTAAAGGTGTGGTTTGGAATTGCAAATACATTTGATTATTAAGATAATGGGTTAATACCTATATAGGTGTGTGAGTAAGGATGGTCCTAAAAGGAAGCCCAGGAAATGGGATTAAATTAATTTTGTAAAGTAAAGTGTGGCCAATTAAAGTGTTCTCTCAGACTTTCATTCCAAGCTAGCTTTGAGAAAATTCAACATTCACTATGCCTATAAATTGATCAATTACCCAACTAGTTAAAGGCCTACCAGAGACCCTAACCGCAATGTGTTCACATCAGCACTGCTTTGCATAATCTTAACCATTGTAATATTTCAACTTAAATCTGAATGGTATCAAACACTAGTAGACAGAAATGCCATTGTTGTACCTTGCCTCACCAAAAACCCTTCCAATAATTTATAAGACTTATAAATTTTTCACTAGCCCTCAAATCTTTAACACAAGTACATTGATTGATTTGTTTTTTGGTCATTAAATTAAGTCAGTTACCCAACCAATGCAATCAAAAAAACCAGTTTACAAAACTCCACCTCATTTGAAATTAAAGCTCCACTTATTGACCTTAATATCTCTAACTAATTCCTAATTCTCATGCAAAATAGAGGCTAGATGATAAACTCTTGAGGCATTAATGGTTCCACCATGAGGATGCTGATGCTATTGTTGTGCTTCCATCGCCGACACATGGATGGAATATGATCTCATGCTTAGTTCATAATCGATATAAAGCTTGACTGTCGTAAACATCTACTATTCTTAAATATCTGACCAAAAACTCTTCCACCGACCTAAGAAATGACAGTTGCTGCTCCGTGTCATCGAAGGAAAGGATGTGGATCAAACTACTACCAACAATGAGGGAGGGAGAGAAAGAGAGGGTATCTTTGGTTACCGGTCCCAATTGATTAGGTAGCTGGGATACTAATTGCCTGTTTGCTTGAACACCATTTGGGCCGCTTCTTTGAGAATGACTTCAATAGAATGAGGCAATCTGCTACTCAAGCATGAGGAAGTTGATCTGAGTATTTCAATCTTACTACAGTATGATCTAGTATATTGTCCTCTCTTGGGGTCCATGTCATTCTACCTTAGGGGAGGTCTCTGAGAATAAATTGGATATCCTTAAGGATAACATCTATTTTTCAGAGCTTTGTATTTGATTTCATAGATTGCACCAAAGTATGATTATCTTACTCAATGATCACTCTCTAGATGTCTAGATTTCTTATTAAAATAAGGGATTCTCTTATTGCTTCTGCTTTAACTACCAAGGCTGAATTTGAGCTAACATTCTTTGTTGTTCCTCCTCTTAAGTTATTATTGCTGCTTCTAATCAGATGTTCTACTACTCTTTGGCCAAATTCCTTATTAAAGGATGCATTTACAATTATTTTGAGCTAGCCAGTAAGAGGGATCTCCAGAAGATTGGTAATTTCTTTCTATTTACCTGTTCTGTTTCTTGTTGTTTTTTGCTATTATTACGTGTTGGGATTATCTCTCTCTCTTGTGACTTTGCTTGAATTATAGTTGCTAGTGGGTCAGGTATTTAGTGTTGATAAATTATTGAGTTTCTTGCTTTTCAGATATTCCAAGCCATTATTCCCATTGTGATCCATCCAATATCAAATTCCTCGCTTTTTGCTTCCTTTTAGTTTGTCCATCATGCTAAGTAGCCATATATCCAGTGACGTAATAGAATATGTTGATGGAATGCATTGCACTTGCGACCCGAACTAAGTAGCCCTAGTCCATCCACAAAGAAAAATGACATATTCTGTCATTTCTTCTTCCTGCAAAAAAAGAGGACAAATAGGATTGTTAGGTTACTCTGTTTTTATACACATTGAATTTCACTGGAATAATATTGTGTATAACTTTTCAAAGGAATGTCATGATTTTTGTGGAACTTTCATATCCCATATTCCTTTCCACGGCCTTGAGAGATTGGTGCACGAAATTGTGATCTCAATGGCGTCAACAACTTGGTACGCACAATTATAATCTCAACTCTTTTTTGCAACTTCGCACAACTAACCAGCAAGTGCACTGGGTCGTCCAAGTAATAAACCTTACGTGAGTAAGGGTCGATCCCACGAAGATTGTCTGCTTGAAGCAAGCTATGGTCACCTTGTAAATCTCAGTCAGGCGGATTCAAATGGTTATGGAGTTTTGATAATTAAAAGATAAATAAACATAAAATAAAGATAGAGATACTTATGTAATTCATTGGTGGGAATTTCAGATAAGCGTATGGAGATGCGTTATTCCTTCTGAATCTCTGCTTTCCTAATATCTTCATTCAATCATTCATACTCCTTTCCATGGCAAGCTGTATGTTCGGGTATCACCGTTGTCAATGGCTATATCCCGTCCTCTCAGTGAAAATGGTCCAGCTACGGGTTACGTAGGGCTAATCATCTGTCGGTTCTCACTTGTATTGGAATAGAATTCATTGATCCTTTTGCGTCTGTCACTACGCCCAACAGTCATGAGTTTGAAGCTCGTCACAGTCATCCCATCCCAGATCCTACTCGGAATACCACAGACAAGGTTTAGACTTTTCGGATCTCAAGAATGCTGCCAATTGATTCTAGCTTATACCACGAAGACTCTGATCTCACAGAATGGAAGGCTCTATTGTCAGGAGAGGCAACCATGCGTCGCGAACCAGGAATCCAAGAGATATACATTCAAGCTTTCGCAGGTAGAACGGAAGTGTTTGTCAGGCACGCGTTCATAAGTGAGAATGGTGATGAGTATCACGGATCATCACATTCATCAGGTTGAAGTGCGAATGAATATCTTAGAATAAGAATAAGCTTGAATTGAATAGAAGAACAATAGTACTTTGCATTAATACTCGAGGAACAGCAGAGCTCCACACCTTAATCTATGGGGTGTAGAAACTCCACCGTTGAAAATACATAAGTGAAAATGGGGTAGGCATGGCCGAATGGCCAGCCTCCCAAAACGTGAACAATGGTCCCAAAGATGTTCCAAAAGCCCCGAGTACAATAGTAAAAAGTCCTATTTATACTAAACTAGTTACTAGGGTTACAGAAATAAGTAAATGATGTAGAAATCCACTTCTGGGCCCACTTGGTGTGTGCTTGGGTTGAGCATTGAAGCTTTCATGTGTGGAGACTTTTCTTGGAGTTAAACACCAATTTTTATGCCAGTTTGGGCATTTAACTGCAGCTTCTATCCTGTTTCTGGCGTTTAATGCCAGAATAAAGCAGGAAGTTGGCGTTTGAACGCCAGTTTGCATCGTCAATACTCGAGCAAAGTATGGACTATTATATATTGCTGGAAAGTCCAGGATGTCTAATTTTCAACGCAATTGAGAGCGCGCCATTTGGGTTTCTGTAGCTCCGAAAAATCCTTTTTGAGTTCAAGGAGGTCAGAATCCAACAGCATTAGCAGTCCTTTTTCAGCCTTTGAATCAGATTTTTGCTCAGGTCCCTCAATTTCAGCCAGAAAATACCTGAAATCACAGAAAAACACACAAAGTCATAGTAAAGTCCAGAAATGTGAATTTTGCTTAAAAACGACTAAAAGTATACTAAAAAGTAGCTAGATCCTACTAAAAACTATCTAAAAATAATGCCAAAAAGCGTATAAATTATCCGCTCATCACAACACCAAACTTAAATTGTTGCTTGTCCCCAAACAACTGAAAACAAAATAGAATAATAAGAAGAGAATATACAATGAATTCCACAATATCAATGAAACTTAGTCCCAATTAGATGAACGGGGCTAGTAGCTTTTTGCTTCTGAACAGTTTTGGCATCTCACTTTATCCTTTGAAATTCAGAATGATTGGCGTCTATAGGAACTCAGAATTTTAGATAGTGTTATTGATTCTCCTAGTTCAGTACGTTAATTCTTGAACACAGCTTCTTTATGAGTCTTGGCCGTGGCCCTAAGCACTTTGGTTTCCAGTATTACCACCTGATACATAAATGCCAAAGACACATAACTGGGTGAACCTTTTCAGATTGTGACTTAGCTTTGCTAAAGTCCCCAATTAGAGGTGTTCAGAGTTCTTAAGCACACTCTTTTTGCTTTGGATCATGACTTTAACTACTCAGTCTCAAGCTTTTCATTTGGATCTTCATGACACAAGCACATGGTTAGGGACAACTTGATTTAGCTGCTTAGGCCTGGATTTTATTTTCTTGGGCCCTCCTATCCATTAATGCTCAAAGCCTTGGATCCTTTTTATCCTTGCCTTTTGGTTTAAAGGGCTATTGGCTTTTTCTGCTTGCTTTTTCTTTTTCTTTCTCTCTCTTTTTTTTTCGCTACTTTTTTCTTTTTTACTGCTTTTTCTTGCTTCAATAATCAATTTCATGATTTTTTAGATCATCAATAACATTTCTCTTTGTTCATCATTCTTTCAAGAGCCAACAACTTTAACATTCATAAACTTCACTATCAAAATTATGCACTGTTCAAACATTCATTCAGAAAACAAAAAGTATTGCCACCACATCAAAATAATTAAACAAATTTCAAGATAAAAATTGAAATTCAAGTACTTCTTGTTCTTTTGTAATTAGGCACATTTTTCCTTTAAGAGAGGTGAAGGATTCATGGAATTATTCATAGCTTTAAGGCATAGACACTAGACACTAATGATCATGTAGTAAAGACACAAAACATAGTAAAGCATAAAGCCCAAAGCCGAAAACAGAAAGACAATTAGACAAGGAGATTAAGGAACGGGTCCACCTTAGTGAGGGTGGCGTCTTCCTCTTGAAGAACCAATGGTGCTCTTGAGCTCCTCTATGTCCCTTTCTTGCCTTTGTTGCTTCTCCCTCATGGCTCTTTGATCTTCTCTAATTTAATGGAGAATGATGGAGTGCTCTTGGTGCTCCATCCTTAGTTGGTCCATGAGTGGGCTCTCTTGTTTGCTCCATCCTTTTCTTAGTGATGGGCTTGTCCTCTTCAATGAGGATGTCTCCTTCTATATAATCCCAGCCGAATTGCATAGGTGACAAATAAGATGAGGAAAGGCTAACCTTGCCAAAGTGGAGGACTTGTCTGCCACCTTGTAGAGTTCTAGAGGTATGATCTCATGAACTTACATTTCCTCCCCAATCATGATACTATGGATCATGATGGCCCAATCCACAGTTACTTCAGATCGGTTGCTAGTAGGAATGATGGAGCGTTGGATGAACTCCAACCATCCTCTAGCCACAGGCTTAAGGTCCGGTCTTCTCAATTGAACCGGCTTGCATCTTGAGTCTCTTTTCCATTGAGCTCTTTCCACACATATGTCCATGAGGACTTGGTCCAACCTTTGATCAAAGTTGACCTTTCTAGTGTAGGGGCGTGCGTTTTCTTGCAGCATTGGCAAGTTGACTCTTATATTTTCCGGATTGAAATCTAAGTATTTCCCCCTGACTATTGTAAGCCAATTCTTTGGATTCGGGTTCATACTTTGTTCATGGTTCCTAGTGATCCATGCATTGGCATAGAACTCTTGAACCATTAAGATTCTGACTTGTTGAATGGGGTTGGTGAGAACTTCCCAACCTCTTCTTCGGATCTCATGTTGGATCTCTGGATAGTCATTCTTCTTGAGCATGAAAGGAACCTCAGGGATCACTTTCTTCTTGGCCACAATTTCATAGAAGTAGTCTTGATGGACCTTTGAGATGAATCTCTCTATCTCTCATGACTCGGATGTGGAAGCTTTTGCCTTCCCTTTCCTCTTTGTAGAGGTTTCTCCGGCCTTAGGTGCCATAAATGGTTATGGAAAAACAAAAAGCAATACTTTTACCACACCAAACTTAAAAGGATAGGATTTGATAGGTGAGTGGTGTTTTGGGTAGAGTGTTATAGAGATGTGTGAGGGGAAAAGAGAGAGGGGTGGGGTAGGAGGGGATCTTGTGGGGTCCACAGATCTTGAGGGGTTAAGGACTTCTCATCCCTGCTCCATTTAGGCGTGCAAAAAGGCCCTTAATATGCAATCCTGGCGTTTAACGCCAGACTACTGCTTGTTTTTCTGGCATTAAACACCAGCTTTTATACCTTTTCTGGCGTTTAACGCCAGGTTGGTGCCCTGTTCTGGTGTTAAACGCCAGTCTGGTGTCCATTTCTAGCGTTAAACGCACATAATGGTGCCAGACTGGGCATTTAACGCCCATTCTGCTACTCTTACTGGCGTTTAAACGGCAGTAACCTTATCTTCCAAGGTGTGCTATTTTTAATGCTATTTTTGAATTTGCTTTGATTTTTGCAGTTGTTTTTGTGACTCTACATGATCATCAACCTAAAAAAACATAAAATAACATAGATAAATAAAAAGTGGGTTGCCTCCCAATAAGCGCTTCTTTAATGTCAATAGCTTGACAGTGGACTCTCATGGAGCCTCACAGATGATCAGAGCATGGTTGTGGCCTCTCAACACCAAACTTAGAGTTTGGTTGTGGCCTCTCAACACCAAACTTAGAGTTTGGTTGTGGCCTCCCAACACCAAACTTAGAGTTTGAATGTGGGGCCTTTGTTTGACTCTGTATTGAGAGAAACTTTTCATGCTTCCTCTCTATGTGTACAGAAGGAGAACCTTTAGTCTTGAATACAAGGTAGTCTTTATTCAATTGAAGGACCAACTCTCCTCTGTCAACATCAATCACAGCTTTTACTGTGGCTAGGAAAGGTCTGCCAAGGATGATGGATTCATCCTCATCCTTCCCAGTGTCTAGGATTATGAAATCAGCAGGGATGTAAAGGCCTTCAACCTTCACTAGCACGTCCTCTACTAGTCCATAAGCCTTTTTCATGGATTTGTCTGCAATCTCTAGTGAGATTCTTGCAGCTTGAACTTCAAAGATTCCCAGTTTCTCCATGACAGAGAGTGGCATGAGGTTTATGCCTGACCCCAGGCCACACAGAGCCTTCTCAAAGGTCATGGTGCCTACGGTACAAGGTATTAAGAACCTTCCGGGATACTCTTTCTTTTGAGGTAATATCTGCCTAATCAAGTTATTCAATTCATTGGTAAGCAAGGGGGGTTCATCCTCCCAAGTCTCATTACTAAATAACTTGGCATTCAGCTTTATGATTGCTCCAAGGTACTTAGCAACTTGCTCTTCAGTAATATCTTCATCCTCTTCAGAGGAGGAATATTCATCAGAGCTCATGAATGGCGGAAGTAGGTTCAATGGAATCTCTATGGTCTCTAGATAAGCCTCAGATTCCTTAGGTTCCTCAAATGGGAACTCCTTTTTGTCCAGAGGATGGCCCATGAGGTCTTCCTCATTGGGATTCACGTCCTCCTCCTCCTCTCTAGGTTCGGCCACACCAAGTAAGGTTATGGCCTTGCACTCTCTTTTTGGATTCTCTTCTGTATTGCTTGGGAGAGTACTAAAAGGAGTTTCAGTGGCTCTTTTACTTAGCTGGCCCACTTGTGCCTCCAAATTTCTAATGGAGGACCTTGTTTCATTCATGAAACTGAGAGTGGCCTTAGATAGATCAGAGACTATGTTTGCTAAGCTAGAGGGGCTCTGCTCAAAGTTCTCTGTCTATTGCTGAGAGAATGATGGAAAAGGCTAGCTATTGCTAAACCTGTTTCTTCCACCATTATTAAAGCCTGGTTGAGGCTTTTGTTGATCCTTCCATGAGAAATATGGATGATTTCTCCATGAGGGATTATAGGTGTTTCTATAGGCTTCATCCATGTAATTTACCTCTGCCATTGCAGGGTTCTGAAGATCATAAGCTTCTTCTTCAGAAGATGCTTCTTTAGTATTGTTGGATGCATTTTACAATCCATTCAGACTCTGAGAAATCATATTGACTTATTGAGTCAACATTTTATTCTGAGCCAGTATGGCATTCAGAGCATCAATTTCAAGAACTCCATTCTTTTGAGGCGTCCCATTACTCACAAGATTCCTTTCAGAGGTGTACATGAACTGGTTATTTGCAACCATTTCAATGAGTTCCTATGTTTCTGCAGGCATTTTCTTCAAGTGAATAGATCCACCTGCAGAATGGTCCAATGACATCTTAGATAATTCAAACAGACCATCATAGAATATATCCAAGATGGTCCATTCTAAGAGCATGTCAGAAGCACACTTTTTGGTCAGTTGCTTGTATCTTTCCCAAGCTTCATAGAGGGATTCACCTTCTTTCTTCCTGAAGGTTTGAACATCAACTCTAAGCTTGCTCGGCTTTTGAGGAGGAAAGAATTTGGCTAAGAAAGCCGTGACCAGCTTATCCCAAGAGTTCAGGCTATCTCTAGGTTGAGAGTCCAACCATGTTCTAGCTCTGTCTCTTACAGCAAAAGGGAAAAGCATAAGCTTATAGACCTCAGGATCAATTCCATTGGTCTTAACAGTATCACAGATCTGCGAGAATTCAGTTAAGAACTGAAATGGATCTTCTGATGGAAGTCCATAAAACTTGCAATTCTGTTGCATCAGAGAAACTTATTGAGGCTTTAGCTCAAAATTGTTTACTCCAATGGCAGGGATTGAGATGCTTCTTCCATAGAAGTTGGAATTTGGTGCAGTGAAGTCACCAAGCATCTTCCTTGCATTGTTTTTGGGTTCGGCCATTAATTCTTTTTCGAGATTCTCTGTAAGGTTTTCTCTGGATTGTTGTACTTTAGCTTCTTTTAGCTTCTTCTTCAGAGTCCTTTCAGGTTCAGGATCTGCTTCAACAAGAATGTCCTTGTCCTTGCTCCTGCTCATATGAAAAAGAAGAGGATAGAAAAGGAAGAGGAATCCTCTATGTCACAGTATAGAGATTCCTTTATGTGAGTAGAAGAGAAGAAGAATAAGAATGAGGAAAGAAAGAGAAAAGTTTGAACTCAGAGAGAGGGAGAGGGTTTGAAATTTTGATGAGTGGAGGAGAAGTGTTAGTAAATAAATAAAATAAATAGAAGGAGAGATGGGGGAGTTTTCAAAAATAATTAAAAGAAAAAGAAAAATATTTTTGTTTTTATTTTAAAATTTAGTTAGAATTCGAAAATTAAGAGAGGAAATAAAATTAAAATTAAAATTTGAAATGATTAGTTAATTAAAAGAATTTTGAAAAAGAGGAAGGTGATTTTCGAGAATTAGAGAGAGAAAAGTAGTTAGGTGGTTTTGAAAGAGATTTCGAAATTAGTTTTGAAAAGATAAGAAGTTAGAAAAAGATATTTTGAAATTAAAGTTTGAAAAAGATATGATTTGAAAAAGATATGTTTGAAAAGATATGATTGAAATTTATTTTGAGAAAGATTTAATTTTTAAAATCAGAATTAATGACTTGACTCATAAGAAATCAAAAGATATGATCCTAAAATTTAAAGTTTGAATCTTTCTTAATAAGAAAGTAACAAACTTGAAATTTTTGAAAATTAAAACATTAATTGTTAGTATTAATTTTGAAAATAAAAGATAAAAGTAAGAAAAAGTTTTTTTTTGAAAATTAATTTTAAAGAATTTTCGAAAATAATAAAAGAAAAAAGAAAAGATTTGATTTTGAAAAAGATTTTGAAATTGAAATCTTGACTTGACTAACATGAAACAACTTATTTTAAAAATTTTTGACTAAGTCAACCTAAAGATTTCGAACTTCATGGGTGAAATAAGGAAAAGATATTTTTTTGATTTTTTTGAATTTAATGAGAAAAGAGAAAAACCACAAAATGACTAAAAACATGAAAATTTTGGATCAAAACCAATGATGCATGCGAGAACACTTTGAATGTCAAGATGAACACCAAGAACACTTTGAAGATCATGATGAACATCAAGAACTTATTTTTGAAAAATTTTCAAGAAAAGAAAAACATGCAAGACACCAAACTTAGTTATTTTTCATGTTTAGACACTATGAATTCAAAAATGCATATGAAAAAAAAACAAAAGACTCAAAACAAGAAAATATGAAGATCAAACAAGGAGACTCATTAAGAACAACTTGAAGATCATGAAGAATGCAATGCATGAATTTTTCAAAAATTTTTAGAAAATTAAAAAGATGCAATTGACACCAAACTTAAAAAATTGACTCTAGACTCAAACAAGAAAAACACAATATTTTTTATTTTTATGATTTTATGATTTTTTGTATTTTTTTTCAAAAAATTTTTTGGAAAAACAAAAAAGAAGAAAAAAATTTTTAAAAGATTTTTGAAAATTTTTTGAAAATAAAATAAAGGTTGAAACAAGAAGAAAATTACCTAATCTGAGCAACAAGATGAACCGTCAATTGTCCAAACTCGAACAATCCCTGGCAACGGTGCCAAAAACTTGGTGCACGAAATTGTGATCTCAATGGCGCCAACAACTTGGTACGCACAATTGTAATCTCAACTCTTTTTCACAACTTCGCACAACTAACCAGCAAGTGCACTGGGTCGTCCAAGTAATAAACCTTACGTGAGTAAGGGTCGATCCCACGGAGATTGTCGGCTTGAAGCAAGCTACGGTCACCTTGTAAATCTCAGTTAGGCAAATTCAAATGGTTATGGAGTTTTGATAATTAAAAGATAAATAAACATAAAATAAAGATAGAGATACTTATGTAATTCATTGGTGGGAATTTCAGATAAGCATATGGAGATGCGTTATTCCTTCTGAATCTTTGCTTTCCTAATGTCTTCATTCAATCATTCATACTCCTTTCCATGGCAATCTGTAGGTTTGGGTATCACCGTTATCAATGGCTACCTCCCGTCCTCTCAGTGAAAATGGTCTAGCTACAGGTTACGTAGGGCTAATCATCTGTCGGTTCTCACTTGTATTGGAATAGAATCTATTGATCCTTTTGCATCTGTCACTACGCCCAACAGTCATGAGTTTGAAGCTCGTCACAGTCATCCCATCCCAGATCCTACTCAGAATACCACAGACAAGGTTTAGACTTTCCGGATCTCAAGAATGCTGCCAATTGATTCTAGCTTATACCGCGAAGACTCTGATCTCACGGAATGGAAGGCTCTATTGTCAGGAGAGGCAACCATGCTTCGCGAACTAGGAATCCAAGAGATATACATTCAAGCTTTCGCAGGTAGAACGGAAGTATTTGTCAGGCGCGCGTTCATAAGTGAGAATGGTGATAAGTGTCATGGATCATCACATTCATCAGGTTGAAGTGCGAATGAATATCTTAGAATAAGAATAAGCTTGAATTGAATAGAAAAACAATAGTACTTTGCATTAATACTCGAGGAACAGCAGAGCTCCACACCTTAATCTATGGGGTGTAGAAATTCCACCGTTGAAAATACATAATTGAAATTGGGGTAGGCATGGCCGAATGGCCAGCCTCCCAAAACGTGAACAATGGTCCCAAAGATGTTCCAAAAGCCCCGAGTACAATAGTAAAAAGTCCTATTTATACTAAACTAGTTACGAGGGTTACAGAAATAAGTAAATGATGCAGAAATCCACTTCCGGGCCCCCTTGGTGTGTGCTTTGGCTGAGTAGTGAAGCTTTCATGTGTAGAGACTTTTCTTGGAGTTAAATGCCAGTTTTTATGCCAGTTTGGGCGTTTAACTGCAGCTTCTATCCTGTTTCTGGTGTTTAACGCCAGAATAGGGCAGGAAGTTGGCGTTTGAACGCCAGTTTGCATCGTCAAAACTCGAGCAAAGTATGGACTATTATATATTGCTGGAAAGCCCAGGATGTTTACTTTCCAACGCAATGAAGAGCGCACCATTTGGGTTTCTATAGCTCTGAAAAATCCATTTCGAGTTCAGGGAGGTCAGAATCCAACAGCATCAGTAGTCCTTTTTCAGCCTCTGAATCAGATTTTTGCTCAGCCATTGATATAGTCAATATGGCCGAATGCAAGGAGGAAGGGGAGGACGTGAATCCCAATGAGGAAGACCTCATGGAAGTCTCCCAACCAAGAAGGAGTTCCCTATTGAGGACCTAAAAGAATCTGAGGCTCATATAGAGACCATAGAGATTCCATTAAATCTCCTTCTGCCATTCATGAGTTCTGAAGATTATTCTTCCTCTGAAGAGGATAAAGATGTAACTAGAGAGCAAGTTGCTCAATATCTAGGAGCCATCATGAAGCTGAATGCCAAGTTATTTGGTAATGAGACTTGGGAAGGTGAACCTCCCTTGCTCATTAGTGAACTTGATACATGGGTTCAGCAAACTCTACCTCAAAAGAAACAAGATCCTGGGAAATTCTTAATACCCTGTACCATAGGCACCATGACCTTTAACAAGGCTCTGTGTGATCTAGGGTCAGGCATAAACCTTATGCCACTCTCTGTAATGGAGAAACTGGGGATCATTGAGGTACAGCCTGCCTTATTCTCATTACAATTGGCAGACAAGTCAATAAGACAAGCTTATGGATTGGTAGAGGACATGTTAGTAAAGGTCGAAGGCCTTTACATCCCTGCTGATTTCATAATCTTAGACACTA
>NC_029780.3:56546083-56561739 GCF_000817695.3 Arachis duranensis | reverse complement strand
ATATATATATATATATATATATATATATTACATAGTCTTACAAGCATTAACCAATACAATTCCTATCCCTCTTACAGAATATATATAGAGATAAAGGAGAGGGAACAATAAACAATAACTAAAGTAATAAAAAACATCACGACAACTACTAGATAAGCTCTTCGTGACTGTTGCGTCCATATCCTGAAAGGGGAAAATTGTAGGGGTGAGAACATCATCCTCGAAAGGGTTCTCAGTAGAGGGTTTTTGGGAATTACTGTAATAGGATACGTGAGGGTAAACCGTACCAGTGATTAATAACCGTCTTATGCCTCTTTTTCAAAAACAACGGCTTACAATAAAAGTAAAGTCTGAAATCTTTTCTGAAAGAGGAACTGTTCAATTCTCAAAAACTCAAAAGCCTTTCAAAAGGTTTATCTATGTTGAACCAAATTATCCTTTCATACTTTTCCAAACCAGAAACACAAAACCAAAACCAACCATCGGTCTATCTCATTTCAACCACGGCCTTAGGCCCAAACAATCCAATAGCAGCCAATCCATCACAATCCAACAGAGTCTCAGTTGCAAACACAATTAGGGAGGTTCAAGCACAAACAAGCAGTTACAGCAAGTAGAACAATTAGCAATTAATTACAATTAATCACAAAGGAAAACCAAGTACAATATGCACACCCAAACAATGTCACATAGATGCATATGTTGCGTGCCTATCCTAGTGATTGATGATATCATCTGTCGGTTATAGAGCCAACCCGACAAGTCTTCGTAGCTAACCATTAGACTGTCCCTCTGTCGTGCATCTCCAACTCGAGTTATACTCAGTATAATTCATAATTCATAATTCATATCCAACACCCTCACTGGTGTATATTCACGGGGGCGAGCTCATCCGGGACTTTCACAGTGCCCCAGCCACACTTATGACATAGGGTCAGCAGAGTCTTGAGTTTTCCCAAAAACATTTTAAAAATGAAACTTATCAATAGACGTTCAAGTTCTTTCAAAGTCACTGAAACTCCTCTAATTGAAACCCTCCAATCAAATTCAAAGACTTAGCCCTTTTCACATTTAAAACAGCTTTAAAACATAAGTTTCATCTAAATAACTTTCTCCCAAAGAAATACAATGTCTTTCTTAAAAAACAAGACTAAATCACAATTTCCTCTTTAATAATTCATTTCAAAAGCATGAACCATCCTTTTCTTGATAATTCATATAAAATAGTAGAAGTCTTTAACTCATAATTTTTTCCAGACAATATTTCAATAAAGTCCCAGATTCTACCGGAATTTTGGCAGCACCTCCCCTAAAACTTGGACTTTGCCACCCGGTTTGGGTCCCAACTAAACCGTTCCACAATCCTTTTCAACAGTCCAGATCCAAAAATCAGTTCAAAAGCAAGCTAAATCCAACAGTCACCTCATTTTCATATTTCAAGGAAACCGTTTCAAAATCAATTCATTATCAGCCGATGAAACTCATTTCCAAAGCTTTAAAGAAATGGTTCAGCAACAATTCATTTATCAAAACCATGTCAATTAAAGTAAACCAGGATGAATCTAAAAGGGTATTCTATTTTTCACATTATCAAGAAAATTAACTCAACTCAAATCAATTCTCAATGGATTAAACCAGATCTCAAATCTTTAAAAGAATCAACTTGAAAAACATTCCATTTCACAAAGTCGCACAACAATCCAACCAAACAAACATTTATAATCATTCGAGGCAATCAAACAACACATAAGGCTGATACAATCACCAAATACACATTGTCTCACATCAGTATCCATATGTAATAGTTCCAATATAAAAATTGTAGTTTTCGGAAAGCGCCCCTACCTTGATCGTCGAAACTCAAAAGCTTTAAAACGCATCACAACTCGCTTTCGCTCGCCCTACAACCACGGCAGCCGCAAGCTCATCTCCAAATCACTTTCTCAGCAACCACAACGACTCTAATCGCAATACATAATAATCAGGACTCGATCCCACGTTACCAAATCTCATACTCATTAACCAAACACAACAAAATACTAACATGGGTCTTTTTTAACTATACTTACTTACTGAAATAGCAAAACGAGGCAGCTGTGATTCCGAAATCGACCCGGCAATAGCTCCGTTAGCGGCCAGAAGCTCCGGTGGCTCAACATCAACCCTAAATCTTGATGTGCAACTACCAGAACTCAACCTTGTGTGACCAACATCTCAGAATCTCTAATGGAGTATAACAGAGCACTGACTTTAAGGGGTTTCAGAAACAAAACGCTTACCAAGAAGACAGGGTTTCTGGCAGTGGTTTTCGACAACCACAGCCGCGACGGCACAGCTTCTAGTAGGATTAAATGGAGTGGCGGTAACCTCTGAGCAGCTTCGGCATGTTTTATCACCGGCGGTAAGAATGGCAGCCCAGGGGTGACGGCGACGTGGCTCCACCACCAGTGACCGAGAAGCACGGCAGAGGCGTTTACCCCACTCAACGGCGTTCTCTCCCTCGATTGGCCTTCTTCTACCCACGAGCTCTTCTCTCGGCGGACCAGAGAAGCAGAAACGGAGCTCCATCGTGACTCTCTCTTCCTTGGACGGCGACGCACAGTAGTGAGAGACCCGACGGCGGTGGCGCTATGGCTTAACAATGGTGGCGCGAATGGCGACGCGAATAGCTTGCCTCCTTCCTTACGCCACACTACCTCTGTCTCCCTTAAACCCAGTATCGTTCTCCTCTGCTCCTTCGAACTTGATGGCAAGGGACCCACGGCAGCGCAGCGGGTCGTGCTCCTCCACCATCGCGCCTTCTCCCTCCTCCTAATAGTGACAGAGGCGAGACTCATGGTTCCATGGACGGGCGACGATGGTGGCGCGAAAACCAGCACGCCGACGCGAGTCTTCCTCTCCTCCTCCCTTCTTCCGCAGCTCAGTCTCCCTTTCCCTTTTTGCTTATGTTTCTTTCGTTCATGGGAGGAGGGAAAACCCGTGTGTGTGTTACATTCTGTTGGGAAAGGGGGGAGAAAGGTCTGCTGCTACTGCTGAGAGTGGGTGAAAGGGAACCGCGTCGGGTAAGGGGTCACTGGGTTAGGGTTTCATTATTTTGAAAATTAGGGTTAGGGATAATTTGGTAATTTCAAATAAAATTGGGAATATGGAAAATACTATTTGCTCATCAATTTTACAAATTATTTTCAATAAAATGTTTAAATCCAATAATTGGAAATAATATAATTAAATCTTTTATTTTCCAAAACAGTAGTATTAATATTTTAAAATATTAATTATTTAATCCAAATCATATAAAATTATTATTATTTCATAACTACCAACTTTATAATTTAAATATAGAAAATAATCCAATAATTGTAAAATCGGATAAAAATCTCAATTTATTTCAAATTCAATTAAATCGAAACTTGCTTTAATTTTCTTTAATAAAGAAATTTCTGAAATTAAAGCTACAGGAATACTGAATTTGAAATTAGCTCATGATAGCCCCTTTTCAAAAGTTCTGGGTCTTATAGAGCCACTTTTTGAAGGGGATTCAAATAGATGCTCCTACGTTGATCCACAGCCTACTAGTCAACGTGTGGAGCACGCAGGTAAATGAGGAAGTGAGGGTCAATTGCCTAAACCGAGTTTGGTTCGTGACAAAACCATCCGGTTTTAACTGTTTGACTGCCATTGACCGAGTTAATTGCAAATTCGGTCTTAATAATGAACCAAACCAGATAGGACATCGATTCGTTGGTTTTTCAGTCGAACCAGCCAGTCTAGTCCGATTCTGATAACTATGGCTAAGTTGTTTAGACTTGTATTTTTACAAGTTTAGTTTTAGGGTCAAATATCAATCTATTTAGTCAAGTAAACGAGTTAGTCTGACAGATTTGACGATCCTAATTAATTCAACAGCTAGCTCAAATTAATCTTTATTGAATGCATTCCAAAATGATTCTAATTAAAATAAAACTTGTACAATCATATACAAATAAATTCTCATATATAAAAATTTAATTATCTTATCTATTATATATATTTTTAGTATATTTTGTGATTGAAAATATCAACATTATGCTCCTATTTTCTAAAAATATTGAATTTTTAAACTTGTCTTTAAAATATATTAATTTTAAACTTCAATTCAAATTAACAGCAAACTTTTCATTAAAAATAACGACAAATTTGTGATCTAATAGGAAAAAAAATTTTAAGAAACAGCTTTTGATTTGAATTGTTTGTAAAAAAATTGGAGAATTGACATCTTGCTAGAATATAGTAAATTATTAGTTATTAAAAATTAGCTAGCTAATTATTAGTCACGGCTTTGGGACTTTAATTATTCCCTCATTTAAAATAGCTTTAGATTAGTGACAAAATTGTGACAAATTACATTATCGTGCTTGGAAATTCCATGAATTTTTCATGGATTTATATAGAGGTTAGCGATTAGTAGCAAAATGAAATACAGATAGAATAAGGACTAACATTTTTCCTTACAAATTAGTAGCAAAATGAAATAAGTGAGGAAAGTCTAAAAGTTGTGAAGCGGTCACTAATTCCTCACTAAATAAGCTTTTGATTAGTGACTCAATTGTGACTAGTTATTTCTAAAATTTTCTCGGTTAGCTTTGGAGTTGTTAAAACTCTACGACGAATTTCCAATGAGATTAGCGAGTAATTTTCTACAAGTCGCTCGCTAAATTAAAATTGCGACAACTTAGCGACAAATGTATTTCAACCGCTAATCAGCGACTTGAAATCAGTGAACGAAGTGTGTCAGTTGTTAAGCGGTCGCAAATTTCTCGCTACTTAGGTCCTAGGTGCTCAATATCCGCATTTCTAATTTAGCGACTAATTAGCAAGAAACAATTCCCTCGCTGAATGATTTTTCCGTTGCGACGAGTTAGTGACAGCTATTTTTTGTCGCTACCCTAATTTTGAATTTTTACAATATTATGCTACAAATTAGCAATAAACTAGCTGCTCCCTAAAATTCAAACTTTGATGACAAATTAGCTAGAAAATTGTCCATCGCAAATTGCATTTCAAGTCTTTGTGACAGATTAGCTAGTAACATTGTTCCTCACTAATTAGCCTTTTAGCATAAAATTTATTTAGCGACGAACTAGTGTGTGAATTATTTCTCGCTAATTGTATATCAAACACTTACAACGGAATAGTGACAATAATATTTCTTGCAACTTTAATTTTATTCGATTGAACCCCTAAGTGATTGATTTGCTAGAACATTGTCCTCACTAATTAATTTGTGACAAATTAGCGAGAAAATTTTTCCCGCTCTTTTTTAGCTACAAAAGTCAATTTGCGACAAACAAACTTACTCGTGAATCTCTTGCTAATCAGTCGCTTTTTTCAAGTTCTGATATTTTGTGACAGCTCATTAATTTTGTCGTTAGTGCGTCACTAATTCCATGCAAGTTAGTGACGAATTAGTGACAAAAAATATTTTTCGCAAAAATTCGTCACTAATTTGTCAAATTCTTGTAGTGGCATTAGAGTACTGTTGGATTTTACCCATAATCTCGTTGGGTAAGATAATGTTTCACTAAACCCTTGTGTTTAGTTGTTTTTTGTGAACCCTAAGCTTGATGTTGGTATGTTATATGTGTATGGCTTGATAGTTGGTGAGTCTTGGAGGTGGTGTTGGTGCTTGAGGCATGTTGATCTTGTTGGAATCAAGCTTTTGGTGTTTTGCACACATTGGGAATTGGCCAAGGTATGGTTTCAGTTTCCTTTATTTAATATGTAATGTTTCGTAAACCTTAAGCTAGTTGACCTTAAGATAGGATCGGATGTTTGGGTGTATGCTTAATTGTATGTGATTTTGATGTTTGAAGATAAGTTGTATGATGGTGATGATGATATATGTAACACCCCAATTACCCTAAGCCTTACCTCTAGCCGTAAAGCAAAGGTTAATCAGAGGTTACGACAGTCCTAAGGCTTATACATATTTATATAGAAGGAAATAATATATTCTAGAAGACTGATGAAGGATTAAGCTCAAAAACAGGATTACATAAGCGCGAAACGTTCACACGAAACTAATGCATAAGACACAACGTATGGAAGCAAGAGAATAGAACGTATATAGATATAATATTATAATAAATCATAAGGAACTAGCCGAAGCTTGCGGAATTTATGCCGACTAGTTACAAATAGAAAAAATATAGAGTTTTGGAATTCAAAACAGCTTATACAACTATTCTCTCAAAATAAGCCTCTAAGGCCATAAAGATAAGTATACAAGAGGTGAGAGAATATTACAACAAGATTAAAACAGAAATAAGCAGGGAACAAACCATACTCCGCTCTGTCACTGTATCCGCAATCTCACCGAAATAGATTACAACCTGAATTTGAAAAACAACAACAAAGTATGGAATGAGAACCGGAGGTTCTCAGTATGGTAACAGTGCCCAATGATGTAAGATGTAAGGCTCCGGGACGTCGAAGGCAATCCTAGAACTTCACATCACATACGGATATTCAAGCTTATAACAAAATAAATAAATAAATAAATAAATCAGGAACTTAAACCATAAACCAGGTTATCTAAACTTAGAGGAATTCTAACTAATATTAATCACACCGCTGTATCCCACAGCCTTCGCCAACCTAACCTCCGTGTGATCCTATTGCCACTGCCTACCTAACCTCCTCAGCACCAGACAATCACAATTAATGCAAACAAGTAAAACACAGATAATATTCATATACAACAAGTAGTTCAGGAAGCAGGTAGGCATGTTATACAATTAGACAAACTTAAGTAAACAAAGCAAGCAAACATATAGAAGATGCACATGATGAATGTCTGCCCTATTGGCTGTGATGTCACCTGTCGATTATAGTGCCAAGCCCAACAGAAAACCTGGTCAACAACTCCCGGATTAGTCTCTCTATTCGCATAAGGAGGAATAATTCCGATGGATAAGTGCCCTACTACCTTCTCCTTTCAGAGGGAAACATTCCGAGGGATAGTGCCCTACCACCTTACTCTGGTTGTCGCATAATTCCATGGGTTAGTGCCCTACCACCCTCAATCAGAGAGAAGTCACATTTTCAGGAGGAATAATTCCGAGGAATAAGTGCCCTACCACCTTCTTCTTTCGGAGGGAAACATTACGAGGGATAGTACCCTACCACCTTTCTCTGGTTGCGAGAAATATGTGTGAGAAGCTCAGCTTCAACCCTCACATCCGAATATAGGCGGAAGACTGCCACAGCCCCTACGACAGAGAATAATGCATATCGTAATCACATTTTTAATCTCAGAGACCAATGTTCATAACACACTTCCACTCATACAAGTCACAACCATCATCAATTCACAACTTTCTATTCCGAACTCACTTGATCGTCACTTTCTCTATTCATATACCATTCTTCCTTCACATCCCATCAAACCCATCCTTAGTACACCAAAAACCTAGGCCTCCGTCCTCTAACTTTTCAAAATAATCATCAACTAAAACCCTTAGCTTATTTCCCATATTCCCATACTCAAAATTAAGCCCAAAAGCTTTAAAATGGTGTTATAGAAGCTTACAACCTTGTTGGAAAGGTGAAATAGGTGAAAACAAAGTTTAAATTTATAAAATAGGGTGTGTGCGTATGCACAGAGGTGTGCGCGCGCACGCCCAGGAAGATTTTAAAAGTGTGTGTACGCACAGGGGTGTGTGTACGCACAGGTACTAGAACTTATAAAGTCTGTTCACTCACACAACCTGTGCTAGCGCCCCCAGCAGACCACCTTTCTCAACTTGTACATGCGCACAGGGCTGTGCGTACGCACAGGTTGTAAAACTTCCTTGGTGTGTGCGTGCGCACAAGGCTGTGCGTACGCACATACCAGAAATCACAAAATTCTGCAACTCTGCAGAATTTCAGATTTTGACACCAATCTTTGAATGATCATAACTTCCTCTACAAAATTCCAAAATTTATAAACTTTATATCAAATCGAATGATTTTCAATAATCTTTAATTCTAAACCAAATTCAACAAATTTTGAAAATTGAGGCAAAAGATATGATCAGACAAAGTTCACCAAAAATTCACTTTTGCCTAAAATCTCAAAAACTCAAATTCACCAAATCTCTCAATTCAAAACCAATTATTTACAACCCAAAAATACTAGACTCACTCAAGAATACAAACCCAATATTTCCCAACCACATCAACCATTCAATCATCTAAACCATTTAATACTCACCTTATCCAACTCTAAAATTCAACCTAACATCACATCTCAATTCCTTAATACCACCATTCAAATTCTCAACATTAATCAATGCTACAAGCACCAATTCCTTTATTCCATTATTATCATCCAATCCATTCAATTTTTAACCACCTCACTCACTTACTTTCATCATGGACCACAATAACCAATAATCAAAATCGTCACCAATACCCAAAACCATCATAACATTCATAATCAATCTCAACCATCAACCATATTAACAATCATTACAAATCCTCATCAACAATAATAAATCTCATATTCATCATCAATATTCATAATCATTAAAACGTCAACAATCATCATCAAATTATTATTATTCCATATCCTTCCACATATTACCTCTACAACATCAATCAAGCTACATCAACAATACAAATCATCAATTTTCTCATCAACATCATAATCAAATTCTAACATACCCAACTCATAAAATCTCCAACACAATTCACATATCACTTACATAATTTAATCTTATCTTAAGGTCAACTAGCCTAAGTGTCTAGAAACATTACATATTACATAAAGGAAACCGAAACCATACCTTGGCCGATTCCCAAATGCCCCAAACACCAAAACAAAGCCACCAAGCTTGATCCAAAGCCTCGACCAACACCAACAAACACCAAAACTCAATCTAACATCACATATATCACCAAAATCAAAACCTAAGATACTCAAAACAACTAAACACAAGGGTTTAGTCAGACCTTACCTTATCCAACGAGAGTAGGGGTAAAATCCAATAATTACCCGCTACTAGAGATCACCTAAACAAGCGAAACCACAAAACTTGCTCAAAACCCCAACCTAAAAACGCACAGAAACTTAGGGCAGAAAACTGGGAAGTAAAATGCGATTTCTTACCAGATTTCCTTAGATAGAAACGTAGAGCTCGACATCAGCTTCACGTGGTCGCAAACGGCTCATCAATTGGAGTTTCGTAGCTCAAGTTATGGCTCCCGGAAGTGGAGGATGAATAGTGTCATCCCTCTTCTTCTCTCCTCTCTAAAATCCGCGGCCCTCTCTCTCTTAGGGCTGGAAAATGAGTTCAAAGCTCATTAAATTAGCTTATTGGTGGACGAAATTGTGATCATTAACAATGGCTCCAATAATTTGGTAGCTCTCACACGTGAATTACACTTAGTCACAACTCTGCACAACTAACCAGCAAGTGCACTGGGTCGTCCAAGTAATACCTTACGTGAGTAAGGGTCGATCCCATGGAGATTGTTGGTATGAAGCAATCTATGGTCATCTTGTAGATCTCAGTCAGACTGATTCAAATGTTATTGGATTAGATAATTAAAAGATAAATAAAATAGGATAGAAATACTTATGTAAATTAATGGTGGGAATTTCAGATAAGCGTATGGAGATGCTTGTCCCTGTTGAATCTCTGTTTTTCTACTGCTTTCATCCAATCCTTCTTACTCCCTTCCATGGCAAGCTGTATGTAGGGCATCACCATTGTCAATGGCTACATCTCATCCTCTCAGTGAAAATGGTTCAAATGCTCTGTCACAGCACGACAAATCATCTATCGGTTCTCAATCAGGTTCGAATAGAATCCCGTGATTCTTTTGCGTCTGTCACTAATGCCCAACCTTCAGGAGTTTGAAGCTCGTCACAGTCATTCAATCCCAAAATCCTACTCGGAATACCACAGACAAGGTTAGACTTTCCGGATTCCCATGAATGCCGCTATCAATTCTAGCTTATACCACGAAGATTCTGATTAAAGAATCCAATAGATATGTGCCCGGTCTAAGGTAGAATGGAAGTGGTTGTCAATCACGCGCGTTCATAGGTGAGAATGATGATGAATGTCACGGATCATCACATTCATCAAGTTGAAGTGCAACGAATATCTTAGAACAAGAATAAGTCGAATTGAATAAAAAATAGTTCAGGCATGGCCGAATGGCCAGCCCCCAAACGTGATCACAGGATCAAAAAATACAATTCAGGATCCAGGATTAATAATACAAAGGTAAAAAGTTCTATTTATACTTAAACTAGCTACTAGGGTTTACAGAGGTAAGTAATTGATGCATAAATCCACTTTCGGGCCCACTTGGTGTGTACTTGGGCTGAGCTTAATCTATCCACGAGCTGAGGCCTCTCTTGAAGTTGAACGCCAAGTTGTAATGTGTTTTGGGCGTTCAACTCTGGTTCGTGACGTGTTTCTGGCGTTTGACACCAGAATGCAGCATGGAACTAGCGTTGAGCACCAATTTACGTCATCTAATCACGAATAAAGTATGGACTATTATATATTGCTGGAAAGCTCTGGATGTTGAATTTCCATTGCCATTGAGAGCGCGCCATTTAGATTTCTGTAGCTTCAGAAAATCCATTTCGAGTGCAGGGAGGTCAGATTCCAACAGCATTAGCAGTCCTTTGTCAGCCTCCTATCAGAGTTTTGATCAGGTCCCTCAATTTCAGCCAGAAAATACCTGAAATCACAGAAAAACACACAAACTCATAGTAAAGTCCAAAAATGTGAATTTAGCCTAAAAACTAATGAAAACATCCCTAAAAGTAACTAGATCAAGCTAAAAACTACCTAAAAACAATGCCAAAAAGCGTATAAATTATCCGCTCATCACAACACCAAACTTAAATTGTTGCTTGTCCCCAAGCAACTAAAAATCAAATAGGATAAAAAGAAGAGAATATACTATAAATCCTAAAATATGAATGAATATTAATTCTAATTAGATGAGCGGGACTTGTAGCTTCTTGCTTCTGAACAGTTTTGGCATCTCACTTTTTCCTTTGAAGTTTAGAATGATTGGCTTCTCTAGGAACTTAGAATTTCAGATAGTGTTGTTAATTCTCCTAGTTAAGTATGTTGATTCTTGAACACAGCTACTTTTATGAGTCTTGGCCGTGACCCTAAGCACTTTGTTTTCCAGTATTACCACCGGATACATAAATGCCACAGACACATAATTGGGTGAACTTTTTCAGATTGTGACTCAATATAACATAAAAACCGAAAAACAGAAAAAAAATAAGAACAAGAAATGAATCCACTTTAGTGACGTCTTCTTCTTGAAGGACCAATGATGTCCTTAAGCTCTTCTATGTCCCTTCCTTGCCTTTGTTGCTTCTCCTTCATTGCCATTTGATCTTCTCTAATTTCATGGAGAATGATGGAGTGCTCTTGATGTTCCACCCTTAATTAATCCACATTGTAACTCAAATCTTCTAAGGAAGTGTTGAGTTATTCCCAATAGTTGTTGGGAAGAAAGTGCATCCCTTGAGGCATCTCCGGGATTTCTTGGTGATGAGCTTCCTCATGCGTCTCTTGGGTTCCATGAGTGGGCTCTCTTGTTTGCTCCATCCTTTTCTTAGTGATGGGCTTGTCCTCCTCAATGAGGATGTCTCCTTCTATGATAACTCCAGCTGAGTAACATAGATGGCAAATAAGATGAGGAAAAGCTAGCCTGGCCAAAGTAGAGGACTTATCGGCTATTTTGTAGAATTCATGGGAGATGACTTCATGAACTTCTACTTCGTCTCCAATCATGATGCTATGAATCATGATGGCCTGATCCACAGTAACTTCAGATCGGTTGCTAGTGGGGATGATGAAGCGTTGAATGAACTCCAACCATCCTCTAGCCACAGGCTTGAGGTCCAGTCTTCTTAGTTGAACCGGTTTGCCTTTGGAGTCTCTTTTCCATTGAGCTCCTTCCACACATATGTCCATAAGGACTTGGTCCAACGTTTGATTAAAGTTGACCCTTCTAGTGTAGGGGCGTGCATCTCCTTGCATCATGGGTAAGTTGAACGCCAACCTCACATTTTCCGGACTAAAATCTAAGTATTTCCCCCGAACCATTGTAAGATAATTCTTTGGACTCGGGTTCACACTTTGATCATGGTTCCTAGTGATCCATGCATTGGCATAGAACTCTTGAACCATTAAGATTCTGACTTGTTGAATGGGGTTGGTTAGAACTTCCCAACCTCTTTATTGGATCTCATGTTGGATCTCCGGATACTCATTTTTTTAGCTTGAAAGGAACCTCAGGAATCACCTTCTTCTTGGCCACAACATCATAGAAGTGGTCTTGATGGGCTTTGGAGATGAATCTTTCCATCTCCCATGACTCGGAGGTGGAAGCTTTTGTCTTCCCTTTCCCTTTTCTAGAGGATTCTCCGGCCTTAGGTGCCATCAATGGTAATGGAAAAACAAAAAGCTTATGCTTTTACCACACCAAACTTAAAATATTTCTCACCCTCGAGTAAGAGAAGAAAGAAAAGAAGAAGAAGAAGAAGAAGAAAATATGGAGGAGAGGGGGAGAGGTGTATTCGGCCAAGAAGGAAAAGAGAGGTGTGTATTGTGTGAAAATTAAGGAGAATGGAGGGGTTTATATAGGGAAGTGAGAGAGGGTAGGTTTGGCCATTTTAGGGTGGGTTTGGGTGGGAAAGATTTTTGAATTTTGAAGGTAGGTGGGGTTCATGGGGAAGAGTGGATTGATGTGAGTGGTGAAGGGGGTAATTGGGAAGAGAGATTGAGGTGATTGGTGAACGGTTTTTGGGAAAGTGTGTTATAGGATTAATTAGGAGGTAAGGTGGGAATATGTTAGGTGGGGATCTTGTGGGATCCACAGATCCTGAGATGATCCTGTGGGGTCTACAGATCTTGAGGTGTCTAGGATTTACATCCCTGCACTAATTAGGCATGTAAAATGCCTTAGCATACCATTCTGGCATTTAAACGCCGAAGTGGTGCACGTTCTGGGCGTTCAACGCCCATGTGTAGCATGTTTCTGGCGTTAAATTCCAGTTCCATGCTTGTTACTGGCGTTCAGTGCCAGCTTTCCTCAACAAGCGCTTCTTTAATGTCAATAGCTTGACAGTGGGCTCTCATGGAGCCTCACAGGTGATCAGGTCAATGTTGTATAGTCCCAACACCAAACTTAGAGTTTGGTTGTGGCCTCCCAACACCAAACTTAGAGTTTGATTGTGGGGGCTCTGTTTGACTCTGTATTGAGAAAAGCTCTGCATGCTTACTCTCCCTTGTTACAGAAGGATAGCCATGTGCCTTAAACACAAGGTAGTCCCCATTCAATTGAAGGACTAATTCTCATCTGTTAACATCTATCACAGCTTCTGGTGTTGCTAGGAAAGGTCTTCCAAGGATGATGCATTTATCCTCCTCCTTCTTAGTGTCTAAGATTATGAAATCAGCAAGAATGTAAAGGCCTTTAACCTTTACCAACACATCCTCTACTAATCCATAAGCTTGTCTTTCTGACATGTCTGCCAAATGTAATGAGAATAAGGCAGGTTGTACCTCAATGATCCCCAGTTTCTCCATTACAGAGAGTGGCATAAGGTTTATGCCTAACCCTAGATCACACAGAGCCTTGTTAAAGGTCATGGTGCCTATGGTACAGGGTATTAAGAATTTCCCAGGATCTTGTTTCTTTTGAGGTAAAGTTTGCTGAACCCATGTATCTAGTTCACCAATGAGCAAGGGAGGTTCACCTTCCCAAGTCTCATTACCAAATAACTTGGCATTCAGCTTCATGATGGCTCCTAGATATTGAGCAACTTGCTCTCTAGTTAGATCTTCATCCTCTTCAGAGAAAGAATAATCTTCAGAGCTCATGAATGGCAGAAGGAGATTTAATGAAATCTCCATGGTCTCTATATGAGCCTCAGATTCTTTTAGGTCCTCAATAGGGAACTTCTTCTTGGTTGGGAGACGTTCCATGAGGTCTTCCTCATTGGGATTCACATCCTCCCTTTCCTCCTTGCATTCGGCCATATTGACTATATCAATGGCCTTGCACTCTCTCTTTGGATTCTCTTCTGTATTGCTTAGGAGAGTACTAGGAGGAGTTTCAGTGACTTTCTTACTCAGCTGGCCCACTTGTGCCTCCAAATTTCTAATGGAGGACCTTATTTCATTTATGAAACTTAAAGTGGCCTTAGACAGGTCAGAGACTAAATTTGCTAAGTTAGAGGTATTCTGTTCATAATTCTCTGTCTGTTGCTGAGAAGATGATGGATAAGGCTTGATATTGTTGAGCCTATTTCTTCCACCATTATTAAAGCCTTGTTGAGGCTTTTGTTGATCCTTCTATGAGAAATTTGGATGATTTCTCCATGATGAATTATAGGTGTTTCCATAAGGTTCACCCATATAATTTACCTATGCCATTGCAGGGTTTTCATGATCAAAAGCTTCTTCTTCAGAAGATGCCTCTTTAGTGCTGTTGGATGTATTTTGCCATCCATTCAGACTTTGGGAAATCATGTTGACTTGCTGAGTCAACACTTTGTTCTGAACCAATATGGCATTCAGAGCATCAATCTCAAGAACTCCCTTCCTATGAGGCGTCCCATTATTCACGGAATTCCTCTCAGAAGTGTACATGAAATAGTTATTTGCAACCATGTCAATAAGTTCTTGAGCTTCTGCAGGCATTTTCTTTAGGTAAATGGATCCATCTGCAGAATGGTCCAGTGACATCTTAGAGAATTCAGATAGACCATAATAGAATCTATCCAGAATCATCCATTCTGAAAGCATGTCAGAAGGACACCTTTTGGTCAGCTGCTTGTATCTTTCCCAAGCTTCATAGAGGGATTCACCATCTTTTTGTTTGAATGTCTGAACATCCAATCTAAGCTTGCTCAGCTTTTGAGGAGGAAAGAATTTAGCCAAGAAGGCCGTGACCAACTTATCCCATGAGTCCAGGCTATCTTTAAGTTGTGAATCCAACCATGTTCTAGCTCTGTCTCTTACAGCAAAAGGAAAAAGCATGAGCCTGTAGACTTCAGGATCTACTCCATTCATCTTTACAGTCTCACAGATCTGCAAGAACTCAGTTAAAAATTGATAGGGATCATCTGATGGAAGTCCATGAAACTTGCAGTTTTGTTGCATTAGAGCAACTAGTTGAGGTTTCAGCTCAAAATTGTTTGCTCCAATGGTGGAAATTGAGATGTTTCTTCCATCAAACTTAGAAGTAGGTGTAGTATAATCACCAAGCATCCTCCTTACATTATTGTTGTTAGGTTCGGCTGCCATGTCTTTTTCTTGTTCGAAAATTTCAGTAAGGTTGTCTCTGGATTGTTGTAATTTAGCTTCTCTTAGTTTCCTCTTCAGAGTCCTTTCAGGTTTTGGATCAGCTTCAACAAGAATGCATTTTTCCTTGTTCCTGCTCATATGAAAGATCGGAAAACAAGAAAAAAAGAGGAATCCTCTATGTCACGGTAAAGATGTTCCTTATTATTAGTAGAAGAAGAAAGGAGATAAAGAAAGGAGACTCCAAACAGAAGGGTGAGGATAGGGGTAGTGAATTGAGATGAAGAGAGGTGAAGAGAAGTGTTAGTAAATAAATAAATAAATAGAAGAAGA
>NC_029780.3:56529211-56546021 GCF_000817695.3 Arachis duranensis | reverse complement strand
ATAAATTTTGAAAAAGTAGTTAGTGATTTTTGAAAATTAAAGATGAGATAAAATTAAAATTAAAATTTGAAACAATTAATTAATTAAAAAGAATTTTTGAAAAAGAAGGTGATATTTTCGAAAATTAGAGATAGAAAAGTAGTTAGGCGGTTTTGAAAAGGATAAGAAACCAACAAAAAGTTAGTTAGTGGATTGAAAGAGATTTGAAAATCATTTTTGAAAAGATAAGAAGATAAGAAGATATTTTGAAATCAAATTTTTGGATAAGACAAAATTTTTGAAAAAGATATGATATAAAAGATAAGATAAGATAAGATAGATTTAATTTTTAAAATTAAAATTAATTACTTGACTAACAAGAAACTAAAAGATATGATTCTAGAATTTAAAGATTGAACCTTTCTTAACAAGAAAGTAACAAACTTTAAATTTTTGAATCAATCACATTAATTGTTAGCATAATTTTCGAAAATAAAGATAAAATTAAAAAAATATTTTTGAAAAATATTTTTAAATTTTCGAAAATCATAAGATAAAATTGAAAAAGATTTGATTTTTGAAAAAGTTTTGAAAACATAGGATTTTTAAAATTGAAAATTTGACTTGACTTGTAAGAAACAACTAATTTTAAAAATTTTTGACTAAGTCGACTCAAATTTTCGAAAATTATGAGAAAATTAAGGAAAAGATATTTTTTGATTTTTGAATTTTTAATTATGAGAGAGAAAAACACAAATATGACCCAAAACATAAAAATTTTGGATCAAAACACTAATTTTAAAAACATGCAATTGACACCAAACTTAAAAATTGACTCAAGACTCAAATAAGAAACACAAAATATTTTTGATTTTTTTCTAATTTTTTTGTATTTTATTTTATTTTTTCGAAAAACATATAGGAAAAAGAAAATAAGAAATTCAAAATCTTTAAGAAGAATTCCAGGAATCTTTCAATATTAGCCCAAAGCTCCAATCAAAGGGTTGGACATGGCTTAATAGCTAGTCAGCTTTAGGATGGAATTACATGCATTGTGTTGATTAGTTGAAGACCAATTCCAAAGGAGTTTGAATATGGCTTTGCAGCCAGCCAAGATTCAACATGCTTCATGAAACTCTGGAATCCATTCATAATTGTTTTGAAGCCATAGAATGATTTATTTAAAAAAAATTTCAAAAATAGGAATAAAAAAATTTTTTTGAAAGATTTTTGAAAAGTTTTTGAAAAGAAAATTACCTAATCTGAGAAACAAGATGAACCATCAGTTGTCCATACTCGAACAATCCCCGGCAACGGCGCCAAAAACTTGATGGATGAAATTGTGATCATTAACAATGGCTCCAATAATTTGGTAGCTCTCACACGTGAATTACACTTAGTCACAACTCCGCACAACTAACCAGCAAGTGCACTAGGTCGTCCAAGTAATACCGTACGTGAGTAAGGGTCGATCCCACAGAGATTGTTGGTATGAAGCAATCTATGGTCATCTTGTAGATCTCAGTCAGGCTGATTCAAATGTGATTGGATTAGATAATTAAAAGATAAATAAATAGGATAGAAATACTTATGTAAATTAATAGTGGGAATTTCAGATAAGCGTATGGAAATGCTTGTCCCTGTTGAATCTCTGTTTTTCTACTGCTTTCATCCAATCCTTCTTACTCCTTTCTATGGCAAGCTGTATGTAGGGCATCACCGTTGTCAATGGCTACATCCCATCATCTCAGTGAAAATGGTCCAAATGCTCTGTCATAACACGGCTAATCATCTGTCGGTTCTCAATCAGGTTGGAATAGAATCCCGTGATTCTTTTGCGTCTGTTACTAACACCCAGCCTTCAGGAGTTTGAAGCTCGTCACAGTCATTCAATCCCGGAATCCTACTCGGAATACCACAAACAAGGTTAGACTTTCCGGATTCCCATGAATGCCGCCATCAATTCTAGCTTATACCACGAAGATTCTGATTAAGGAACCCAAGAGATATACGCCCGGTCTAAGGTAGAACGGAAGTGGTTGTCAATCACGCGTGTTCATAGGTGAGAATGATGATGAGTGTCATGGATCATCACATTCATCAAGTTGAAGTACAACAAATATCTTAGAACAAGAATAAGTCGAATTGAATAAAAAATAGAAGTACTTGCATTAAAACTTGAGGTACAGCAGAGCTCCACACCCTTAATCTATGGTGTGTAGAAACTCCACCGTTGAAAATACATAAGTAATGAAGGTTTAGGCATGGCCGAATGGCCAGCCCCCAAACGTGATCACAGGATCAAAAAATACAATTCAGGATCCAGGATTAATAATACAAAGGTAAAAAGTTCTATTTATACTTAAACTAGCTACTAGGGTTTACAGAGGTAAGTAATTGATGCATAAATCCACTTCCGGGGCCCACTTGGTGTGTGCTTGGGCATAGCTTAATCTATCCACGAGCTGAGGCTTCTCTTGGAGTTGAACGCCAAGTTGTAACATGTTTTGGGCGTTCAACTCTGGTTCCTGACGTGTTTCTGGCGTTTGACTCCAGAATGCAGCATGGAACTGGCGTTGAGCGCTGATTTACATTGTCTAATCACGAATAAAGTATGGACTATTATATATCGCTGAAAAGCTCTGGATGTCGACTTTCCAACGCCGTTGAGAGCGCACCATTTAGAGTTCTGTAGCTCTAGAAAATCCATTTCGAGTGCAGGGAGGTTAGATTCCAACAGCATCAGCAGTCCTTTGTCAGCCTCCTATCAGACTTTTGCTCAGGTCCCTCAATTTCAGCCAGAAAATACCTAAAATCACAGAAAAACACACAAACTCATAGTAAAGTCCAGAAATGTGAATTTAGCATAAAAACTAATGAAAACATCCCTAAAAGTAACTAGATCATGCTAAAAACTACCTAAAAACAATACCAAAAAGCGTATAAATTATCCGCTCATCACTTATATATGTTGGGCCTTGGGCCCATTTTGGGCCCAGTCCAACCCGTTAGCGTTTTTGGTCCGTTTGGCCCACCTTGGGCTAAAACTTTTAAGATTGGTGCCCGATTTTTAATTCTAAATTATTTTTTGTCCTTTCAAAATGAAAATCCAATTTTTTAAATATTATTTTCCAAAATACGCAGCACTGGACAGACCAGAGCCGGTATCGTCGGCTTAAGCGCCCGTATGCATTTTTACAAAAACTTTTCGAAAGAAATATATTTTCCAACTCAGAAAAGTTCACTAAAACCAAATTTCTCATTTATATTTTCAAATTAAAACTTCTAAATTTTGAATCTATTCCGAGCACCAAAATTATTATTTTTAAAACGATTTGACGTGAAAATGCGGATTCTTACAATATAGAGTTTCAGGATGCGGAATATATGAATTTTGATGTTGATTGTTGGTATTTAATGACTATGAAGGTTGATGATGAATGTTGTAATTTATTATTATTTTTGAAAGTTTGTTGATATGGTTGATGATTAATGATAAATATTGATGTTGTTGGTAATTGAAGATGAGTGTTGAGATTGTTGATAAATGATGTGGATTATGAATTTTGGATGATGATAAATTGATGCTTGGTGTTGATAAATATTGTTGGTGATTTGTTATATTGATGGATAATAAGGATTATGAGATTTCATAGTAATGAGTTAATGTCAAATGTTTTTGATGGTCTGGATTGAAGGATATTGATGATTATGTTGTGTGATGAAGTATGTTGATGATGATTTTTGATTTTGGATCTTGTGGTTAATGTGGATATTAGATTGTGGTTGAGGAAATTTGATGTGAACTTAGGTTGAATTTTAACGTTGGATGAGGTGAGTATTAAATGGTTTAGATGATTGAATGGTTGATTTTTGAGAAATGGGTGGTAGGAACCTTTGTGTTGTTTTGGCATTGTTTGGAATGTGAGTAGTTTGGTTTCGAATTGAGAGATTTAGTGAATTTGAGTTTTTAAGGTTTTTGGCAAAAATGAGTTTGGGGCTAACTTTGACGGATCATATCTTGAGCTACGATTTTTGAAATTGAATGATTTTTATATCAAAATAAAGATAATTCAAAGAGCTTTAAAACTGCATCAATTTTGTATAAATTTGAATTTTGTAGAGAAAGATATGATCATTGGAAGTTGGTGTCCAAAATCTGAATTTTGTGAATGCTGCCAAAATTGTGATTTCTGGTTTTTATGCACACGCACAGCCTTGTGCGAACGCACATCCTGTGTATTTTTAAAGTTGTGCGTACGCACACCCTTGTGCGTACGCACACCCTTGTGCGTCCACACACACGGGGATATGGCTGCTGTTGGGAGCGATAGCACGCTCTGTGTGCACACACAACCAATGAAGTTTTGCAAGGCGTGCGCGTGCACAGCCTTGTGTGCACACACACGTTGGAAGGTGCACTCTGTTGAAGGCATTCGCACGCATTGTGCGAATGAGCAGAGTTGAAAATTTTTACTCCTGTGCGTACGCACACCTCTATGCGTAAACACACTTCTAGAAAATTTCTATAGACGTGCGTACGCATAACCCTATGCGTACACACACTGCCTTATTTTTCAACAAAAACCTTGTTTTTAACTATTTTATCTTTCCAGCAAGCTTGCAAACTTCCGTAGCACATACTTAAAACCTTTTTACCAATTTTAGGCTTTGAATCAAGGGAGAAAACAATAAGTGAATAAAAAGGGGAATTTTGGTTATGAGTTTAGGAGACGGAGACTTAGGTTTCTGAAATTGTGGGTGAACTAGCGAAATATTTTATTGGCAATGGCTTGAGAACTTGTGAATGGACGGTAACTTGTGCAATTAAGAAACGATCATGGTTATTATGAGCTTGAAGGATATTAAAGAAAAGTATGCCAGGCATTATATCCCTGGAATGTTGAGAATTGATAATTGAAAGTAATTTGAGATGAGAAATGGTGATGACTGGTGATGATTTGAGGTCGCTAAAATTATTGGATTATATGAGTGTGCAGGGCCTATATCCCTGGCGTAGCAGATTTCTTTGTTGCATGAGTAGTTGTTGTTGAGAGTGTGCGGGGCCTATATCCCCGGCATAGCATATTTCTCTGCTACATGAGTAGTTGCTGTTGAGATTAAGCAGGGCCTATATCCCTGGCATAGCAGATTTCTCTACTGCATGAGTGCACGGGGCCTATATCCCCGGGGTAGCAGAATTCTCTGATGCATGAGTAGTTGTTGTTGTTTCCTTCTCTACTGCATGAAGTGTGCGGGGCCTATATCCCTGGTGTGACAGACTCCCTGCTGCATGAGTGTGCAGGGTACTATATCTCTGACATAGCAGACTCTCTGTTACATGAGTGAGCAGGGCACTATATCTCTAGCACAGCAGAATAGGCTACATCTGGGAGGATGTGTCGGGTTGGCAATTATGGACCGACAAGTGAAATCACGAGCCAATAGAACAAGCATTCATCATGTGCATCTTCTATGTGTTTTATTTGCTTTACCTAATTGCATCTCTTGCCTAAATGAATAATATGCTTATTTACTAGTTGTTCTACTTGTTGTACATGTATATTACTTGTGTTTTACTTGCTTGAATTATCTACGATTGTCTGGTGCTGAGGAGGTTAGGTAGGCAGTGGCGATGGGATCGCACGGAGGTTAGGTTTGCGAAGGCTGTGGGATACAGCGGTGTGATTAGTATTAGTTTGAATCTCCCTACGTTTAGATAACCCTGTTTATGGTTTATGGTCTAAGTTATTTATGATTCATAAGCTTGAATATCCGTAATCGATGTGAAGTTCTAGGATTGCCTTCGGCCTCCCGGAACCTTATATCTTACATAATTGGGCACTGTTACCATACTGAAAACCTCTAGTTCTCATTTCATACTTCGTTATTGTTTCTTAGATACAAATCGCAACCCACCGTGGTAAGTTGTTTGATGGTGACAGAGCGGAGGACCTTATTCTACTTTGTTGTCTTTTTGGCCACTTTAACTAGTTCTCTCACTTTTGTGTTTATCTTGCCTTAGAGGCTTACTTTGAGAGAGGTACTTTGTATAAGCTACTTTACTTTCAAAAACTCTGTATGTCTATATATACTAGTTGGCTTAAACTCCACGAGCTGCGGCTAATTCCTTATGATTATTATACTCTTATATCTATATATATTTTATTCTCTTGCATCTATACCTTGTGTCTTATGCATTAGCTTCGTGTGAACGTTTTGCGCTTTTGTAATTCTGTTTTTGAGCTTAATCCTTCATCGGGCTTCTAGAATATATTATTTTCTTCTATATGAATATGTATAATCCTTAGAATTGTCGTAACCTTTGATTAACATTTGCTTTACGGCTAGAGGTAAGGTTTAGGGTAATTAGGGTGTTACAATCGTAGCTCTAGATTAGAAGTTATGTGAGATTAAATCAAAAACAAGGGTTTGCATATTTTCCTCCCCCTTCCTTGTGTTTTCAGAGTGTGTGAGTATGAATGGGGAAGAGAAGTGGCTGATGCCATTTCACTTAGTGGGTTGGGTTGGGCCTTAGACCCATAAGGGACCGGTTTGACCAGTTCGGCCCATTTGACCCAATCTTGGGTCAAATTCTTTAAAATTAGTGTCAAAATTTGTGTTTTAATTAGTTCAACCTCATTAAACTATAAAATTTAATTTTTTCTAATTTTTTTAAATAATAATTAATTTATCAATTAATTATTTACTAATTTTGTAGGTTTTACAATGCAGCGATTGGAGCTCTGAATTGAGCAATATGTGGAATTGAAATTCAAATCGGAAAATGGGGTTTAGGATAAAATCTTTAAAATTAGTGTTAAAATTTAAATTTTAAATATTTTTACTTTTGTAGATTATAAAAATTTATTTTTCTAATTTCTTTGAATAATAGTTAATTTATTAGCTAAATATTCATTAACTTCTCGGGGTTTACAAGTCTAAGTTTTAGAGCAAAAATATTTTGTTTAATTATTAATTTGTTATTCTTTCTTTACTACTTCGTAGAATAAGAATTTATTCTTCATTTTTCATCAAAGTTGACCATTTTAAGATACAAGTTACAATTTTTTATGATATTTTTTTGATGTTGCCATTCTATTATTATTATTCTTTTGATAATTTGTTAATTATTCTTACTCAAATGTATTCTTTAAGTCTAACATTATAGCAAGATTATCTTTTACTGCAGTCATTTACAATGCATCACATCCATCAAATACTATCTTAAATTGTATTCACTGATCTGGGTTCTAATTATATATATGTAAGAGTTCAACGAAGGGACAATGAACTCTATTTTATTGAATAATGGTTGGATCTACTCATATATTATGACCAACCTAATAAAATGTAGGTAAAGTTAGTTTTCTTAGGAGGAGTTCAACTTTTAATTGAGCAATAACATCCTTCATGCTTTCTACGTCTACCGAAAAATCTTCGAAGTAAAGCATATACTGAGATTAAGTTCCTCAATTTAGATTTAGTTTTGCTAGAATTGTGTCCGTCTTGGAGATGTAATTTCAAAGATTGGTACTGTATTTAAATTTTTTTCTTTTAAATCTTTCGTAATAAAAATAATTTATAACATATTGCGATTTTTTTCAAAAACTACTGGTCTTCTGGTGCATCAATGCAATGCCACTAATGAGAATAAAAGTCAATTTAGATTCATGTTGTATGTTGCTATTCTATACCTTGCTGTATTACATCGATGGCGGATGATGAAACTTATTTAACAAGAGGATTGTCTGAATTTGTATGGATTCTAAATGTTCAAGCTAATAACTTTCAGTTAGTTATCGTTACGAGAATGACTCAAATCTATGTGTGTTTAAGGTCTAGAATAGCTTAAATATTATTTAAATAATTTTGTTCTAATATTAGCATTTGATTAGATTAGTTTTAGAGAAATTTGAATTGTTACCTCAATTTATATATTACGACAATTATTTTTAGATATGTTATTTTTAAATTTTTTAATATGAAATTTATTTTTTTTTTGGTTTATAGATTTATTTTTTTTTATTTGTTCCTAGTAAAACCAAGAAAAAATAAAATAGTTGAGTTAGAAATGTAATAATCATGCATTATCATTTTTATCATTAGAATATTCTACGACAGGTAGCATTCTGGTGCCAAAAATATTGACCTGGCGCGTTCTGATGCCAATATACATATCTCTATTTTCCAAATTTATTTTAAAAAAATATTTTTATTATAATTATATTGCAATTAGCATTAAATGAATAATGCATAATTATACTAATTTTAAAAAATATTTTTATTATAATTATATTACAATTAGCATCTTCTTCGCCTTACGAAAGGTGTTCATCCAGGCTCTCCCAAGAATACTTAGTAGCCACTATATTTTTTTGCCAACACAAAGGAAAAGTTGGCTCGTTATTCTCATCTAAAAAGAAAGGGTGGACGTCTTCAACAGCTCGGACTTTAAAATAGTAGTTCTTAAAGTCCCGAAAAGATTCATCATAAATAGAAAACACGTTTTTTCCCTGGGTAGCTTGGAACGAGACCCAGGAGGCCTTTTTCTTGGCTACCCCAGGTTTGTTCAACACGAACAGATAAAAGAAGAGAGATATGGAAGTTCGGACACCTAACTATTGACATAACAGCTGAAAAATCTTAATGAAGGCCCAAGAATTCGGATGAAGATGGGAAGGGGCTATTGATGAGCGGATAATTTATATGCTTTTTGGCATTGTTTTTAAGTAGTTTTTAATAGGATATAGTTACTTTTAGGGATGTTTTCATTAGTTTTTATGCTAAATTCACAATTCTGGACTTTACTATGAGTTTGTGTATTTTTCTGTGATTTTAGGTATTTTCTGGCTGAAATTGAGGGACTTGAGCAAAACTCTGATAAAAGGCTGACATAGGACTACTGATGCTGTTGGATTTTGACCTCCCAGCACTCGAAATAACTTTTCTAGAGCTACAGAACTCCAAATGGCGCGCTCCCAACAGTGTTGGAAAGTAGACATCCAAAGCTTTCCAGCAATATATAATAGTCTATACTTTATTCACGATTAGATGACGTAAAATGGCACTCAATGCCAGTTCAATGCTGCATTCTGGAGTCAAACGCCAGAAACACGTCACGAACCAGAGTTGAACGCCAAAAACATGTTACAACTTGGCGTTCAACTTCAAAAGAAGCCTCTGCACGTGTAAAGCTCAAGCTCAGCCCAAGCACACACCAAGTGAGCCCCGGAAGTGGATTTCTGCATCAATTACTTACTTCTGTAAACCCTAGTAGCTAGTTTAGTATAAATAGAACATTTTTACTATTGTATTAGTGTCTTTTGACCATGTTACATCTTTGGTCTCAATTTTATTCTGTTATTCATCTTAGGAGGCTATTGATCACGTTTATGGGGGCTGGCCATTCGGCCATGCCTGAACCTTCATCACTTATATATTTTCAACGGTGGAGTTTCTACACACCATAGATTAAGGGTGTGGAGCTCTGCTGTACCTCGGGTTTTAATGCAATTACTACTATTTTTTATTCAAATTCAATCTTAATTCTGTTCCAAGATACTATTTGTACTTCAACCTGATGGATGTGACGATCCGTGACACTCATTATCATCCGTCCCTATGAACGCATGCCTGACAACCACTTCCGTTCTACAAGCGAAAGCTAGAGTGTGTATCTCTTGGATTCCTGATGCACGATGCATGGTTTCCCTCACCTGACAACCGAGCCTTCTATTTCGTGAGATCAGAGTCTTCATGGTATAAGCTAGAATTGATGGCGGCATTCATGAGAATCCGGAAAGTCTAAACCTTGTCTGTGGTATTCCGAGTAGGATTCCGGGATTGAATGACTGTGACAAGCTTCAAACTCGCAATTGCTGGGCGTGATGACAAACACAAAAGAATCAGGGGATTCTATTCCAACATGATCGAGAATCGACAGATGATTAGCCGTGCCGTGACAGAGCATTTGGACCTTTTTCACTAAGAGGATGAGATGTAGCCATTGATAATGGTGATGCCCTACATACAGCTTGCCATGGAAAGGAGTAAGAAGGATTGGATGAAGGCAGTAGGAAAGCAGAGATTCAGAAGGAGCACAGCATCTTCATACGCCTATCTGAAATTCCCATCGATGATCTACATAAGTATTTCTATCTTTATTTTCTGTTTATTTATTATTATTATTATTCGAAAACTCCATAACCATTTATTATCCGCCTGACTGAGATTTACAAGATGACCATAGCTTGCTTCATACCAACAATCTCTGTGGGATCGACCCTTACTCACGTAAGGTTTATTACTTGGATGACACAGTACACTTGCTGGTTAGTTGAGCGAAGTTGTGAAATTATGTTTAGACCATGGTATTGAGCACCAAGTTTTTAGGGCCATTACCTGGGAATCAATTTCGAACAACAACTTAAGTATGAATCACAATTTCGTCCACCAAGTTTTTGGCGCCGTTGCTGAGGATTGTTGAGTTTGGACAACTGACGGTTCATCTTGTTGCTTAGATTAGGTAATTTTCTTTTTATTTTCTTTTCAAAAAGTTTTCAAAAATCTTTCAAAAATTTTTCTTTTCTTTTTCGTTTTCCAAAACAATTTTCGAAAAAAAATATAATAATAATAACCAAAATTTTTTTTATAAAATCATAAAAAATAAATAATATTTTGTGTTTCTTGTTTGAGTCTTGAGTCAATTTATAAGTTTGGTGTCAATTGCATATTCATCTTGTTCTTGCAATTTTCGAAAATTCATGCATTTATAGTGTTCTTCATGATCTTCAAGTTGTTCTTGGTAAGTCTTCTTGTTTGATCTTGATGTTTTCTTGTTTTGTATCTTTTGTTGTTTTTCATGTGCATCATTTTTGCATTCATAGTGTCTAAGCATTAAAGATTTCTAAGTTTGGTGTCTTGCATGTTTTCTTTGCATCAAAAATTTTTCAAAAATATGTTCTTGATGTTCATCATGATCTTCAAAGTGTTCTTGGTGTTCATCTTGACATTCATAGTGTTCTTGCATGTATCATGTGTTTTGATTCATAATTTTCATGTTGTGAGTCATTTTTATGTTTTTCTCTCTCTCATAATTAAAAATTCAAAATAAATAAATAAATAAATAAATAAATATCTTTTCCTTTTTTCTCTCAAAATTTTGAAAATTTGGGTTGACTTAGTCAAAAAAATTTTAAAATTAGTTTTTCTTGTAAGTCAAGTCAAATTTTCAAATTTTAAAAATCTTATCTTTTTAAAACTTTTTCAAAAATTAAATCTTTTTCATTTTTCTTATTAATTTACGAAAATCCTTTAAAACATTTTTCAAAAATCTTTTTCTTAGTTTTATCTTTATTTTCGAAAATTATGCTAACAATTAATATGATTGATTCAAAAATTTGAAGTTTGTTACTTTCTTGTTAAGAAAGGTTCAATCTTTAAATTCTAGAATCTTATCTTTCAGTTTCTTGTTAGTAAAGTAATCAATTTTAATTTTAATCATATCTTTTTATCTTATCTTTTATATCATATCTTTTTCAAAATTTTATCTTTTTCAAAAAATTTGATTTTAAAATATCTTTTCTAACTTCTTATCTTCTTATCTTCTCAAAATTAATTTTCAAATCTTTTCAACTAACTATTTGACTTTTTGTTTGTTTCTTATCTTTTTCAAAACCACCTAACTACTCTTCCCGCTCTAATTTTCGAAAATACTTCCCGCTTTTTTAAAAATTCTTTTTAATTAATTAATTGTTTTAAATTTTAATTTCAATTTTATTTCTTATCCTAATTTTCAAAAATCATTAACTCATTTTCAAAATTGTTTTTGAAGACTTCTTTCTCATATTATTCTATTTATTCATTCATTTACTAACACTTCTCTTCATCTCAAATCACTGCCCCTATCCTCACCCTTGTGTTTGGATTCTCCTTTCTTTATTCCCTTTCTTCTTCTACTAACAATGAGGAACCTCTTTACTGTGACATAGAGGATTCCTCTTCTTTTTCTGTTCTCTTCTCCTTCATATGAGCAGGAACAAGGAAAAAGGCATTCTTGTTGAAGCTGATCCAGAACCTGAAAGGACTCTGAAGAGGAAACTAAGAGAAGCTAAATTACAACAATCCAGAGACAAACCTTACTGAAATTTTTGAACAAGAAAAGGAGATGGCAGCCGAACCCAACAACAATAATGCAAGAATAATGCTTGGTGACTATACTGCACCTACGTCCAAGTTTGATGGAAGAAGCATCTCAATTCCTGTCATTGGAGCAAACAATTTTGAGCTGAAACCTCAATTAGTTGCTCTAATGCAACAGAACTGCAAGTTTCATGGACATCCATCAGAAGATCCCTACTGATTCTTGACTGAGTTCTTGCAGATCTGTGAAACTGTTAAGACTAATGGAGTAGATCTTGAAGTCCACAGGCTCATGCTTTTCCCTTTTGTTGTAAGAGACAGAGCTAGAGCATGGTTGGACTCTCAACCTAAAGATAGCCTGGACTCCTGGGATAAGCTGGTCACGGCTTTCTTGGCTAAGTTCTTTCCTCCTCAAAAGCTGAGCAAGCTTAGAGTGGATGTTCAAACCTTCAAACAAAAAGATGGTGAATCCCTCTATGAAGCTTGGGAAAGATACAAGCAGATGACCAAAATGATGCTCTGAATGCCATATTGGCTCAGAACAAAATGTTGACTCAGCAAGTCAACATGATTTCTCAAAGTCTGAATGAATGGCAAAATGCATCCAACAGTACTAAAGAGGCATCTTCTGAAGAAGAAGCTTATGATCTTGAGAACCCTGCAATAGCAGAGGTAAATTATATGGGTGAACCTTATAGACACCTATAATTCATCATGGAGAAATCATCCAAATTTCTCATGGAAGGATCAACAAAAGCCTCAACAAGGCTTTAATAGTGGTGGAAGAAATAGGCTCAGCAATGTCAAGCCTTATCCATCATTTTCTCAGCAACAGACAGAGAATTCTGAACAGTGCACCTCTAACTTAGCAAATTTAGTCTCTGATCTGTCTAAGGCCACTTTATGGTTCATGAGTGAGGCAAGGTCCTCCATCAAAAATTTGGAGACACAAGTGGGCCAGCTAAGTAAGAAAATCACTGAAACTCCTCCTAGTACTCTCCCAAGCAATACTGAAGAGAATATAAAAAGAGAGTGCAAGGCCATTGATATA
The DNA here is from genome assembly GCF_000817695.3 of Arachis duranensis. NCBI lineage: Eukaryota > Viridiplantae > Streptophyta > Magnoliopsida > Fabales > Fabaceae > Arachis > Arachis duranensis. The sequence goes on along the minus strand of NC_029780.3, from coordinate 56,532,847 downwards.
ATCAACATGGACGAACCTAGAGAGGAAGGAAAAGACATGAATCCCAATGAGGAAGACCTCATGGGACGTCTCTCAAGCAAGAAGGAGTTCCCTATTGAGGACCCAAAGGAATCTGAGGCTCATATAGAGACCATAGAGATTCTATTAAAACTTCTTCTGCCATTCATGAGCTCTGAAGACTATTCTTCCTTTGAAGAGGATGAAGATGTAACTAGAGAGCAAGTTGCTCAATATCTAGGAGCTATCATGAAGCTGAATGCCAAGTTATTTGGTAATGAGACTTGTGAAGTTGAACCTCCCTTGCTCATCAGTGAACTAGATACATGGGTTCAGCAAACCTTAGCTCAAAAGAAACAAGATCCGAGTAAATTCTTAATACCCTGTATCATAGGCACCATAACCTTTGAAAAGGCTCTGTGTGACCTGGGGTCAAGCACAAATCTTATGCCACTCTTTGTAATGGAGAAGTTGGAGATCATTGAGGTACAGCCTGCCATATTTTCATTACAAATGGCAGATAAGTCAGTAAGACAAGCTTATGGATTAGTAGATGACGTGTTGGTAAAGGTTGAAGGCCTTTACATCCCTACTGATTTCATAATCTTAGACACTAGGAAGGAGAAGGATGAATGCATCATCCTTGGAAGACCTTTCCTAGCCATAGCAGGAGCTGTGATAAATGTTAACAGAGGAGAATTAGTCCTTCAATTAAATGGGGACGACCTTGTGTTTAAGGCTCAAGGATCTTGTTCTTTAACAATGGAGAGGAAGTATGAAAAGCTTCTCTCAGTACAAAGTCATACAAAGCCCCCACAATCAAACTCTAAGTTTGGTGTTGAGAGGCCACAGCCAAACTCTAAGTTTGGTGTTAAATCCCCACATCCAAACTCTAAGTTTGGTGTTGGGAGTCTACAACATTGATCTGATCACCTGTGAGGCTCCATGAGAGCCCACTGTCAAACTAGTGACATTAAAGAAGTGCTTATTGGGAGGCAATCCAATTTTTATTTATCTAATTTTATTTTTCTTTTATTGTTCTTTAATGTTTTATTAGGTTCATGATCATATGGAGTCACAAAAAAATACTAAAATTAAAAACATAATCAAAAACAGCAGAAGAAAAATCACACCCTGGAGGAAGGACTTACTGGCGTTCAAACGCCAGTAAGGAGCATCTGGCTGGCGTTCAATGCCAAAACAGAGCATGGATCTGGCATTGAACGCCAGAAACAAGCAGCATCCTGGCGTTTGAATGCCAGGAATATACCCTGAGGAGAGCTGGCGCTGAACGCCAGAAACAAGCATGGAACTGGCGTTCAATGCCAGAAACATGCTGCAATTGGCCATTGAACGCCCAACATAAGCATCACTTCGGCGTTTAAATGCCAGAATTGTATGCAAAGGCATTTTACATGCCTAATTGGTGCAGGGATGTAAATTCTTGACACCTCAGGATCTCTGGATCCCACAGGATCATCTCAGGATCTGTGGACCCCACAGGATCTCCACCTACCTCAACTCACATTCTCTCCTCTTCTTTACATTCATCCTCTCTTCCCCATAAACTCTCTTCCCCAAAAACCCTTCACCAATCACCTCAATCTCTCTTTCCAATTACCCCCCTTACCACTCACATCCTTCCACTCTTCCCCATAAACCCCACCTACCTTCAAAATTCAAAATCACTTTCCCATCCCACCCAATATGGCCGAAACTTAACCCCTCTCCCTCCACTATAAATACCCCTCCATTCTTCTTCATTTTCACACAACACAACCCTCTCTTCCCCTCCTTGGCCGAGACATAACCTTCTCTCCCTCTCCTCTATATCTTCTTCTTCTTCATCTATTCTTTCTGCTCTTGCTCGAGGTCGAGCAATATTTTAAGTTTGGTGTGGTAAAATCATAGCTTTTTTTTTCCATAACCATTAATGGCACCTAAAGCCGGAGAAACCTCTAGAAAAGGGAAAGGAAAGACAAAAGCCTCCACCTCCGAGTCAAGGGAGATGGAGAGATTCATCTCTAAAGCCCATCAAGACCACTTCTATGATGTTGTGGCCACGAAGAAGGTGATCCCTGAGGTCCCTTTCAAGCTCAAGAAAAAATGAGTATCCGGAGATCCGACATGAGATCCAAAGAAGAAGTTGGGAAGTTCTGACCAACCCCATTCAACAAGTTGGAATCTTAATGGTTCAAGAGTTCTATGCCAATGCATGGATCACTAAGAACCATGATCAAAGTATGAACCCAAATCCAAAGAACTATCTTACAATGGTTCGGGGGAAATACTTAGATTTTAGTCCAGAAAATGTAAGGTTGGCATTCAACTTGCCCATGATGCAAGGAGATGCACGCCCTTACACAAGAAGGGTCAACTTTGATCAAAGGTTGGACCAAGTTCTTATGGACATATGTGTTGAAGGAGCTCAATGGAAAAGAGACTCCAAAGGCAAGCCGGTTCAATTAAGAAGACTGGACCTCAAGCCTGTGGCTAGAGGATGGTTGGAGTTCATCCAACACTCCATCATCCCCACTAGCAACCGATCCGAAGTTACTGTGGATCGGGCCATCATGATTCATAGCATCATGATTGGAGAGGAAGTAGAAGTTCATGAGGTCATCTCCCTTGAATTCTACAAAATAGCCGAAAAGCCCTCTACCTTGGCAAGGCTAGATTTTCCTCATCTTATTTTCCATCTATGTTACTCAGTTGGAGTTATCATAGAAGGAGACATCCGCATTGAGGAGGACAAGCCCATCACTAAGAAAAGGATGGAGCAAACAAGAGAGCCCACTCATGGAACCCAAGAGACGCATGAGGAAGCTCATCACCAAGAAATCCCGGAGATGCCTCAAGGAATGCACTTTCCTCCCAACAACTATTGGGAACAACTCAACACTTCTCTAGAAGATATGAGTTACAATATGGATCAATTAAGGGTGGAACATCAAGAGCACTCCATCATTCTCCATGAAATTAGAGAAGATCAAAGAGCAATGAGGGAGGAGCAACAAAGGCAAGGAAGAGACATAGAAGAACTCGAGGACATCATTGGTTCTTCAAGAAGAAAGCGCCATCATCACTAAGGTGGACTCATTCCTTGTTCTTATTTTTTTCTGTTTTTCGAATTTATGCTATATGTTTGTTTATGTTTTGTGTCTCTACTTCATGATCATTAGTAGTTAGTAACTATGTCTTAAGGCTATGAATAAATTCCATAAATCCTTCACCTCTCTTAAATGAAAAATGTTTCTAATTCAAAAGAATAAGAAGTACATGAATTTCGAAATTATCCTTGAAATTTAGTTTAATTATATTGATGTGGTGACAATAATTTTTGTTTTCTGAATGAATGCTTGAACAGTGCATATTTTTTGATCTTGTTGTTTATGAATGTTAAAATTGTTGGCTCTTGAAAGAATGATGAACAAAGAGAAATGCTATTGATAATCTGAAAAATCATGAAAATTGATTCTTGATGCAAGAAAAAGCAGTGAAAAAGCAAAAGCTTGCCAAGAAAAAGGGGGGGGGCAAAAATTAAATAGAAAGAAAAAGAAAAAGCAAGCAGAAAAAGCCAATAACCCTTAAAACCAAAAGGCAAGGGTAAAAAGGATCCAAGGCTTTGAGCATCAATGG
>NC_029780.3:56511292-56529121 GCF_000817695.3 Arachis duranensis | reverse complement strand
AATATTGGAAAACAAAGTGCTTAGGGCCACGACCAAGACTCATAAAGTAGCTGTGTTCAAGAATCAACATACTGAACTAGGAGAATCAATAACACTGTTTAAAATTCTGAGTTCCTATAGATGCCAATCATTCTGAACTTCAAAGGAGAAAGTGAGATGCCAAAACTGTTCAGAAGCAAAAAGCTACAAGTCTCGCTCATCTAATTAGAATTAATCTTCATTGATATTTTGGGATTTATAGTATATTCTCTTCTTTTTATCCTAATTGATTTTCAGTTGCTTGGGGACAAGCAACAATTTAAGTTTGGTGTTGTGATGAGTGGATAATTTATACGCTTTTTGGCATTATTTTTAAGTAGTTTTTAATAGGATATATTTACTTTTAGGGATGTTTTCATTAGTTTTTATGATAAATTCACATTTCTAGACTTTACTATGAGTTTGTGTATTTTTCTATGATTTCAGGTATTTTCTGGCTGAAATTGAGGGACCTGAGCAAAACTCTGATAAAAGGCAGACAAAGGACTGCTGATGCTGTTGGATTCTGACCTCCCTACACTCGAAATGGATTTTTTGGAGCTAAAGAACTCCAAATGGCGCGCTCTCAATGGCATTGGAAATTAGACATTCAGAGATTTCCAGCAATATATAATAGTTCATACTTTATTCAGGATTTAATGACGTAAACTGGTGCTAATGCCAGTTCCATGCTGCATTCTGGAGTCAAATGCCAGAAACACGTCACGAACCAGAGTTGAACGCCAAAAACACGTTACAACTTGGCGTCCAACTCCAAAAGAAGCATCTGCACGTGTAAAGCTCAAGCTCAGCCCAAGCACACACCAAGTGGGCCCCAAAAGTGGATTTCTGCATCAATTACTTACTTCTGTAAACCCTAGTAGCTAGTTTAGTATAAATAGAACATTTTTACTATTGTATTAGTATCTTTTGACCACGTTACATCTTTGGTCTCATTTTTATTCTATTATTCATCTTAGGAAGCTATTTATCACGTTTATGGGGGCTGGTCATTCAGCCATGCCTGAACCTTCATCACTTATGTATTTTCAACGGTGGAGTTTCTACACACCATAGATTAAGGGTGTGGAGCTCTGCTGTACCTCGAGTTTTAATGCAATTACTACTATCTTTTATTCAAATTCAATCTTAATTCTATTCCAAGATACTATTCGTACTTCAACCTGATGGATGTGATGATCCGTGACACTCATAATCATCCGTCCCTATGAACGCGTGCCTGACAACCAATTCCATTCTACAATCGAAAGCTAGAGTGTGTATCTCTTGGATTCCTGATGCACGACGCATGGTTGCCCTCACCTGACAACCGAGCCTTCCGTTCCATGAGATCAGAGTCTTCGTGGTATAAGCTAGAATTGATGGCGGCATTCATGAGAATCCAGAAAGTCTAAACCTTATCTGTGGTATTTCGAGTAGGATTCCGGGATTGAATGACTGTGACGAGTTTCAAACTCGCGATTGCTGGGCGTGATGACAAACGCAAAAGAATCAAGGGATTCTATTCCAACATGATCGAGAACCGACAGATGATTAGCCGTGCCGTGACAGAGCATTTGGACCTTTTGTCACTGAGGGGATGGGGTGTAGCCATTGACAACGGTGATGCCCTACATACAGCTTGCCATAGAAAGGAGTAAGAAGGATTGGATGAAGGCAGTAGGAAAGCAGAGATTCAGAAGGAGCACAACATCTTTATACGCCTATCTGAAATTCCCATCGATGATCTACATAAGTATTTCTATCTTTATTTTCAGTTTATTTATTATTATTATTCGAAAACTCCATAACCATTTATTATCCGCCTGACTGAGATTTACAAGATGACCATAGCTTGCTTTATACCAACAATCTCTGTGGGATCGACCCTTACTCACGTAAGGTTTATTACTTGGATGACCCAATACACTTGCTGGTTAGTTGAGCAAAGTTGTGAAATTATGTTTAGACCATGGTATTGAGCACCAAGTGTTTGGGGCCATTACCTGGGAATCAATTTCGAACAACAATTTAAGTTTGAATCACAATTTCGTCCACCAGCTACGTTGCAAGCCCATAAAAGGTTGGTCTCAAAAGCAGAAAAGGGAAAGGTGGATACTCAACAGGCTAAAAAAGTAGTCATAGGAATAGAAAAAGGGCCGTTCTTCTTGAGTTAAGGAAGGAAAGCTAACCCTCTCCTCCAGGTCAGGCGACATCAACTCATAGTTCTTTTCATCATTTTTATTGCTACAAATCCAATGGAATCTCCTAAGCCTCTCGCAGTACTCTAAATCGGCCACTGTAACACACATTAGGACTATAGAGTCCAGCCAGTCAGACATGCCATCAGGGATCTTAGTAGACATCTCAACAATATTTTTTCAAGAAGACATACGACAAACTACACCTACAGCAAAGGAAGATAACAGGGGTCACTACTAAACAACTCGGACAAAATAAAAAAAGAGAAGGAACAACCAATAAACACAGAGGTGGGGTAACAAAAAGGTCACCCCAGGATCCATGAAAAACAAAGAATACTTAGCAAAACCCAGGGGCACCCTTTGGAGGTAGCAACATGGCAAAGAAAAGGGAAAGCGACGCAAAAATTGGAAGCCCAAACCACCAGTAACCCCCTCAAAACATGCAAGGAATTCTACCTAAGTGCTAGCGTTTTTTCTTACAAACAGCAAACAAAAGCAAAAGGCCATATGAAAGCGAAACTATCAAGAAACCTAAGAGGTGCACATCTTCCTCAAACAGGAGCAGTAGAGAAAATCACGACACCACAAAAATGCAATCTTTTGCAGAAAGAATCAAGCTTCTCAAGGCAAAACCAATAAATACAGAATACCGACCTGTGCAAGAAAAGGAAACAAGCGCAGCTCAGACAGAAACGATGATCAAGTCCACGCCAACGAATGACTCCTGAGCAAAGAAGAGAGAAAGCTTGGGGGCGTGAAAATCAGATAACGAAGCACTCAGTGAACAAACGAACGAAGGAAAGAAAAGAAAGAAGAAACTGAAAAAGGATTCTTTAAATCTTAAAATGAAATGCAAAAGAGGAAAAAGAGGAAATGGCAAAGGGAAATTAATAAGCTTTTAAACCCTCGCATGTTCTCAAGGAAGCACAACGCGCACGGCAATTAAAAAAAGAGAAGAAGGAAAACGCTTCGCATTCAAGGAATCCCACCAGGAGTTATGCAGGAGGTCGACTAAAGGCAAAATGCTCGAGCACGACTTCCAAAAGGGGTCGAAGTCTAAAGACACGACCTCAAGGGTAAGATCGGGGTCAAGCAGGGGCACTGTTCATACCCTATCCCGAGCTATGTGACCCGAGCTGATTAAAGACAAAAGCGACTGACTTCTTCAGGTTGGGTTGCCTCCGACCTCTTCTTAAAGAGTTCAGCCAAAATCACTATAGAGGCCCAAGCAGGCCCAAACAAAGGAACGCAGCCCATTCCAAAGGTGGCAAAGCCTAGAAAGATAAGGCGGTTCAACTAAAAGATAAGATAAGATAACTATCTTATCTCAAGGAATGCCACTCAACATTACTATAAATACACTGGAGCACGCAGGTATAACTCATACTCTGATTCTACAAAAAACCTACCTAAAGCACGTGCTAACTTAAGCATCGGAGTCTCTTGTAGGTACCACCACCCTCCGGTGACGAAGGATCAGCAGCACCGCCAAGTCCAATAAGTCAGACACGACAGTTCTAGTCACAACAGCTGATCTCATCCGAGATCGACCTCCAGTTTCAGGTAACCTTCGAAACAGTATCTGAGAAGTTCTTAGTACTATAACTGAAATTTCCTTTCTTTCTCAGGTGAAAGCAGTAATGGAATCAAAGTGCTTAATGCTAAAAACACAATGCAGAAATCAAAGGTAAGATAATATTAGAATAATAGTTTAACATGAAAGAATTTTAGTAGGATTAATTAACAAACTTAATATTGTGATTTTTATGAAAAGAATCTAAAGGGTTCCAGAGAGAAGCAACAATTCTCCACAGAGTCTTCAATACCTTCTATGTGTGTGGTGGAAACTGCAGGTGGAGTTACGAGTCCCGGTGCTTCTGGATCACTTTAATGTGACTTATATAAGTGAATTTGGTGCTCCAGAATTTTGGTACTTTAGTTATAATTTCAATTTCAAATGAATATATGTCTCAATTTATATGTTAATGCAAAAGGTTGCACATTTTTCTAGGTCCGCTATTTGCACATTTCTGGAACAATTTCTGCTTATGAGAGCTTGACTCTTCGAGGTTATGATGTTGTTGCTGTAGTTTTAGAAGATCACAGCCTTCTAAATGAGGGTCGAGTAATGTCTTATATGCGGAACAAGTAAGCTTGATCATACTAGTTGATATATTTGCTTTCTGCTTATGGCATTACATAAAGAGAAATCTTCATACTCTTGAAGGATAAGCTATGTTCCTTATTTTTGTCTCGATTTTTCTTCTATTTTTCAGTATGATCTCTACTTATATACTGTTGTTCACTTCTTCATGCAGGCTTCCTGTTCTAGTGCTACCCCATGTTCCAAAAGGTTTGTTTCGAGTGGAATATTTGGTTTCATCCTCAAAACTTTTTTGATTAATTGCCATTTATCTTTTATCTTTTGTTATTACTATATTTATCTACTTAGTTATTTTTAATAATGCTTCTTAAATCTATGAATTTTTATTTTGCAATACTACATGGAATATCTTAGGAGACCAAACTATCTTGAACATGCTACACTTAGTGTTTATTTTAGAATTAGAGTCATGAAATTCTATACAATTCTATAGGTGTCATTATATGGTGATAAGTGATAACTTGTTACTACATGATTCTAGTTTGTTGGTTTTTTTAAAGGCTCAGAGCACAAAAGTTGTAGCTCTGCTATTTGATGCATGTGCTAGTTGGTGGACTCAAGGACCTAACGCTTATATTACAGATAATCCTCTCTTCTTTCTTTCTTCTTCTTCTTCTCTCTCTCTTTTTCTCTCTCTCCAGCTGGTTATTCTGAAATATGTTCTTTATGTCTTTCTTTTATTGTTGGATGGAATTGTAAAATTGTTGGCTGATAGTGGGAAAAACCTTGGTGGTTATTTTGCTTGTAGTAGTGTACTTAGACTTGGTATGTATCTTGCTATTATATTCCAAATCTTTGCGAAGCTTATTAAGAGTTGGATGCACTTTATCTAGTACTCATAAAGTTGTTTTTAATGATGGTGTTTTCTACTTTTATGTCAAATTCTTATACTCATAACTATCATGATAGATTCAGCTATAGATCTTTATCTACTGAACATAAAGTTTAGAGTATACTTCATATAGAGCATACAAGTTTCTATGCTTCTGAAATCTTTTAGGGACCTGCCATATAATTTGGCATAAATTTCTTCACTTCTTTGTTACTCTATGCAACTAAGTTATTATTTATTAGGTGATTCCTAATGAGCGGATAATTTATACGCTTTTTGGCATTGTTTTTAGGTAGTTTTTAGTAGGATCACGCTACTTTTAGGGATGTTTTTATTAGTTTTTATGCAAAGTTCATATTTCTAGACTTTACTATGAGTTTGTGTATTTTTCTATGATTTCAGGTATTTTCTGGCTGAAATTGAGGGACCTGAGCAAAAATCTGATAGGAGGCTGACAAAGGACTGCTGATGCTGTTAGATTCTGACCTCCCTGCACTCAAAATGGATTTTCTGGAGCTATAGAACTCCAAATGGCGCACTCCTAATTGCGTTAAAAAGTAGACATCCAGAGCTTTCAAGCAATATATAATAGTCCATACTTTATTCAACTTTAGATGACGCAAACTGGTGTTCAACGCCAGCTCCATGCTGCATTCTAGAGTAAAACGCCAGAAACACGTCACAAACCAGAGTTAAATGCCAAAAACACATTACAACTTGGCGTTTAACTCCAAGAGAAGCCTCTGCATGTGTAAAGCTTAAGCTCAGCCCAAGCACACATCAAAGTGGGCCCCAGAAGTGGATTTCTACACTTAGACTTATTTTTGTAAACCCTAGTAGCTGGTTTAGTATAAATAGAACTTTTTACTATTGTATTAGTAGTCTTTGACCAGATCTTTAATCAGTGTATGCGATTTTAGACCTTCATGGGGGCTGGCCATTCGGCCATGCCTGGACCATCACTTATGTATTTTCAACGGTGGAGTTTCTACACACTATAGATTAAGGTGTGGAGCTCTGCTGTACCTCGAGTATCAATGCAATTACTATTGTTCTTCTATTCAATTCAAGCTTATTTTTATTCTAAGATATCACTCGTACTTCAACCTGATGGATGTGATGATCCGTGACACTCATCATCATCCGTCCTTATGAACGCGTGCCTGACAACCACTTCCGTTCTACAAGCGAAACCTAGAGTGTGTATCTCTTGGATTCCTGGTCCATGATGCATGGGTGCCTCGCTTGACAACCGAGCCTCCCATTCCGTGAGATCAGAATCTTCGTGGTATAAGCTAGAATTATTGGCCGCAATTCTTAAGATCTGAAAAGTCTAAACCTTGTCTGTGGTATTATGAGTAGGATCTGAGATGGAATGACTGTGACGAGCTTCAAACTCGCGATTGTTGGGCGTAGTGACAGACGCAAAAGAATCAATGGATTCTATTCCGACATGATCAAGAACCGACAGATGATTAGCCGTACTGTGATAGAGAATTTGGACCATTTTCACTGAGAGGACGGGAGGTAGCCATTGACAACGGTGAAACCCAACATACAGCTTGCCATGGAAAGGAGTTAAAATGATTGGATGAAAGCAGTAGAAAAGCAGAGATTCAGAAGGAACACAGTATCTTCATGCGCTTATCTGAAATTCCCACCAATGAATTACATAAGTATCTTTATCTTAGTTTATGCTTTATTTATCTTTATATTCGAAAACCATTATAACCACTTGAATTTGCCTGACTGTGATTTACAAGGTGACCATAGCTTGCTTCATACCAACAATCTCCGTGGGATCGACCCTTACTCACGTAAGGTTTATTACTTGGACGACTCAGTGCACTTGCTGGTTAGTGATGCGAAGTTGTGAAGAAAGTGTTGAGTTTATAAACGCGCGTAACAAGTTGAGCGCCATTGTTAGAGATCACAATTTCGTGCACCAAGTTTTTGGCGCTGGTGCCGGGGATTGTTTGAGTTTGGACAACTGACGGTTCATCTTGTTGCTCAGATTAGGTAATTTTCTTCTTATTTTATTTTCAAAAAGTTTTCAAAAATCTTTTAAAAAAAAATTCTTTTCTTTTTCGTTTTTCTAATAATAATTTTTGAAAAAACCAAAAAAATTAATAAAATCATAAAAACAAAAAATATTTTATGTTTCTTGTTTGAGTCTAGTGTCAATTTTTAAGTTTGGTGTCAATTGCATCTTTTTAATTTTTCTAAAAATTTTTTTTTCGAAAATTCATGCATGGTGTTCTTCATGATCTTCAAGTTGTTCTTAGTAAGTCTTCTTGTTTGATCTTCATATTTTCTTGTTTTGTGTCTTTTGTTGTTTTTCATATGCATTCTTGCATTCATAGTGTCTAAACATGAAAAATCTTTAAGTTTGGTGTCTTGCATATTTTTCTTTTCTTGAAAATTTTTCAAAAATAAGTTCTTGATGTTCATCATGATCTTCAAAGTGTTCTTGGTGTTCATATTGGCATTCATAGTGTTCTTGCATGCATCATGTGTTTTTCTCTCTCATTATTAAATTCAAAAAAATCAAAAAATATCTTTTCCTTATTTTACTCATAATTTTCGAAATCTTTGGGTTGACTTAGTCAAAAAATTTTAAAAATAAGTTGTTTTTTGTTAGTCAAGTCAAGATTTCAATTTAAAAAATCCTATCTTTTCAAAATCTTTTTCAAAAATCAAATCTTTTTCATTTTTTATTATTTTCAAAAATTTATTTTAAATTGATTTTCAAAATCTTTCTCTTAATTTCATTTCAAAATTTCGAAAACTTTACTAACAATTAATGTGATTGATTCAAAAATTTGAAGTTTGTTACTTTCTTGTTAAGAAAGGTTCAATATTTAAATTCTAGAATCATATCTTTTAGTTTCTTGTTAGTCAAGTAATCAATTTTAATTTTAAAAATCAAATCTTTCTAAATTTCTTTTTCAAATCTTTTTCAAAAATATTTTTTCAACCATATCTTTTCAATCATATCTTTTTCAAATCACATCTTTTTCAAAATTAATTTCAAAATCTTTTCTAACTTCTTATCTTTTCAAAATTGATTTTCAAATCTTTTTCAACTAACTAATTGACTTTTTGTTTGTTTTTTATCTTTTTCAAAACCACCTAACTACTTTCCTCTCTCTAATTTTCGAAAAATCTTCACCTTTTTTTTTTCAAAATTCTTTTTAATTAACTAATTGTTTTAAATTTTAATTTTAATTTTATTTCTTCTCTTAATTTTCGAAATTCTCTCCCTCTCATCTCTTTCTATTTATTTATTTATTTACTAACACTTCTCTTCATCTGAAATTCGAACCCTCTTTTCTCCTTTGTATTCGAATTTTTTTCCTCCTTCTTCTATTCTTTTCTTCTTCTACTCACATAAAGGAATCTCTATACTGTGACATAGAAGATTCCTCTTCTTTTCTGTTATCTTCTTTTTCATATGAGAGGAGCAAGGACAAGGGCATTCTTGTTAAAGCAGATCCTGAACCTGAAAGGACTCTAAGGAGGAAGCTAAGGGAAGCTAAAGCACAACCCTCTGGAGAGGACTTGACAGAAACATTCGAAAAAAAAGAAGACATGGCAGCCAAAAATAACAATAATGCCAACAATGCAAGGAAGATGCTTGGTGACTTTACTGCACCAAATTCTAACTTATATGGAAGAAGCATCTCAATTCCTGTCATTGGAGCAAACAATTTTGAGCTAAAGCCTCAATTAGTTTCTCTGATGCAACAAAATTGCAAGTTTTATGGACTTCCATCAGAAGATCCTTTTCAGTTCCTAACTAAATTCTTGCAGATCTGTGATACTGTCAAGACCAATGGGGTTGATCCCGAGGTCTACAGGCTTATGCTTTTCCCTTTTGCTATAAGAGACAAAGCTAGAGTATGGTTGGACTCTCAACCTAAAGACAGCCTGAACTCTTGGGATAAGCTGGTCACGACTTTCTTAGCCAAGTTCTTTTCTCCTCAAAAGCTGAGCAACCTTAGAGTGGATGTTCAAACCTTCAGACAAAAAGAAGGTGAATCCCTCTATGAAGCTTGGGAAAGATACAAGCAACTGACCAAAAAGTGTCCTTCTAACATGCTTTCAGAATGGACCATCTTGGATATATTCTATTATGGTCTTTCTGAATTGTCTAAAATGTCGTTGGACCATTCTGCAGGTGGATCCATTCACCTAAAGAAAACGCTGGCAGAAGCTCAAGAACTCATTGACATGGTTGCAAATAACCAATTTATGTACACCTCTGAGAGGAATCCTGTGAGTAATGGGACGCCTCAGAAGAAGGGAGTTCTTGAAATTGATGCTCTGAATGCCATATTGGCTCAGAACAAAATATTGACCCAACAAGTCAATATGATATCTCAGAGTCTGAATGGATTGCAAAATGCATCCAACAGTACTAAAGAAGCATCTTCTGAAGAAGAAGCTTATGATCCTGAGAACCCTGCAATGGCAGAGGTAAATTACATGGGTGAAGCCTTTGGAAACACCTATAACCCTTCATGGAGAAATCATCTGAATTTTTCATGGAAAGATCCACAGAAGCAAGGCTTCAATAATAATAATGGTGGAAGAAACAGGTTTAGCAATAATAAGCCTTTTCCATCATCTTCTCAGCAACAGACAGAGAATTCTGAGCAGAGCCCTTCTAGCTTAGCAAACATAGTCTCTGATCTATCTAAGGCCACTTTAAGTTTCATGAATGAAACAAGGTCCTCCATTAGAAATTTGGAAGCACAAGTGGGCCAGCTGAGTAAGAAAGTCACTGAAACTCCTCCTAGTACTCTCCCAAGCAATACAAAAGAGAATCCAAAAAGAGAGTGCAAGGCCATTGATATAATCAATATGGCCGAATGCACAAAGGAGGAGAAGGACGTGAATCCCAGTGAGGAAGACCTCCTGGGACGTCCTCTGAACAAAAAGGAGTTCCAAACTGAGGAACCTGAGGAATCTGAGGCTTACCTAGAGACCATAAATATTCCATTGAACCTCCTTTTACCATTCATGAGCTCTGAGAACTATTCTTCCTCTGAAGAGGATAAAGATGTAACCGAAGAGCAAGTTGCTCAATATCTAGGAGCCATCATGAAGCTGAATGCCAAGTTGTTTGGTAATGAGACTTGGGAAGATGAACCTCCCTTGCTCATTAGTGAACTAAATACATGGGTTCGGTAAACTTTACCTCAAAAGAAACAAGATCCTGGTAAATTCTTAATACTCTGTACCACAGGCACCATGACCTTTGAGAAGGCTCTGTGTGACCTAGGGTCAGGTATAAATCTTATGCCACTCTCTGTAATGGAGAAACTGGGGATCTTTGAAGTACAAGCTGCAAGAATCTCATTAGAGATGGCAGACAAGTCAATAAAACAAGCTTATGGATTGGTAGAGGACGTGTTAGTAAAGGTTAAAGTCCTTTACATCCCTGCTGATTTCATAATCTTAGACACTGGAAAGGATGAGGATGAATGCATCATCCTTGGAAGACCCTTCCTGGCCACAGCAGAAGCTATGATTGATGTTGACAGAGAAGAGCTAGTCCTTCTATTGAATGGGGACTACCTTGTGTTTAAAGCTCAAGGATCTTTCTCTGCAACCATGGAGAGGAAGCATGATAAACCACTATTTCATGGTTTATATTGCATTTAATTGAGTGGTTTTATCAAGCTTTTCACCCACTTATTCATAAAATTTACATGATTTTACAATTCCTTCCTAGTTTAGTTCTATGATTGAAAACACGCTTTTTTTTGTCTCAATTTAGCTTATCTTAATCCTCTCCTATTACCATTCGATGCCTTGATCTGTGTGCTAAGTATTTCAGGCTTCATAAGGCAAGAATGGCTTAGAGAATAAAGAGGAAGCATGCAAAAATGGAAGGAACACAAGGAATTAAGGAGATGACCAGCGAGAAGTCATGCGGTCGCATGGCTCACGCAACCGCGTGAAATGGAAGAAATTAGAGTGACGCGATCGTGTGCCTGACGCGACCGCGCAGATTGGAAGCTGCACGAACAACGCAAATGCGTGGATGACGCGCATGCGTGATACGAAAAACGCTGAGTGACGCGATCGCGTGGACGACGCGGACGCGTGATGTGCGCGATCTTCAGAATTACAAAAGTCGTTGGCAGAGATTCTGGGCCGCATTTCAACCCAGTTTTTGGCCCAGAAACACAGATTAAAGTCAGGGAACATGCAGAGACTCAGGAGGCTCTCATAATTCACAATTTTAGTTCTAGATGTAGTTTTTAGTGAGAGAGGTTCTCTCCTCTCTCATTAGGATTAGGATTTAGATTTAGGATTTTATTTTCTTTGAGGATTATCTTTTTATCAGGTCCAATATTCCTTTTTTATTACTTGCTTTTCAATTAGTTTATGACTTCTTCTATGTTACAGATTACTCTTCCGAATTAATGTTATTTGAGGTATTTCAGTTAATATTGCTTTCTTTTATTTATGTTATTGATTATTCCCAATCTGAAGACATTTTTATTCAAGTAGATTTAATTCCTTTTCCTTTTGGTCTTGGTTAAGAAATCAGTAACTCAGGAGTTATCTTAGCTCAACATAATTGATAATTGTTATCTTTGCTAATTGAACTGAACTTCAATAATCCCAACCTTTTCTTAGGAAATAAATAGGATTCGAAGGTCAAACTAATTAGTCCTTGACTTTCCTTTGCTTTAGCAAAGGTTAACTAAGTGGAATCAAGATTCAACTATCATTATTATTGATAAGAATAACTAAGTCTGGACTTCCAATTTCTCATACCTTGCCAAAGGGTTTGCTTTACAGTATTTATTTATTTTAACTGCCATTTAAATTATTTGCCATATTAATTCTTCATTCTCAAACCCTAATTTATAATCTCCATAACCAATAATAAGAACATACCTCCCTGCAATTCCTTGAGAAGACGACCCGAGGTTTAAATACTTTGGTTATCAATTTATTTAGGAGTTTGTTACTTGTGACAACCAAAATGTTTGTATGAAGGGATTTCTGTTGGTTCAGAATCTATACTTACAACGCGACTTTATAAAATTCTTTACTAGCAAAAATCCTAACGTCAAAATGGCGCCGTTGCCGGGGAATTGCAAACGTGTGCCTTATTATTGGTTATTGTAAATATTTTTTCAAAAAAAAATATATTTTTCTTTTACTTGTTTATTTTTTTTCTCTCTTCCCTTCTATTTCTGATAGTTATTATGAATTCTCACCCCTCTCGCTTTGAGTTTGGTTCTAATTTTGTTGCAAGGAATGGAAGTTATAACAGGACTATGCATCAAGGTCTAAGCAATCAAAGATGGATGGAGCCACAAGGATCCGATCAACCCTTTAGGCAACAACATCCTCCTATATATCATGGACAAAGACCATTTTACAATGCATGCCCAACTGATAGATTTGGTGGACCATCTTGTAGCTACCAATAAGCCCCACCCTATGCTCAGAGACCATCCCTTCAACACAGCCCCAATCCACCATACTCACAAGCTTCTTTTCACCATTCACCGCCATATGATCCTTATCCACCTCAACACCAATCCAATTACTCCCAAGAACCACCACTCCCTTATACACCATGTTCACATTCATCGAGCCAAGAATCACAGGTTCGCTTCAAGGAATCAGTAAACCAGTTCAATGCAACCCTTCATCAACTGGAGCAAGCAATAAATCAATTATCTTCCACACGTTCAGACACTCAACAGACTCCCATGGCTTCATGTGGAGAATCTAATGAAGAATGTATTGTGAAGAAGACACAAGAATGTATATTCTCTTCTTTTTATCCTATTTGATTTTCAGTTGCTTGGGGACAAGCAACAATTTAAGTTTGGTGTTGTGATGAGCGGATAATTTATACGCTTTTTGGCATTGTTTTTAGGTACTTTTTAGTAGGATCTAGCTACTTTTAGGGATGTTTTTATTAGTTTTTATGCAAAGTTCACATTTCTAGACTTTACTATGAGTTTGTGTGTTTTTTTATGATTTTAGGTATTTTCTGGCTGAAATTGAGGGACCTGAGCAAAAATCTGATAGGAGGCTGACAAAGGACTGCTGATGCTGTTGGATTCTGACCTTCCTGCACTCGAAATGGATTTTCTGGAGCTACAAAACTCCAAATGGCGCGCTCCTAATTGCGTTGGAAAGTAGACATCCAGAGCTTTCCAGAAAAATATAATAGTTCATACTTTATTCAAGTTTAAATGACGCAAACTGGTGTTCAACGCCAGCTCCATGCTGCATTCTGGAGTAAAATGCCAGAAACACGTCACAAACTAGAGTTAAATGCCAAAAACACATTACAACTTGGCGTTTAACTCCAAGAGAAGTCCAAGAACACATCAAAGTGGGCCCCAGAAGTGGATTTCTGCACTTAGACTTATTTCTGTAAACCCTAGTAGCTGGTTTAGTATAAATAGAACTTTTTACTATTGTATGAGTAGTCTTTGACCAGATCTTTAATCAGTGTATGCGATTTTAGACCTTCATGGGGGCTAGCCATTCGGCCATGCCTGGACCATCACTTTTGTATTTTCAACGGTGGTGTTTCTACACACCATAGATTAAAGTGTGCAGCTCTGCTGTACCTCGAGTATCAATGCAGTTACTATTGTTCTTCTATTCAATTCAAGCTTATTCTTATTCTAAGATATCACTCGTACTTCAACCTGATGAATGTGATGATCCGTGACACTCATCATCATCCGTCCTTATGAACGCGTGCCTGACAACCACTTCCGTTCTACAAGCGAAAGCTAGAGTGTGTATCTCTTGGATTATTGGTCCACGACGCATGGGTGCCTCACCTGACAACCGAGCCTCCCATTCCGTGAGATCAGAATCTTTGTGGTATAAGCTAGAATTATTGGCAGCCATTCCTAAGATCCGAAAAGTCTAAACCTTGTCTGTGGTATTCCGAGTAGGATCTAAGATGGAATGACTGTGACGAGCTTCAAACTCGCGAGTGTTGGGCGTAGTGACAGACGCAAAAGAATTACTGGATTTTATTCCGACATGATCGAGAACCGACAGATGATTAGCCGTGATGTGACAGAGCATTTGGACCATTTTCACTGAGAGGACGGGAGGTAGCCATTGACAACGGTGAAACCCAACATACAGCTTGCCATGGAAAGGAGTAAGAATGATTGGATGAAAGCAGTAGAAAAGCATAGATTCAGAAGGAATACAGTATCTTCATGCGCTTATCTGAAATTTCCACCAATGAATTACACAAGTATCTTTATCTTAGTTTATGCTTTATTTATCTTTATATTTAAAAACTATTATAACCACTTGAATCCGCCTGACTGGGATTTACAAGGTGACCATAACTTGCTTCATACCAACAATCTCCGTGGGATCGACCCTTACTCACGTAAGGTTTATTACTTGGATGACCCAGTGCACTTGCTGGTTAGTGATGCGAAGTTGTGAAGAAAGTGCTGAGTTTATAAACGCGCGTACCAAGTTGAGTGCCATTGTTAGAGATCACAATTTCTTGCACCAATTCCTTTATACTTTCTTTTATTGCTTATGTAAATGTATGTTCTCTCTTCAGATTATGCTTCCAGAAGTCGTTGCAATAGTTATGGAACCAAGAGACAGTTCAAGGTAAGGCACATCACAGATGTATCTTGAATTCTTGATTTATAGAGACATCTCTTCCCTAATAAATTTTGGAAGCACAATTAGAGACCATAAGTTGAAACTTGAAAAGAATGTAAAATCCTTCCTCGAAAAATTAATAAAGGGTAAATTACATTGACATTTTTCCCATTGTGCTACTCTGGTTATTAATGACAATTCTAATGTATTTATTTCTAATATTATTAGTTAAATTAGATTAAGATTGTTATATTTTTTCTAGATTATATCATTGGAACTGAAGCCATCCAGAGTTTGTGAGATAAGTTTGAGAAGTGTTACATTCTAGATTATATCATTGCGCTCAGAACCGTGTAGCTGCTGTTTCATGACATCAACTCTACTCCATAATGTGTTGTTCTGCCAAAATAGTTGACTCTTGGGGTTACTTTCTTCAGAGTAAAATAGTTAATTACAGTGTGTAGCAGATGTTAATCCACAAATAACTTATAGAAAGAAGTTCTCAATATTGAACCAATGGGATTAATTCTCAGTCCAGTTAAAGTAAATTAAACTGAATTAAGAAGAAAAAAGGGTAAATTTGGGAAAACTAGATAAGAAGCAGGTACTATGCTATTCTTGAGTCATAGAGGGTTTGTCATTCTTGCAAATTGACAAAAGCTTGACATTAAGACCAAAATGAGGATGAGAAAATAGACTTCCACAAATGGAGGTCTAGAAGAAAGTCATATCAGTCTTCCTTTTTATTTTCTTGTCTTCTTTTCCTTTCATAGTAGTGTATTAAAGCTTGGACTTAGGCCAATTTCATAATCATAACACTGTGCCTTCAGGGGGAAAGATATAGATATAGGAGCAGCAAGTAAATTTTTACACTTTTTAATGAGTATGTATAAACACTTAATGAATGAATTTGATCATTCTTCTCATGTTTCTTGTTCTAACACTTTGTTTATGTTACACCTAGCTTTTGCTAGGCATGAACTTCAAATGTACCGTGGACATTCCGATCCAATAGTACCTAGTTAATAATCCTTGTTATGTTATATGCAGGTGAAGACAATGGCTCGGATTGTGAAAAGTGATGCAGGGAAAGTAATTTGCAGGAAGCAGAGAGGATCAAACCTGCGACTGTAGTTCTAGGATCAAGAGGCAGAAGCTTAATTCAAAGGTTTGCCTCTCCATTCCTCTGCAGTTATCCAATACTGTTCTGAATTTCTGATGCAAGAGTGTGTTTTTTCTTTGTTCAGTGTGCTACAGGAAAGTGTTGGAGAGTACTGCTTCCACCACTGCAAAGGAGCACCTGTTGTCATCGTTCCTGGAAAAAGTTTGCAGTGTGCCTCTGTCATTCTTTTTAGGGTTGTATTCTCTTGTAACTGAGTATTAAAATCTTGTAGGAGTTTCATTTCCTTGATTGGCAGATGCTGGAGATGCATCAATATTGTAGTGAAGTTTTGTACGTATGTCAATTGGCCTTGTTAATATATCTAATAGTCATGTTTAGTGAAATGAATATTGGTTCTGACTCATTTTCACCAAGAATAGAGATGTTTTCCTTGCATATGTTCACATGTTAATCACTAGCATGTTATTAATTCAATGGCTTAGTAACTCATTTTCTCATTATGCTGTTTAGACTTTCTTTGATGTTATAAAGCATCTGGACAGCTTTATTTTTGGAATAGGTTTATTTGAGTTGCTGTTAGATTCTATTGGTATAAATATACTATTCATTTGTAGTTGTAATTAATGTGATTGGAAAATAATGGTAGTGTACTATATTTTGTTTTAAAGTATTTCTTTTCTTTTAATTTTCTTTTACATTTTTATATGTCTTGTTTATTTCTTTTTAATAATAAATGATCAGTAGTGTAATAATAATGTAAATTAAATTTTAAAAATTATATTGACAGGTT
Organism: Arachis duranensis; assembly: GCF_000817695.3. NCBI lineage: Eukaryota > Viridiplantae > Streptophyta > Magnoliopsida > Fabales > Fabaceae > Arachis > Arachis duranensis. The sequence goes on along the minus strand of NC_029780.3, from coordinate 56,512,348 downwards.
TGTGAAGGTTTGAAACCTTCAAAAATAGCATTTATTTTAAAATGGAAAAGTCTTTTGTGGGGGTTTTGAACCGCCACAAATATTGACCAAGAACTGCCATAAAAATTCAATGTAAAACCCCCCACTAAACACACACAAAAATCCCCACTGAATAGATTGTGGAGGTTTTTAAAAACCCCCACAAAAGACCTCGTGGCACCTCAAATTTTAGGGATTTTAGAAACCCCCACAAACCATTTGGTGGGCGTTATAAACCGTCACAAATAAGAGAAAAAAAACTACCACAAATAAATAATAAAAAACTTGTAGTGTGTGACACATTTGATTATTAAATTAGATAGTAATATATGATACATAATATAAGTATATCTCAATTTTAATTTTAATGCAATTAAAGAATGATATGTTGCACATTTTGATTGTCAAATTAGTAATTACTAATTGATATTGATAATGATATATAAAATAGATAGAGTGGTTGAAAGAATGAGAGAAATAGAGAAAGGAAGAGGGAGGATTGGAGAAGTTTTTAATTTTGGAGGGAAAGATTTGATTTCAATTGCAATGAGGGAGTGACACGTGGCACATTTTGGTTGTAAAATTAGTGAGGAGGAGGGAAGAATTTTTTAATTTTGAAGAAAAAGATTTAATTTCAATTAAAATAGAAGAGTGATATGTGTCACATTTTAGTTGTAAAATTAGTAAGGAGGAGAAGAGAATTTCTTAATTTTAGAGAAAAAAATTTGATTCTAATTATAATGAGAAAATGACATATAGCACATTTTAGTTATAAAATTAGAGATATATAATAGATATATCCAAGTAAACTTGTAAAAAATGATGCAAATATAATAGTATATATGTCATATAATTTTGATATACTTTCGATCTCTCAAAAATTAAAAATTAAATTATTTAAAATAGTAATAGTATTTCTTTGTCAACAATAATAAATGTGTATAAAAAAATAATGCTTTTAAATATATATTTGTTATACATAATATTTTACGTATATTAATATATTATAATATTCATAACCAATATTAATGAATGTGG
>NC_029780.3:56488122-56511210 GCF_000817695.3 Arachis duranensis | reverse complement strand
GTTGAAAATTTTATGATTAGGTTTGTTTAAGGTAGTTATTTTGAGATTTTGTTTTGTGATATATTAGATATGATTTTATTTTGATATTTTTTATTATATCATTAATTAATAATTTATTTTTTAATCTTAAAAGTATTATACTTATGGAAAGAGAACGTTTATATTAATGTATGATTATGAAAAAAATATTTATATATTATTAAAGTTAGAATACGTGTAATATATAATACTTTAAATTAACTAGTGATAGGAATGTATATGATTATGTTATTAGGAGAAACTTAATATTTTAATTTATTATTAATTCACTAAATTCAAATTATATAAATCATAGTACAATCATACATTTACTTGTTATTAAATTAGAAAATCAAATTATCATATTAATTATTAATAGTTTCTTTTCTAATCTTAAAAGTATTATAATTAAATGTATAGACTCACTTAAAGGATAAATATATTAATCTTTTAAACATAATTCTTAAATTAAATTTTGATAATAAAATAATATTTTCTATATCTTCTTTGTTAGAAATCCCATTATTAGTTTATTTTAGATAGTATTTTTAAAATTTTGTTTTTTGACGCATTCTGTATAATTTTATTTCGATCCTTTTTATTTTTTTTATCTATGTATGAGTATTTTGAAAACGTATAACTATTAAAAAAAAGAATACTTTTAATAATTTTAAATATTTTTAAAATTTATTTTATATAAAATTCTAAATAGAATAACTTCTCATTATAACCACAAATAATAATAAAAAAATAGGATAAAATAATCATGGAATAGAATGTGTTAGTTGAATTGTTACAATTCGAATAAAATTTTATAACACATATAAGACCTTAAAAGTACGATCAATATATTATTGTCGTCGTGGTAATCATCGTTATTATTATTATTATTATGAATTTTTTAATTTATACCATTATTTGGTGTTTATATAAATCACAAAAAAATATAATATAATATAATATAATAGATAGATAGATAGATAAAATAATAGAAAGATAGATCTCACTAGCTCAATATGCAACTTTTTTTCAAAGCAAGTACCAAGTAAATCCAAAGAATCGTAAGATTGGATTTATAATTGATAAATCCTTATTAGATCGTATAAAAGAGATGAAGGAATAAAATATATCTAATATTTAATTTTTTGTAGTATTGTAATTTTTTAAGGAACTTATTTTATGTGAAAATTTGCGTATACTTAATAGTTAAAATTTTTTTAAATAATTAATTATTTTCATATGATATTAATAATTAAAAATTGTTAGATGTTAATTTACTTAAATTTATCAAATAATTTAATGGTTTCCAACTATTACTACGAAAGAAGTGGAGGACAGCGACAATAAATTAGTGTCTGTGTTAGAACTTGCCACAAATTGGTGGAATCGCGTCATTTCAGAGCTGCGGGTTGGGTTCAGTTGCGGTACTATGTTGGATGGCGGCTGTTCAATAAAAATCACTGCAATTCAATCGTTTTGGGTATATATAATGAAGAATCAGCAGATTTCCATCTTTTCTTCGAACACAAATGGGAGCATAGGCACGAAACACACCTCCATGCACGAATCCTTGCCGCCGTATATTTCCGCTCGTCAGTATCAGTTGCATCACACTTCTCCTTGTTGGTGGGTCCATCGCCAACCTGCTCCCTGCTTTCTCTGGTCCCATCGCTAAGTCTGCTCAACTTCTTGGTTGAGATTATTGGTATCCAAAAAAATCGTCTTTCAATTTTTTTCTGTCTTTTTTTTTTGTTTTAGAATTCAATTTGGTTCACATTAATCTTTTTCTTCTTGATTTAGTTTCAATTTACTCTTTTGTTTTGATTTTGTTCTTGCCAAAGACATAGGACAAAAGGGTGATTTTGTTTTAATCTTTTCTGTTTCTTTTTCCTTCCCTTTTCACTTCATTTATTTGCATTTCATTCGCATATTCTGAATGCTTTGCTATTTGATATAACAACAGTTAATGAGTTTTAGTTTCTCTTAATTGAGTTATTTCAAATTCTCAAGCACTCCATGTGTTTGATGAAATAATTATTTGTTTTTTCTTCTCACTAAATGCAATAATTGATGTTGATTTAAGAATATACTATTAATTTGTGAGGGAGGACCAAAATATGGGTGAGGATGATGAAATGATTCCTCAAACATGATGGTTTTTTAGATTTTGGAATTAACTTATTTTTATGGATTTTTATGAGCTTCGGATTTTAACTTATTTTTCTTAGTAACTAAGAGCTTAATAACCATGTTGCTTCAAGGAAGAGATATGGGGGAATTTGTGGGTCACTATTTCTGATGGAAAGAAAACGAAACCAATTATGGAAGGCCTTGTAATACCCTATCACATAGAGCCTTACGCTTAAGTCATAAAGTAGAGGTGGGGAGCTATTACAACCTCTAAAAGAAAAGACATATATAAATATAGTTGAAAGATTTTTGTAACTAGGAGCCTTGAAGAAGAAGTTAAGCAAAAGCAAAAACAGAAAATCGTGTTACACTCGCATGGATGATCATAAAATGGACAAGTAAGATAAAAAAAGCTAAAAACATAATATACAGATCGAAGTTTCAAAATACAGATATCAAGCTCCAGACTCGACTTGCGAAACTAATACTTCAAGTTCTAAATGTAATACTTCAACTAAACCAGGAATTAAGTTATCTAAGGTATTCAAGATCTAAATCTAAATTTAACCTAATACTTCACTTTTTGTCTCCTCCAATCCTCCGAATCATTGGTGGAACAAACCCCCCTGCACACCTCTGCCAAGATAGATCTCTTAGAAAACATACACATATAATTCAAGCAAGGAAAATATAGATAGACGTGCAATTATAGCAAGTAGAACAAGTAGCAGGTAAACATAGTTAAGTAGTTAAGCATACCAAAACAATGCACACTCAAGCAAAACAAACAAATGCATATGATGTATGCCTATCCTATGGCTGATAAGTCTCATCTGTCAGTTATACAGCCAACTTGACATGTCCTCGTAGCTAACCATTAGACCGTCCCTCGGTACGCGCATCCCCAAGCGCAAAAATAATATCCATGGAGTCAAACTCCAACCTCAATAATATAACATTCTATGGAGTCAAACACCAAGCTCAATAATATAATATTTCATGGAGTCAAATGCCAAGTTCAATAATATTTAAATATATATGCGTGCCCATGGAAGAACTCGGGGAGTTAAAGTGCTTAGTCACATCTTGCGACATAGGGTCAACAATTAGTCTCAAATATACAAGCCATATAATAATCTTTTTCTTTTTAAAATAATAATTCAAATCAAAACTCCAATTTTTATAAAGATTTTGATAGTATCTCCTCTAAAACTTGAACTTCTGTCACCTTTAAAGTGTCCCAACCACCAAACCGAACACCTCTCGGTCATTTAAATCATTTCCAATGTCAAATTATTTCAAAATCAATTCAATTCTAATATTAAATTTTTTCCAAAATCCAACCAACTCCAATAGCAACCATTTACAAAATTGAATCAGACATCTGGGGCGGAATTTCTAGATCAACTAACTAACCTACAAGTGTACCGGGTCGTACCAAGTAGTACCTCAGGTGAATGAGGGTCGATCCATGAGGATTGATGGAATGAGCAATAATGATCGAATGACTCCTTAGTCAGGCAAGCAGAAAGTGATGTTTTGGGAGTTCAAAAAGCATTAAATAGTAGTTCAGAGAGTAGAAAACGTAAATAGTGAAAATGGTGTGAAGTATACAAGAGAAAGCAGTTAAGGTATCGAAGATGTTTACTTTTCTGGATTAAGTTTTCATACTAACTATTTTAATTATGCAAGATTTTTTTCATGACAAACTGTCAGTGACTAAACCCTAATGTCTTAGCGATTTAGTCTCCTCTAACCTATTTAACTGCCAATGTCATAGTCACTTAATTTTGACTAGAAAATTAAGTTCAATTCTAGTTTATGGACACAAAACCCTAATTACCCAAAGCTAAGAGAATTATATGTCATGTATCCTGATTAGTTCAAGTAATTAACGGTTTAGGAGGAATTTACTTTCAAGCTGTTGTTCAGGTGAGATATCTCTTCCATGAATCACAAGAACACAAATAGAATAAGAAGTAGTGTAGGTGGGGATCCTGTGGGGTCCACAGATCCTGAGGTAATCCTGTGGGGTCCACAGATCTTGAGGTGTCAACGATTTCTCATCCCTGCATCTTTTAGGCATGTAAAACACCCTCTGTATGCAATCCTGGCATTTAACGCCAGACTGCAGCTTGTTTCTGGCATTAAACGCCCAAATATAGCCTGTTTCTGGCGTTTAACGCCAGCCTGATGCTTGTTTCTGGCGTTAAACGCCAGCTTGGTGCTTGTTTCTGGCGTTAAACGCCAGACAAATGCTTGTTTCTGGCCTTTAAACGCCAGACAGCTTTTCCTCCAGGGTGTACTTTTTCTTCTGCTATTTTTGTTTTTGTTTTTTATTTTTTGCAATTGTTTTGTGACTCCACATGATCATAAACCTAATAAAACATAAAAAAACAATAGAAATATAGATAAATAAAAATTGGGTTGCCTCCCAATAAGTGCTTTTTTAATGTCAATAGCTTGACAGTGAGCTCTCATGGAGCTTCATAGATGTTCAGAATATTGATGGGACTTCCCAACACCAAACTTAGAGTTTGAATGTGGGGGTTCAACACCAAACTTAGAGTTTGGTTGTTACCTCCCAACACCAAACTTAGAGTTTGATTGTGGGGGCTTTGTTTGACTCTGTATTGAGAGAATCTTTTCATGCTTCCTTTCCAAGGTTGCAGAAGAAGATCCTTGAGCTTTAAACACAAGGTAGTCCCCATTCAATTGAAGGACTAGCTCTCCTCTGTCAACATCAATCACAGCGCCTGCTGTGGCTAGGAAGGGTCTTCCAAGGATGATGCATTCATCCTCATCCTTCCTAGTGTCTAGGATTTGAAATCAGCAGGGATGTAAATGCCTTTAACCTTCACTAACACGTCCTCTACCAATCCATAAGCTTGTTTTATTGACTTGTATGCCATCTCTAATGAGATTCTTGCAGCTTGTACCTCAAAGATTCCCAGTTTCTCCATTACAAAGAATGGCATAAGATTTATACCTGACCCCAGGTCACATAGAGCCTTCTCAAAGGTCATGGTGCCTATGGTACAAGGTATTAAGAATTTACCAGGATCTTTTTTCTTTTGAGGTAAAGTTTGTTGAACCCATGTATTTAGTTCACTAATGAGCAAGGGAAGTTCATCTTCCCAAGTCTCATTACCAAACAACTTGGCATTCAGCTTCATGATGGCTCCTAGATATTGAGCAACTTGCTCTTTAGTTACATCTTCATCCTCTTCAGAGGAAGAATGGTTCTCATAGCTCATGAATGGCAGAAGAAAGTTTAATGGAATCTCTATGGTCTCTATATGAGCCTCAGATTCCTTTAGGTCCTCAATAGGGAACTCCTTTCTGTTTGGAGGATGTCCTATGAGGTCTTCCTCATTGGGATTCACGTCCTCCCCTTCCTCTTTGGATTCGGCCATTTTGATTATATCAATGGCCTTGCACTCTCTTTTTGGATTCTCTTCTGTATTGCTTGGGAGAGTACTAGGAGAAGTTTCAGTGATTTTCTTACTTAGCTGACCCACTTGTGCCTCCAAGTTTCTAATGAAGGACCTTGTTTTATTCATGAAACTTAAAGTGGCCTTAGATAGATCAGAGACTATGTTTGCTAAGCTAGAGGGACTCTGCTCAGAATTCTCTGTCTGTTGTTGAGAAAATGATGGAAAAGGCTTGCTATTGCTAAACCTGTGTCTTCCACCATTATTAAAGCCTTGTTGAGGCTTCTGTTGATCCTTCCATGAGAAATTTAGATGATTTCTACATGAGGGATTATAGGTGTTTCCATAGGATTCACCCATGTATTCACCTCTGCCATTGCAGGGTTCTCAGGATCATAAGCTTCTTCTTCAGAAGATGCCTCTTTAGTATTGATGGATGCATTTTGCAATCCATTCAGACATTGAGAAATCATGTTGACTTGCTGAGTCAACATTTTGTTCTGAGCTAATATGGCATTCAGAGCATCAATTTCAAGAACTTCCTTTTTCTGAGGCATCCTATGACTCACAGGATTTCTCTCAGAGGTGTACATGAATTGGTTATTTGCAACCATGTCAATGAGTTCTTGAGCTTCTGCAGGCATTTTCTTTAGGTGAATGGATCCACCTATAGAATGGTCCAGTGACATCTTAGAGAACTCAGATAGACCATCATAGAATATATCCAAAATGGTATACTCTGAAAGCATGTCAGAAGGACACTTTTTGGTCAACTGTTTGTATCTTTCCCAAGCTTCATAGAGGGATTCACCATCTTTTTGCCTGAAGGTTTGAACATGCACTCTAAGTTTGCTCAGCTTTTGAGGAGGAATGAACTTGGCCAAGAAGGCCGTGACCAGTTTATCCCAAGAGTCCAGGCTATCTTTAGGTTGTGAGTCCAACCATGTTCTAGCCCTGTCTCTTACAGCAGAAGGGAAAAGCATGAGCTTGTAGACTTCAGGATCTACTCCATTAGTCTTAACAATATCACAGATCTGCAAGAACTCAGTTAAAAACTGATAGGGATCTTCTGATGGAAGTCCATGAAACTTGCAGTTCTGTTGCATTAGAGCAACTAGTTGAGGCTTCAGCTCAAAATTGTTTGCTACAATGGTAGGGATTGAGATGCTTCTTCCATAAAAATTTGAAGTAGGTGTAGTATAATCACCAAGCATCTTCCTTGCATTATTGTTGTTGTAAATTATTTTCGGCTGCCTCCTCTTCTTTTTCGAAAATTTCTGTAAGGTTTTCTCTGGATTGTTGTATTTTAGCTTCTCTTAGTTTCTTTTTCAGAGTCCTTTCAGGTTCATGATCTGCTTCAATAAGAATGTTTTTGTCCTTGCTTCTGCTCATATAAAAAAGAAGGGAACAGAAAATAATAATAGGGATCCTGTTTACCACAGTAGAGAGATTCCTTTATGTGAGTAGAAGAAAATAAGAAGAAAATCCGAGCACTGGTAGATGAGAGATTCCTTTCAGGTTCGAATTCTGATAGGGGGCTGACAAAGGACTGCTGATGCTGTTGGATTCTGACCTCCCTGCACTCGAAATGGATCTTCTGGAGCAACAGAACTCCAAATGGGGCGCTCTTAACAGCGTTGAAAAGTAGACATCTAGAGCTTTCCAGCAATATATAATACTCCATACTTTGTTCGAGTTTAGAGGACGCAAAGTGATGCTCAACTCCAGTTCCATGCTGCATTCTGGAATAAAACGCCAGAAACACGTCACAAACCAGAGTTGAACGCCAAAAACACGTTACAACTTGGCGTTTAATTTCAGGAGAAGCCTCTGCACGTGTAAAGCTCAAGCTCAGCCCAAGCACACACCAAAGTGGGCCCCGGAAGTGGATTTCTGCACTTAGACTTATTTTTGTAAACCCGAGTAGCTAGTCTAGTATAAAGAGGACTTTTTACTATTGTATTTTCATCTTTGGACGTTTAGTTCTTAGACCTTGGGGGCTGGCCATTTGGCCAAGCCTGGGCCATCACTTATGTATTTTCAACGGTGGAGTTTTTACACACCATAGATTAAAGGTGTGAAACTCTGTTGTACCTCGAGAATTAATGCAATTTGTAACGACCCAACTTCTAGAACGTCATGATCATACCGAAAGTAAGGTGTTACCAACCTGCTTTCCTTTATTAACTATTTACTATTGAGCCTTTAGTTTGATATCGCGAATAGAAGATTCCAAAAAAATTGTTTTTATTAATTAAAATCACATAGCAAACATCACCAGGTAATAATAATCATAAACTTATTAATAATGATAAATATTATACAAAAGAATTTAAATAAAATTCAGATACAACTCCTATCCCTCTGCATAAAATAAAAACTAAAGCTACAAAGGCGAGGAAACTCTATGAAAGAAACTCAAGTCATAAACTTAACTCGTAAATAAGTTCTATAATCGCACGCAGCTTCAAACGTAGTCTTCGAACCTGTGTCACTGAAAGGGTGGAAGATTTTGGAGTGAGAACAAACTACACGTTCTCAGTAGGGAATGCGAATGCCGTAAAAGTAATAAAATAAAATGCAAATAATTAACTTTGCTTAATAAACCATCTTTGTCAAACCCCTTTGATATACTTTTTAATCTTACTTTAGATAAACCACTACCACCATCCCTGAAATATGCATTTCTGGGAGAAGACAACACTTTTTCTGTGATCATAAGCTCTACCTTAAAGCCACAGGAAGAGGAAGTGCTGATTCAAGTGCTAAGGACACACAAGACAGCTCTTGGGTGGTCCATAAGTGATCTTAAGGGCATTACCCTAGCCAGATGCATGCACAAGATTCTCTTGGAGGATAATGCTAAGCCAGTGGTTCAACCACAAAGGCGGCTGAATCCAGCCATGAAGGAAGTGGTGCAAAAAGAGATCACTAAATTACTAGAGACTGGGATTATTTATCCAATTTCTGATTGCCCCTGGGTGAGCCCTGTCCAAGTCGTCCCCAAGAAGGGAGGCATGACAGTAGTTCATAATGAGAAAAATGAACTGGTTCCTACAAGAACAGTTACAGGGTGGCGCATGTGTATTGACTACAGAAGACTCAATACAGCCACCATAAAGGATCATTTTCCTTTACCATTCATAGACCAGATGCTAGAAAGACTAGCAGGTCATGATTATTACTACTTTTTGGATGGCTATTCAGGCTACAACCAAATTGCAGTAGATTCCCAGGATCAAGAGAAAACAGCATTCACATGTCCATCTAGAGTATTTGCCTACAGAAGGATGCCATTTGGGCTGTGTAATGCACCTGTAACCTTTCAGAGATGCATGCTCTCTATTTTCTCTGATATGGTGGAAAAATTTCTGGAAGTCTTCATGGATGACTTCTCAGTATATGGAGACTCATTCAGCTCCTGTCTTTATCACCTGATACTTGTTCTGAAAAGGTGTCAAGAGACTAACCTGGTTTTAAACTGGGAAAAATGTCACTTTATGGTGACTGAAGGGATCGTCCTTGGGCACAAGATTTCGAACAAGGGAATAGAGGTGGATCAAGCTAAGGTAGAGGTAATTGAAAAATTATCACCACCTGCCAATGTTAAGGCAATCAGAAGCTTTCTGGGGCATGCAGGATTCTATAGGAGGTTTATAAAGGATTTTTCAAAAATCGCAAAATCTCTGAGTAATCTACTAGCTACGGACACGCCATTTATATTTGACACAAAGTGTCTGCAGGCGTTTGAGACCCTGAAAGCCAAGCTGGTTACATCACCAGCCATTTCTGCACCAAACTGGACATTACCATTCGAACTGATGTGTGATGCCAGTGACCATGCCATTGGTGCAGTATTGGGACAGAGGCATGACAAACTTCTGCATGTCATCTACTATTCCAGTCGTGTTCTAAATGATGCAAAAAATAATTACACAACCACAGAAAAGGAATTGCTTGCAGTGGTTTATGCTATTGACAAGTTCAGATCCTATTTAGTAGGATCAAAGGTGATTGTGTACACTGACCATGCTGCTCTTAAACATCTACTCACAAAGCAGGATTCAAAACCCAGGCTCATAAGGTGGGTATTGCTTCTGCAAGAGTTTGATATAGAAATAAGAGACAGAAAAGGGACAGAAAACCAAGTAGCAGATCACTTGTCACGAATAGAACCAGTAGAAGGGGCATCCCTCCCCATTACTGAGATTTCTGAAACCTTTCCTGATGAGCAAATATTTGCCATTCAGGAAGTACCATGGTTTGTAGACATTGTAAACTATAAGGATGCAAGGTTCATACCTAAGGAGTATAGTAGGCAGCAAACAAAAAAATTAATTTATGATGCAAAGTACTACTTGTGGGATGAACCATATCTCTTTAAGAGATGCACAGACAAAATAATCCATAGATGTGTGCCTAGAGAAGAAGCGCAGAAGATCCTTTGGCATTGCCATGGATCATAGTATGGAGGACATTTCGGAAGTGAGCGAACAGCCACAAAAGTCCTCCAATGCAGCTTCTACTGGCCTACTCTCTATAAAGACTCCCGAGAGTTTGTATGGAACTGTGACAGTTGCCAGAGAGCTGGAAATCTGCCTCATGGTTACGCCATGCCTCAGCAAGGGATCTTAGAGATTGAATTGTTTGACGTATGGGGTATTGACTTCAAGGAACCATTCCCACCTTCATACTCAAACACTTATATTTTGGTGGCAGTCGACTATGTATCTAAATGGGTAGAGGTAATTGTAACACCCACTAATGATACTAAAATAGTGATAAAGTTCCTCTAGAAATACATCTTCAGTAGATTTGGTGTCCCTAGAGTATTAATAAGTGATGGAGGCACTCATTTCTGCAATAAACAACTTTACTCTACTATGGTCCGGTATGGAATTAGCCACAAGGTGGAAACTCCATATCATCCACAGACAAATGGGCAAGCTGAGGTCTCTAATAGAGAACTAAAAAGAATCTTGGAACGGACTGTAATGGCCTGTAGAAAGGATTGGGCAAAAAGCTTGGATGATGCTCTGTGGGCATACAGAACAGCATTCAAGACTCCTATAAGAACTTCTCCATACCAACTTGTGTATGGCAAGGCCTGCCATCTGCCCGTGGAACTGGAACACAAGGCCTACTAGGTGACCAGATTCCTAAACCTTGATGCTAAATTAGCTGGAGAGAATAGATTGCTCCAGTTGAATGAGCTAGAGGAGTTCAGACTCAATGCTTTCGAAAATGCAAAAATTTACAAGGAGAAAGCAAAAAGGTGGCATGACAATAAATTGTCATCCAGAGTCTTTGAACCAAGACAAAAGGTCCTGTTATTCAACTCTAGACTCAGATTATTCCCTGGGAAATTAAAATTCCGGTGGAGGGGACCATATGTGATTACAAGTGTGTCACCATATGGATATGTGGAGCTTCAGGATATTGACTCTGATAAAAGATTCATTGTTAATGGACAAAGAGTCAAACACTATCTTGAAAGCAATATTGAGCAAGAATGCTCAGTACTGAGACTAGAATAATGCTCAGTAAGGTCCAGCTAAAGACAATAAAAAAGCGCTTGCTGGGAGGCAACCCAGCCATTGGTTAAGTATATTTATATTTTAAATAATAATTTTATGAGTTTGATATAAAATTTATCTTCAATTACAGGAGTTCACAGAGTTACAGAAGGATTCGGAGTAGAAAACAGAGAAAAGAAGCTCACTGGCAAAAAAATGCCAGTAAGGAGCGTTTTTGGGCGTTAAACACCAAAATGGTATCCATTCTGGGCGTTTAACGCCAGTAAGAAGCACCTTCTGAGCGTTAAATGCCAGAATGGGTGCCATTCTGGGCATTTAACACCAGACTTGCAGCATCCTGGGCGTTTAGAAAAATGCCCAGTAACAAAAGAAATCTGGTGTTTAAACGCCAGCCAGGGTACCTGGCTGGGCGTTTAAATGCCCAAAACAAGCAGCAATTGGGCGTTAAACCCCCAAAACATGCTACTCCTGGGCGTTTAACGCCAGGAACATGGAGGGAATGAGGTTTTTGTTCCCAACTCAATTTTTTTCAAATTTTCATATTTCCATCCACATTTCTTGCATGAACATGTTACAAATCCTCATCTTTCAAATTCAATTGCAAAAAAATTCTGCATCCTAAAAATCTTTTTCGATTTCTTTTCAAATTTTTTCCAAAAACTCATCTATATTTTTAAATTCGTTTCAAATCTTTTTCAACCCATCACACTATCTTTTTAAAATTAGATCTATCTTTTTCAAATCTCTCTCTTACCTTTTCAATTTTAAAAATACATCTTTTGCATATCATAACTATCTTTTTACAAATCATATCTTCTATCATATCTTTTTCAAAATTTTCGAACCCACCCTTCTCCCTTTTAAAGTCACATTCGGCCATCCCCTCTCTTCCACCATTCAAAATTGTCTCTCCTTCTCTTCCTCTCATTTCCTTTCTTTTGCTTGAAGACAAGAAAACCTTTAAGTTTGGTGTGCTTTTCGTGATCACTGAGCCAAGACTCACCAAGATCATGGTTCCTAAGGGAAAACAAACCACCTCAAGAGGCAAGAAAGAAAATATTCCAAAACCACTTTGGAATCAAGAGAGGTTCTTAACCAAAGAACATGCATTCCATTATTATAAAAAAATGGGTCAGAGGTCAGTGATTCTAGAAGTTAAATTTGATCTGAAAGAAGATGAATATCAGAAGATCCAAGAACAGATTCGAAAGAGATTGGGAAATCCTAGCTAATCCTGAGACAAAGGTGGGAAGAAACATGGTTCAGGAATTCTACTCAAATCTGTGGCAAATAGATAAACAGAGAATGTCTGGAACTGCCTTCTATACCTTTCGAACTATGGTCAGAGGGAGGATTATCTACTTCGACCTTGACACATAAGAGAGATTTTTAAGCTGCCTCAACTATAAGATGACCCGGAATCCTTTAACAGGAGAATTGTGAGTCAAGATAAATGCTTGGACCAAGTTCTAGAGGACATATGCATCCTTGGAGCCAAGTGGGTAACCAACACAAAGAATGTCCCAATTCAACTCAAGAGAGGGGATCTCAAACCAGTTGCTAGAGGCTGGCTGGATTTTATTGGGCGTTCCATACTATCCACCAGCAACCGCTCTGAGGTCACTATTAAAAGAGCAGTGATGATCCATTGCATTATGATGGGAAACAAAGTGGAAGTTCATCATCTGATTACTTGTGAGCTTTATACAATTGCAAACAAGAACTCCACTAAAGCTAAATTGGCCTACCCAAGCTTGATTTCTCTACTATATAAAAATGCTGGAGTAAGGATGGGAGTAGATGAGTATATCTCAGTTGATCTCCCAATCACAAAAAAGTCAATGGAAGGGCAACAAGTGCAAGACATTCCCATCAAAAGGAGGGCGCAAGAGTTCCTCCCAGAAATCCCACAGATTGACTACTGGAACCGCTTAGAAGCATCTATCACCAAGTTACAAGAAGCTATGGATCAAATGAAAGAAGAACAGTAAAATCAAAATAGCATGCTCTGCAAGCTGCTTAAGGAATAGGAGAAGCAATGGCGTGAACTGCAGGAGATGAAGCGCCAGACGCTACCTCTTGAAGGGCCAAACACCCCACAGATTGAAGGAGCATTCACCTCCCAAAATAAAGGATGTTGAGTCCTAATCTTAACTTTGTGATAACTCTACTATGAGAAATCTATTTTTAAAGTCATATGAATAGTAGTAATTAGTGTCTTTATTTTTCGTTTTTAATTTTATCCCCAAGTAGCTATAATTTATTTTTCTCATCATCATTAAACATGAATAAAATAGTAGATTTTTAGAATAAGGAAGCAATTTTATTTTCGAGTTCTTAATAAGAAAAATTCAAATTATTCATATGTGGTGACAATACTTTTTATTCTCTGAATGAATGCTTGAACAGTGCATAAATTTTGATAGTGAAGTTTATGAATGTTAAAATTGTTGGCTCTTGAAAGAATGATGAAAAAAGAGAAATGTTGTTGATAATCTGAAAAATCATAGAATTGATTCTTGAAGCAAGAGAAAGCAGTGAAGAACAAAGCTTGAAAAAAAACGAAAAATAAAAGAAAGAAAAAGAAGAAAGCAAGCAGAAAAAGCCAATAGCCCTTTAAACCAAAAGGCAAGGGTGAAGAGGATCCAAGGCTTTGAGCATCAATGGATAAGAGGGCCTACAGGCATAAAATCATGGCCTAAGCGGCTGAATCAAGCTGTCCCTAACCATGTGCTTGTGGCATACAGGTCCAAGTGAAAAACTTGAGACTGAGTGGTTAAAGTTGTGATCCAATGCAAAAAAAGTGTGCTTAAGAACTATAGACACCTCTAACTGGGGACTTTAGCAAAGCTGAGTCACAATCTGAAAAGGTTCACTCAGTTATGTGCTGTGGCATTTATGTATCCGGTGGTAATACTGGAAAACATAATGCTTAGGGCCACGGCCAAGACTCATAAAGTAGTTGTGTTCAAGAATCAACATGCTAAGCTAGGAGAATTAATAACACTATTTGAATTCTGAGTTCCTATAGATGCCAGTCATTCAGAACTTCAAAGGATAAATGAAGATGCCAAAACTATTCAGAAGCAAAAAGCTACTAGTCCCGCTCATCTAATTAGAATTTGAGCTTCATGTAAACTCTGAGATGCTATTGCCTCTTGATTTTCTTTTTTATCCTATTTCATTCATCTAGTTGCTTGAGGACAAGCAACAGTTTAAGTTTGGTGTTGTGATGAGCGGATATTTTATACGCTTTTTTGGGGTATTTTCATATAGTTTTTAGTAGGATTTAGCCACTTTTTAGTATATTTTTATTAGTTTTTGTGCAAAAATCATATTTCTGGACTTTACTGAGTTTGTGTGTTTTTCTGTGATTTCAGGTATGTTCTGGATGAAATTGAGGGACCTGAGCAAAAATCTGATTCAGAGGCTGAAAAAGGACTGCAAATGTTGTTGGATTCTAACCTCCCTACAGTCAAAGTAGATTTTCTGGAGCTACAGAACTCCAAATGGAGCACTCTCAACTGCGTTGGAAAGTAAACATCTAGGGCTTTCCAGAAATATATAATCGTCTATATTTTGTGCGAGTTTTGACAATGTAAAATGGTGTCAAAACGCCAGAACTGGCATAAAAGTTGGAGTTAAACACCCAAACTGGCACCAAAGCTGGCGTTTAACTCCAGGAATAGCCTATGCACGGGAAAGCTCCAATGCTCAGCCCCAACAAACGCCAAGTGGGCCCCAGAAGTGGATTTCTGCACTACCTATCTTAGTTTACTCATTTTCTATAAACCTAGGTTACTAGTTGAGTATAAAACTACTTTTAGAGATTTATTTTGTACATCATGACACTTTCATGTTTTACATTGTATCTCTACAGCATGAGTCTCTAAACTCCATTGTTGGGGTGAGGAGCTCTACTGTGTCTCGATGGATTAATGCAATTACTTCCGTTTTTTATTCAAACACGCTTGTTTCCATTCTAAGATACTCATTCACATTTCAACATGATGAATGTGATGATCCGTGACACTCATCACCATTCTCAACCTATGAACGCGTGCCTGATAACCACTTCCATTCTACCTTAGATTGAATGTGTATCTCTTGGGTTCCTGGTTCGCGAATTTGAGTATCTCTCCTGACAACAAAGTGCTTGAGTCCGTGCAACCAGAGTCTTCGTGGTATAAGCTAGAATCATTTGGCAGCATTCCTGAGATCTGGAAAGTCTAAACCTTGTCTGTGGTATTTCGAGTAGGATCTGGGAAGGGATGACTGTAACGAGCTTCAAACTCATGAATGTTGGCCGTGTGACAGACGCAGAAGGATCAGTGGATCCTATTCCAACATAAGTGAGAACCGATAGATGATTAGCCATGTACATGGACCTTTTCCACTGAGAGGACGGATGGTAGCCATTGACAACGGTGATCCGCCAACATACAGCTTGCCATGGAAGGAGCCTTGCATGCGTGAAGAAGAAAACAGTAGGAAAGCAGAGATTCAAATGACAGAGCATCTCTAAAACTCCAACCTGTTCTCCATTATTGAATGACAAGTACCTTTTATTTCATGCTCTTTTATTACATTGCAAAAAAAAACCCTTTTCATTATAAATCTCCTGACTAAGAGTTACAAGGTAACCATAGCTTGCTTCAAGCCGACAATCTCTGTGGGATCGACCCTTACTCACGTAAGGTATTACTTGGATGACCTATTGTACTTGCTGGTTAGTTGTGCAAAATTGCAAGTGTGGTTACAATTTCGTGCACCAGTCCCCTTGGAAGTTATTTCTAGTAATCCGCTTTTTAGGGCTGGCCAGGCCTCTTTTTAGGGATTACTTTTTATAACTTTTTGTCACTTTAATCTGGTCCGACTTCTTTTGCGTCGGTCCATTCCAAGTTATTTCTAGCAATCCATTTTTGTTTCAGACCTCGTCAGGCCTATATTCATGGATCACTTTTTATAACTTCTTGCATTATTCTGTTTTTATCGCTTTTCAACTTTGCCGATTTTGTAGAGTTTGATCCTCGCTTGGTCGATCTTTGATGAATTCGATTCTTATTCTTTGTCGATCACATCGGGCAATGAATTTGGTTTTCACTTTTGCCGATCTGTAGCTTTATAATCGGGCGATGAATTTTGTGTTTTCAGATTAATGCGTCTTGATAAAGAGATTTTGTAGGAAATCTGAAAAACTTTATTCAAAATAGAAAATATGTGAAATATTTACATGTGGGTACTTACCCTAGGTAATTTTGTAGATCTTAGCTTGGTGCCTCATTAAAAAACCTTTTTTAGGAAAAAGAGTGCACCTTTGTCCTAAGATCTTTTATTACCTTTTAACTATAATACCTTCTTAGGTTGCAGGCGTGCCATGATCTCGGTAGCTCTCGGCCCTCGAGTTCAGACACTTTGTAGTAACCTTTTCCCAGTACCTCTGTGATTCGGTAGGATCCTTTCCAATTAGCTGATAGCTTTCCCTCTCTGGGTTGACTTGTTCCGATATCATTTCGGATTAGGATGAGGTCATTGTAGGTAAAGCTTCGCGGCACTACCTCTTGATTGTATCTTAAGGCCATGCGGCATTTTAGTGCTTCTTCTTTGGTCCGAGCTCTTTCTCGGACTTCTGAGAGTAGATCGAGCTCTTCCCTTTGAAGTTGGGAGTTAGCTTCTTCGCTGTAGAGGATCATTCTGAGAAATCCTTCTTCCACTTCTACCGGTATCATTGCCTCCATTCCATAAGCCAATCAGAAGGGTGATTCCTTTATGGTGGAGTATGAATATGTCCGATATGCCCATAGGACATGTGGGAGCTCTTCGGCCTAGGCTCCCTTTGCGTCCTGCAACCTCCGTTTTAACCCGGCTAGTATGACTGATGAGCGAATAATTTATACGTTTTCTGGCACTGTTTTTAGTATGTTTTTAGTACAATTTAGTTAGTTTTTAGTATGTTTTTATTAGTTTTTATTTAAAATTCACTTTTCTGGGCTTTACTATGAGTTTGTGTGTTTTTCTGTGATTTCAGATATTTTCTGGCTGAAATTGAGGGACCTGAGCAAAAATCTGATTCAGAGGCTGAAAAAGGACTGCAGATGCTGTTGGATTCTGACCTCCCTGCACTCAAAGTGAATTTTCTGGAGCTACAGAAGCCCAATTAGCGCGCTCTTAATTACGTTGGAAAGTAGACATCCTGGGCTTTCCAGCAATGTATAATAGTTCATACTTTGTCCGAGATTTGATGGCCCAAACCGGCATTACAAATCAGCTTCAGAATTCCCGGCGTTTAACGCCGGAACTGGCACAAAAATTAGAGTTAAACGCCCAAACTGGCATAAAAGCTGGCGTTTAACTCCAGGAAAAGTCTCTACACATGAAAGCTTCAATGCTCAGCCCAAGAACACACTCAGTGGACCCCGGAAGTGGATTTTTACGTCATTTACTCATTTCTGTATATCTTAGGTTACTAGTTCACTATAAAGAGGATCTTTTGACATTGTATCTTTACCTCATGACACATTACACGTTTCTTATTGTATCTTCTATGGCATGAGTCTCTAAACCCCATGGTTGGGGGTGAGGAGCTCTGCTGTGTCTTGATGGATTAATGCAATTACTACTGTTTTTTCATTCAATCACGCTTGCTTCTATTCTAAGATATCACTTGTTCCTAAACATGACGAATGTGATGACCTGTGACACTCATCATCATTCTCACCTATGAACATGTGCCTGACAACCACCTCCGTTCTACTTTAGATTGAGTGAATATCTCTTGGATTCCTTAATCAGAATCTGCGTGGTATAAGCTAGAATGAGCCTTGCGTGCATGAAGAAGAAGACAATAGGAAAGCAGAGATTCAGAAGATAGAGCATCTCCAAAACCTCAACCTGTTCTCCATTACTGCAAAACACAAGTATTTATTTCATGTTCTTTTAATTTTCACAATTAAACCTGAGAATTATTGATATCCTGACTAAGAGTTACAAGATAACCATAGCTTGCTTCAAGCTGACAATCTCCGTGGGATCGACCACCATAGCTTGCTTCAAGCCAACAATCTCCGTGAGATCGACCCTTACTCACGTAAGGTATTACTTGGATGACCCAATGCACTTGCTGGTTAGTTGTGCGAAATTGCAAAAGTGTGATTACAATTTCGTGCACCAAGTTTTTGGCGCCGTTGCCGGGGATTGTTCGAGTTTGGACAACTGGCAGTCTATCTTGTTGCTTAGATTAGGACTGTTTTCTTTTTATAGGTTTAGAGTCCTTTATTTGAGTTTAGTTTCATATTTTAAGTTTGGTGTCAATTGCGTGTGTTTGTTTTCTTTTAATTTTTCGAATTTGCATGTTCCTAGTCCTTTCTTGATTTTCTAAAAGTTCTAAGTTTGGTGTCCTCTTTGTGTTTTCCTTTAAAATTTTCGAAAATTTGTGTTTGATTTTCTAAAAATTTTAAGTTTGGTGTCATCTTGTTGCTTTTCTCTCTCCTCATTTCAAAAATCAAATCTTTTCCAAAATAATTTTCAGTCATATCTTCTTAATTGCTAATTCCAAAGTCTTTTTAATTAATTAATTGATTTAGTTTTCAATTTGCTTTGATCTTATTTTCTTTTAGTTTTCAAAATTTTATTTTATTTTCTTTTCTATTTATTTTATTATTTTCATTCATTTTTAATTAAAAACGAAAAAAAAGTATTTTGTACTTTACTTGTGAATCATTAACATTTCCCTTTTTCCATCATGGACCTAAGTGGAATTGAGCAGTCCAGAAGGACTCTGGGGTCATATGCTAACCCCATTACAGCTGCATATGGGAGTAGCATCTGTATACCTCCCATTAAAGCAAGCAGCTTTGAGCTAAACCCTCAACTCATTATCATGGTGCAGCAAAATTGCCAGTATTTCGGTCTTCAACAGGAAGAACCTACCGAGTTTCTGGCACAGTTTTTACAAATTGCTGACACAGTACGTGATAAAGAGGTGGATCAGGATGTCTACAGATTAGTACTGTTTCCATTTGCTGTAAAAGATCAAGCTAAGAGGTGGTTGAATAACCAATCCACAGCAAGCATAAAAACATGGAGACAGTTATCACACAAATTCCTGAATCAATTTTACCCTCCAAAAAGGATGACACAGCTAAGGCTGGACATCCAAGGCTTTAAACAAGAGTATAATGAATCTCTTTACAATGCCTGGGAGAGGTACAGAGGTATGCTAAGAAAATGCCCCTCTGAAATATTTTCAGAGTGGGTACAGTTAGACATCTTCTACTATGGGCTTACAGCAAAAGCTCAGATGTCTCTAGACCACTCAGCTGGTGGATCTATACATATGAGGAAGACGATTAAAGAGGCCCAAGAGCTCATAGATACTGTTGCTAGAAATCAACATCTATACTCAAGCAGTGAGCCCTCTACAAAAGAGGAAGCTATGGCAGTAACTACTGATCCTAATCCTCAAGAACAGATTATTGAGCTTAATTAGCAATTAATCCTGATGACAAAATAATTAGCAGAATTTAAAGAGATGCTCCAAGAAACCAAAATTGCTAACAAGAATATAGAATCACAGTTGAATCAGACAAAACAGCAGTTATCTAAACAAGTAACAGAAGAATGCCAAGCAGTTCAACTGAGAAGTGGGAAGACATTGAATAACACTGCTCAAAATGGCAAAAAGCCAAGAAAGGAACAACTGACAGAAGGTAACCAAACCACTGCCCAAAATCCCTCTAAGGACAGTAAGAGCCCAGAGAGGAATACTCCTGGCGTTCAAACGCCAGAAAGGGGGGAAAAGCTGGCGTTAAACGCCCATTCCTTACCCAGTTCTGGCGTTTAAACGCTAGAAAAGGGGGAAAAGCTGGCGTTAAACGCCCATTCCTTACCCAGTCCTGGCGTTTAAATGCCAATGAGGAATCAGACACTTGAGAGTGTTAATAGTAACCCCTCTAAAAAGGCTTCTCCAACCACCTCTGTAGGGAATAAACCTGCAGTAACTAAGGTTGAAGAATACAAAGCCAAGATGCCTTATCCTCAGAAACCCCGCCAAGCGGAACAGGATAAACAATTTACCCGCTTTGCAGACTATCTAAGGACTCTTGAAATAAAGATTCCGTTTGCAGAGGCACTTGAGCAAATACCTTCTTATGCTAAGTTCATGAAAGAGATCTTAAGTCATAAGAAGGATTGGAGAGAAACGGAAAAGGTGTTTCTCACTGAAGAATGCAGTGCAGTCATTCTGAAAAGCTTACCAGAAAAGCTTCAAGATCCAGGAAGCTTTATAATACCATGCACATTAGAAGGTGCTTGTACCAAGATAGCTTTATGTGACCTTGGAGCAAGTATCAACCTAATACCTGCATCCACTATCAGAAAGCTTGGGTTGACTGAAGAAGTCAAACCAACCCGGATATATCTCCAACTTGCTGATGGCTCCATTAAATATCCATCAGGCATAATTGAGGATATGATTGTCAAGGTTGGGCCATTTACCTTTCCAACTGACTTTGTAGTGCTGGAAATGGCGGAGCACAAGAGTGCAACTCTCATCCTAGGAAGACCCTTCCTAGCAACTGGACGAACTCTCATTGATGTACAAAAAGGGAAAGTGACCCTGAGAGTCAATGAGGATGAGTTCAAGTTGAATGCTGTCAAAGCTATGCAGCATCCAGGCACATCAAATGACTGCATGAACGCTGATATTATTGACTCTTTGGTGGAAGAGATCTATATGAATGAGAGTCTCGAATCAGAGCTAGAGGATATCTTTAAAGATGTTCAGCCTGACCTGGAGGAACTAGAGGAAATAAAAGAACCTCTGAAAATTCCTCAGGAAGAGGATAAACCTCCTAAACCTCAGCTCAAGCCACTACCACCATCCCTGAAGTATGCATTTCTGGGAGAAGGTGAGACTTTTCCAGTGATCATAAGCTCTGCTTTAAATTCATAGAAAGAGGAAGCATTAATTCAAGTGCTAAGGACACACAAGACAGCTCTTGGGTGGTCCATAAATGATCTTAAGGGTATTAGCCCAGCAAGATGCATGCACAAGATCCTCTTGGAAGATAATGCCAAACCAGTGGTTCAACCACAGAGGCGGCTAAATCCAGCCATGAAGGAGGTGGTGCAAAAAGAGGTCACTAAGTTACTAGAGGCTGGGATTATTTATCCTATTTCTGATAGCCCCTGGGTAAGCCCTGTCCAAGTTGTCCCCAAGAAGGGAGACATGACAGTAGTTCATAATGAAAAGAATGAACTGGTTCCTACAAGAATAGTTACAGGGTGGCGTATGTGTATTGACTACAGAAGGCTCAATACAACCACCAGAAAGGATCACTTTTCTTTACCATTCATAGACCAAATGCTGGAAAGACTAGCGGGTCATGACTATTACTACTTTTTGGATGGCTATTCAGGCTATAATCAAGAGAAAACAGCATTCACATGTCCTTCTGGTGTGTTTGCTTACAGAAGAACGCCTTTTGGTCTATGCAATGCACCTGCTACCTTTCAGAGGTGCATGCTCTCCATCTTCTCTGATATGGTAGAGAAGTTCCTGGAAGTCTTCATGGATGACTTCTCAGTATTTGGAGACTCATTCAACTCCTGTCTTGATCATCTAGCACTTGTCCTGAAGAGATGCCAAGAGACTAACCTGGTCTTAAACTGGGAGAAATGCCACTTTATGGTGACTGAAGGAATTGTCCTTGGGCATAAAATTTCAAGCAAGGGAATAGAGGTGGATCAAGTAAAGGTAGAGGTAATTGAAAAATTACCACCACCTGCCAATGTTAAGGCAATTAGAAGCTTTCTGGGACATGCAGGATTCTACAGGAGGTTTATAAAGGATTTTTCTAAAATTGCAAAACTTCTAAGCAACCTGCTAGCTGCTGACACACCATTTATGTTTGACACACAGTGTCTGCAGGCGTTTGAGACCCTGAAAGCCAAGCTGGTCACAGCACCAGTCATCTCTGCACCAGACTGGACACTACCATTCGAACTAATGTGTGATGCCAGTGACCATGCCATTGGTGCAGTATTGGGACAGAGGCATAACAAGCTTCTGCATGTCATTTATTATGCTAGCCGTGTTCTAAATGACGCACAGAAGAATTACACAACCACAGAAAAGGAGTTACTTGCAGTGGTTTATGCCATTGACAAGTTTAGATCCTATTTAGTAGGGTCAAAAGTGATTGTGTGCACTGACCATGCTGCTCTTAAATACTTACTCACAAAGCAGGATTCAAAACCCAGACTCATAAGGTGGGTGTTGCTTCTGCAAGAGTTTGATATAGAAATAAGAGACAGAAAAAGGACAGAGAACCAGGTAGCTGATCATCTGTCCCGAATAGAACCAGTAGCTGGGGCGTCCCTCCCTTCTACTGAGATCTCTGAGACCTTTCCAGATGAGCAGCTTTTTGCCATTCAGGAAGCTCCATGGTTTGCAGACATTGCAAATTATAAAGCTGTGAGGTTCATATCACAGGAGTACAGCAGGGTGGAAAGAAAAAAATTAATTTCAGATGCCAAGTACTACCTATGGTATGAGCCATATCTCTTTAAGAGATGTGCAGACGGAATAATCCGTAGATGTGTACCTAGAGAGGAAGCACAAAAAATCCTGTGGCATTGCCATGGATCATAGTATGGGGGACATTTTGGAGGTGAGCGAACAGCCACTAAGGTCCTCCAATGTGGATTCTACTGGCCTACTCTCTATAGGGATGCCCGAGAGTTTGTGCGTAACTGTGACAGTTGCCAAAGAGCTGGTAACCTGCCTCATGGTTACACCATGCCTCAACAAGGGATCTTAGAGATGAATTATTTGATGTATGGGGAATTGACTTCATGGGTCCCTTCCCACCATCATACTCAAACACTTATATTCTGGTGGCAGTAGACTATGTATCTAAATGGGTAGAAGCAATTGCCACACCCAATAATGATACCAAGACCGTGCT
>NC_029780.3:56458991-56488087 GCF_000817695.3 Arachis duranensis | reverse complement strand
AAGACTCCTATAGGAACCTCTCCATACCAACTGGTGTATGGGAAGGCTGTCATCTGCCCGTGGAACTGGAACATAAAGCCTACTGGGCAACCAGATTCCTAAACCTGGATGCTAAGTTAGCTGGTGAAAAAAGATTACTCTAGCTAAATGAGCTAGATGAATTTAGAATCAGTGCCTTTAAAAATGCAAAAAATTATAAGGAAAAGGCAAAGAAGTGGCATGACAAGAAGTTGTCATCCAGAGTCTTTGAACCAGGACAGAAAGTTCTGCTCTTCAACTCTAGGCTCAGACTATTTCCAGGAAAACTTAAATCCCGCTGGAGGGGTCCGTATGTGATTACAGGAGTATACCATATGGATATGTTGAGCTTCAGGATATTGATTCTGACAAAAAATTCATTGTTAATGGACAGAGAATCAAGCATTATCTTGAGAGCAATTTTGAGCAGGAGTGCTCAAAACTGAGACTTGAGTAATTCTCAGTAAAGGTCCAGCTAAAGACAGTAAAGAAGCGCTTGCTGGGAGGCAACCCAGTCATTAGCAGGTTAATTGTTCTATAAAAGTTTGATATACATTTTTCGAGGTTGATCATTGAAATTGAAGGAATTCACAGAGTTACAGAAGGATTCAGTGTAAAAAGCAGAGAAAAGGAGTTCACTGGCAAGAAAACGCCAGTAAAGGGTACTTTGGGCGTTAAACGCCAGAATGGATACCATTATGGGCGTTTAACGCCGTAAAGGTACCATTTTGGGCGTTAAACGCCAGAATGGGCACCATTCTGGGCGTTTAACGCCAGATTTGCAGCTTCCTGGGCGTTTAGCAAAACGCCCAGTGATAAAGGGGATTTCTGGCGTTTAACGCCAGCCAGGTACCTGGCTGGGCGTTAAACGCCCATTTTGGCCACCAAGTGGGCGTTAAACGCCAGAATGGATACCATTCAGGGCGTTTAACGCCAGAAAGGTAGGGGACGTAGATTTTGTTTTCCACTTCAAATTTTTTCCAAATTTCTTGTTTTGATCCATAATTTTCTGCATAAATACATTACAAACTTTCATCATTCACTCTCAATTTTCAAAAATTAAATAATTTTCTAAATCATTCTTCAAATCTCCTTCAAATCCTTTCCAAATCTTCTTTAAAAACTCAAATATCTTCTCAATTTCTTTCCATATCTTCTCAAATCTCCTTCAAAGTTTTCGAAATCTCTCCCCCTCCCTTATAAATACACG
Organism: Arachis duranensis; assembly: GCF_000817695.3. NCBI lineage: Eukaryota > Viridiplantae > Streptophyta > Magnoliopsida > Fabales > Fabaceae > Arachis > Arachis duranensis. Next base: position 56,486,859 of record NC_029780.3, on the reverse strand, counting down.
CCATCCCACTCTCCCCACCATTCGAATTTGCTCTCCTCCTCTCTCTCCCCCTTCCTTTCTTTTGCTTGAGGGCAAGCAAACCTCTAAGTTTGGTGTGCTTTTCCGTGATCACTAAGCCAAGATTTATCAATATCATGGCTCCTAAGGGAAAACAAACCAATTTAAGAGGCAAGAAAGAGAATACTCCAAAGAATCTTTGGAATCAAGAGAAGTTCTTAACCAAAGAACATGCAGACCATTACCACAAAATAATGGGTCTGAGGTCAGTGATCCCGAAAGTCAGATTCGATCTGAAAGAAGATGAATATCCAGAGATCCAAGAGTAAATTCGAAACAGAGGATGGGAAGTTCTAACCAACCCTGAGACAAATGTTGGAAGGAACATGGTTCAAGAATTCTACTCAAATCTGTAGCTGACAGATAAGCAGAGAATGACTGGAACTGCTTTTCATACCTACAGAACCATGGTCAGAGGAAGAATTATTTGCTTCCATCTGGACAAAATAAGAGAGGTCTTCAAATTGCCTCAACTGCAAGATGATCCTGAATCCTTTAATAGGAGAATGGTGAGAGCAGACTTTGTAATAACAAAGAAAGCTCAGGAAAATCAAAATGCACACCAATGGCCCTCCAGTACCTTAACAATCCAATAAATAAACTGTGCCAAACAAACCATGGAAGACTATTCCACTACACATGCACAAAGGCTGAGTTCGATGTCCTTATATAATTGGCCAGGTCTAATTTGTATCACAACTATAACACCTATCAGCTTAATGCACTCCAATTTCTTCAGTTTTAGATAACAATGCTACTGTAACACTACTACTGTGTAACTAAAAAAGAATCAAAATCACATAAATCCACAATAATGGGCTATAACACTGCTGCTGTAACTAACAAAGAATCAGAATAAAAAAGTATAATTAGCATAGAACTCATAGAAATCAGAATTAGATCAGAAAGAATTAGTATAAAATACTACGATTAGCATAGAACTCATAAAAATCAGAATCAGAAATTAAATTAGCATAAAAATCATAGAAATCAGAATCAGCATCAGAAATATAAAATATAATTACCCTAACTCCAGAAATTATAACAAATGCTTCAAAAAATCAAAAATCAAAGTAAATAACAACAATTTCACAAAAATCTCAGTATTATGATCCAATTTTATAGTAAAAAGTTAAGAATCCAAACCCTAATTCCAATTTGACAGTAACAGAATCTATTTCTAATTCAAATTTATCAATCAACAAAATCCAAACCCTAAACATAAATCCAATTTCACATTAACATAATCAAAACCCTAAATCTAAAACCAATTCACATAAACAGAATTTAAACCCTAACTCCAGTGTCCCAATTTCATAGCAATTTCATCAATAAAAAATCAACACATGCGTTAAAACCAATTTAATCAATTAACAGAAACATCCAACTTATTATAAGGTGGCCAGCCACAGAGACAGAGCATAGTCGTCATCATCGTTGTTGAGCAAAGGCGACCTAGAGTTGTGGTGGGAAAGGCGTCATCGGCATCGTGTGGAGCAGAGGCGTTGCTGGAGGAAGCTTGTCATCAACGTCACAGATCTGAGGCTTCGTTGCGAAGCAGAGGTGGAGGCAGCGGTGAAGCTAGCAGCAAGCAATGAGCAAAGTAGTGAGAGGAAGAGTGAGCGGCGGCAGTGATGGAAGAAGGTTAGCGATGGCAACGACGGAGGATGGTGAGCGTTGGCAGAGACAGAAGAATGTGAGGGACTTTGATTGAGGACACCGGCGACGCAGTTCGAAGGAAGAAGGAGGAGGTGGGAGGTGTTAGAGAGAGATTGAGTGAGACGACTGTGAGAGAGTGGCTCGTGTGTGCGAGTGAAGTGGGTGAGAGAGAGGCACAGTGTGTGTGGTTTGAGGGATAGGGTTTCAAGAAACTTATACATATATACGAAGGCATTTTTGTAATTTTACAATCTCCCCGGCGGGTAAATCCCCGCGGATACCTGCCCCACCGGGGATTTTTGCCATCCCTACATATGCCTCCCTGGAACTAAGTGGACAACCAATTCAAAAGGTGTCCCAAACCAACTCAAGAGAGGAGATCTCAAACCAATTGCAAGAGGTTGGCTAGACTTCATTGAGCGTTCTATATTGCCCACTAGCAACCGTTCTGAGGTTACCATCACGAGAACAGTGATGATTCATTGCATTATGCTGGGAAAAGAAGTGGAGGTTCATCATCTATTGCTTGTGAGATTTACACAATTGCAAACAAGAATTCCACTGAAGCCAAACTGGCTTACCCAAGCTTAATCTCTTTGCTATGTAAAGATGCTGGGGTGAGGATGGGAGTAGATGAATTCATCCCAATTGAACATCCAATCACCAAAAAGTCAATGGAAGGACAAATGCAAGATAACTCAATCAAAAGGAGGGCGCAGAAGTTCCTCTTTGAGCTTCCTGAAATTGACTACTGGGCCAGCCTAGAAGCATCTGTTGCCAAGCTGCAAGAAACTATGGAACAAATTAAGGAAGAACAACAGAATCAAAACTGCATGCTCTGCAAAAATTGTTGAAGGAACAAGAGAAGCAGGGGCGTGAGCTACAGGAGCTGAAGCACCAGAAGCTCTCCCTTGGAGGGTGAAATACCACACAAGTTGAGGGAGCATCCACTTCTCAAAATCAAGGTTGTTGAGTCCCAACTCTGTGATAACCTCTATCATTAGGAGTCTATTTTAGAGTCATTTATTTTTTTTCTTTGTTTTCTATTACTATTAGCCTTATCTTATATTTATTTTTGAGTCTTGTTCTTAATTTATGATTAATAAAATTTAAGGTTCATGTCTTAAAGCTATGAATGTCTTGTGAATCCATCACCTCTCTTAAATGAAAAATGCTTTAATCACAAAAGAACAAGAAATACAGGATTTCGAATTTATCTCTGAAACTAGTTGAATTAGTTTGATGTGGTGACAATACTTTTTGTTTTCTGAATGAATGCTTGAACAGTGCATCTGTCTTTTGAATTTCTTGATTAAAGAATGTTAAACTTGTTGGCTCTTGAAAGAATGATGAAAAAGGAGAAGTGTTATTGAGGATCTGAAAAATTATCAAATTGATTCTTGAAGCAAGAAAAAGCAGTGAATTCAAAAAAAAATGATCCAAGAGTGTGCTTAAGAACCCTGGACACCTCTAATTGGGGATTCTAACAAAGTTGAGTCACAATCTAAAAAGGGTTCACCCAATTATGTGTCTGTGGCATGTATGTATCCGGTGGTAATACTGGAAGGTAGAGTGCTTTGGGCCACAGCCAAGACTCATAAAGTAGCTATGTTCAAGAATCATCATACTTAACTAGGAGAACCAATAACACTATCTTATATTTTGTTGTAGATCTAGTATTGTTCCTTCTACATTCTTCCAATTCAATAAGAGGTAATTCATAATAAATGTGTCTTCTTTGCTCTTTCATTGTTGATCTCTTGTTTTTGTAGTTATAGATTCCTTTAATTCTTGCATTTAATAATGTTTACTTCTATTGCACTTTATGTGTTTGTTGAAATGTCTCTTTTAGTTTTAGTGTAGATTTTGTTCCTCTTGGCCTAGGTAGAGTAATTAGTGACACTTGAGTTATCTAATTCCTTTGTTGATTGATAATTGGAGAGATTGCTAATTGGTTTGGAGTGCACTAAAGCTAGTCCTTCCTTGGGAGTTAGCTAGAACTTGTGGCTCAAGTCAATTCATCCACTTGACTTTCCTTTATTTAGTAAGGGTTAACTAAGTGGTAGCAATGAACAATTCTCATCACAATTGAGAAGGATAAATAGGATAGGACTTCTAATTTTCATACCTTGCCAAGAGCCTTTTATAGTTGTTAGTTTATTTTCATTGCCATTTACTTTCATGTCTCTTATCCAAAACCCCAAAACAACTCAAACCAATAACAAGACACTTTATTGTAATTCCTAGGGAGAACGACCCGAGGTTTAAATACTTCGGTTATTAATTTTAGGGGTTTGTACTAGTGACAAACAACTTTTTGTGCGAAAGGATTATTGCTTGGTTTAGAAACTATACTTGAAAGGATTTTTGATTGGTTTGGAAACTATACTTGCAACGAGAATTCATTTATGAAATTCTATACCGTCAAAAATCCAATCATCAGTAGGTGGGGATCCTGTGGGGTCGACAGATCCTGAGGTAATCCTGTGGGGTCCACAGATCCTTAGGTGATCTTGTGGGGTCGACAAATCTTGAGGTGTCAAGGATTTCTCATCTCTACACCTTTTCGGCATGTAAAATGCCCTCTGTATGCAATCCTGGCGTGTAACGCCAGACTGGTGCTTGTTTCTAGCGTTAAACACCCAAATATAGCCTGTTTCTGGCGTTTAATGCCAGCTTGGTACTTGTTTTTGGCGTTAAACACCAGACAGATGCTTGTTTCTGGCATTTAAACGCCAGACAGCTCTTCCTCCAGGGTGTGCTTTTTCTTCTGCTATTTTTTATTCTGTTTTTAATTTTTGCAATTGTTTTGTGACTCCACATGATCATAAATATAATAAAACATAAAAGAACAATAGAAATATAGATAAATAAAAATTGGGTTGCCTCCCAATAAGCGCTTCTTTAATGTCAATAGCTTGATAGTGACCTCTCATGGAGCTTCACTGATGTTTAGAGCATGATGATGGCCTCCCAACACCAAACTTAGAGTTTGAATGTGGGGACTTCTCAACACCAAACTTAAAGTTTGGTTGTGGCCTCCCAACATCAAACTTAGAGTTTGATTGTGGGGGCTTTGTTTGACTCTGTATTGAGAGAAGCCTTTCATGCTTCCTCTCCATTGTTGTAGAGGAAGATCCTTGAGCTTTAAACACAAGGTAGTCCCCATTCAATTGAAGGACTAGCTTTCCTCTGTCAACATCAATCACAGCTCCTGCTGTGGCTAGGAAGGGTCTTCCAAGGATAATGCATTCATCCTCATCCTTTCCAGTGTCTAAGATTATGAAATCAGCAGGGATGTAAAGGCCTTTAACCTTCACTAACACGTCCTCTACCAATCCATAAGCTTGTTTTATTGACTTGTCTGCCATCTCTAATGAGATTCTTGCAGCTTGTACCTCAAAGATCCCCAGTTTTTCCATTACAGCGAGTGGCATAAGATTTATACCTGACCCCAGGTCACACAGATCCTTCTCAAAGGTCATGGTGCCTATGGTACAGGGCATTAAGAATTTACCAGGATCTTGTTTCTTTTGAGGTAAAGTTTGTTGAACCCATGTATTTAGTTCACTAATGAGCAAGGGAGGTTCATCTTCCCAAGTCTCATTACCAAACAACTTGGCATTCAGCTTCATGATGGCTCCTAGATATTGAACAACTTGCTCTTCAGTTACATCTTCACCCTCTTCAGAGGAAGAATAGTTCTCAGAGCCCATGAATGGCAGAAGGAAGTTTAAAAGAAAGTTTAATGGAATCTCTATGGTCTCTATATCAGCTTCAGATTCCTTTAGGTCCTCAATAGGGAACTCCTTTCTGTCTGGAGGACGTCCCATGAGGTCTTCCTCATTGGGATTTTTGTCCTCCCCTTCCTCTTTGGATTCGGCCATTTTGATTATATCAATGGCCTTGCACTCTTTTTTTGGATTCTCTTCTATATTGCTTGGGAGAGTACTGGGAGGAGTTTCAGTAACTTTTTTACTCAGCTGGCCCACTTGTGCCTCTAAATTTCTAATGGAGGACCTTGTTTCATTCATGAAACTTAAAGTGGCCTTAGATAGATCAGAGACTATGTTTGCTAAGCTAGAGGGGCTCTGCTTAGAATTCTCTGTCTGTTGCTGAGAAGATGATGGAAAAGGCTTGCTATTGCTAAACCTGTTTCTTCCACCATTATTAAAGCCTTGTTGGGGCTTTTGTTGATCCTTCCATGATAAATTTGGACGATTTCTCCATGAAGGATTATAGGTATTTCTATAGGCTTCACCCATGTAATTCACCTCTGCCATTGCAGGGTTCTCAGGATCATAAACTTCTTCTTCAGAAGATCCTTTTTTAGTACTATTGGACGCATTTTGCCATCCATTCAGACTCTGAGAAATTATGTTGACTTGCTGAGTCAACAATTTATTCTGAGCTAATATGGCATTCAGAGCATCAATTTCAAGAACTCCCTTCCTCTGAGGCATCCCATTATTCACATGATTCCTTTCAGAAGTGTACATAAACTGGTTATTTGCAACCATGTCAATGAGTTCATGAGCTTCTGCAAGCATTTTCTTTAGGTGAATAGATCTACCTACAAAATGGTCCAATGACATCTTAAACAATTTAGATAGACCATCATAGAATATATCCATGATGGTCCATTCTGAAAGCATGTCAGAAGGACACCTTTTGGTCAGTTGCTTGTATCTCTCCCAAGCTTCATAGAGGGATTCACCTTCTTTCTGTCTGAAGGTTTGAACATCTACTCTAAGCTTGCTCAGCTTTTGAGGAGGAAAGAACTTGGCTAAGAAAGCCGTGACCAGCTTATCCCAAGAGTTCAGGCTATCTTTAGGTTGAGAGTCCAACCATATTCTAGCTCTGTCTCTTACAGCAAAAGGGAAAAGCATAAGCCTGTAGACCTTGGGATCAACCCCATTGGTCTTAACAGTATCACAGATTTGTAGGAATTTAGTTAAGAACTGAAAAGGATCTTCTGATGGAAGTCCATAAAACTTGCAATTATGTTGCATCAGAGAAACTAATTGAGGCTTTAGTTCAAAGTTGTTTGCTCCAATGGCAGGAATTGAGATGCTTCTTCCATGTAAGTTAGAATTTGGTGCAGTAAAGTCACCAAGCATCTTCCTAGCATTGTTGTTGTGTTCGGCTGCCATATCCTTTTCCTTTTCAAAAATTTTAGTTAGGTCCTCTCTAAAGTACTGTGCTTTAGCTGCTCTTAGCTTCCTCTTCAAGGTCCTTTCAGGTTCAGGATCAGCTTCAACAAGAATGCCTTTTTCCTTGTTCCTGCTCATATGAGAGAGAAGAAAACAAAGAAAGTATGGAATCCTCTATGTCACAGTATAGAGATTCCTTAATGTGAGTAGAAGAGAAGAATAATAAAGGAGGAAGAATTCGAACACAGAGAGGGAAGAGAAGAGGGTTTGAATTATGAGTAGAAGAGAAGTGTTAGTAAATAAATAAATAAATAGAAGAAGATGAGAGAGACGAGTTTTCGAAAATTAACTAAAATAAAAGAAAAATATTTTTGTTTTTATTTTAAATTAAAGTTAAAATTCGAATTTATAAAAAGGAATAAAATTAAAATTTAAAACAATTAGTTAAATAAAAAGATTTTTGGAAAAGAGGGAGGTGATTTTCGAAAATTAGAGAGAGGAAAGTAGTTAGGTGGTTTTGAAAAAGATAAGAAATAGTAAAACAAACAAAAAATCAATTAGTTAGTTGAAAAAGATTTGAAAATCAATTTTGAAAAGATAAGGAGTTAGAAAAGATTTTTCAAATTGATTTTGAAAAAAGATATGATTGAGATTTGTTTTGGAAAAGATTTGAAAAGGAAACTAAAAAGATTTGATTTTTAAAATTAAAATTGATTACTTGACTAACAAGAAACTAAAAGATATGATTCTAGAATTTAAATATTGAACCTTTCTTAACAAAAAAAGTAACAAACTTCAAATTTTTTAGTCAATCGCATTAATTGTTAGTAAAGTTTTTGAAAATTATGAAATAAAATTAAGAAAAAGATTTTGAAAATCAGTTTTAAAAAATTTTCGAAAATATAAAAGAACAATGAAAAAGATTTAATTTTTGAAAAAGTTTTGAAAAGATAAGATTTTTAAAATTGAAATCTTGACTTGACTAACAAGAAACAACTTATTTTAAAAAAATTTTAACTAAGTCAACCCAAAGATTTCGAAATTTATGAGTAAGATAAGGAAAAGATATTTTTTTATTTTTGAATTTTTAAAGAGGAGAGAGAAAAATACCAATATGACCCAAAACATGAAAATTTTGGATCAAAACCAATGATGCATGCAAGAACACTATGAATGTCAAGATGAACACCAAGAACACTTTGAAGATTATGATGAACATCAAGAACTTATTTTTGAAAAAATTTCAAGAAAAGAAAAACATGCAAGACACCAAACTTAGAGACTTTTCATGTTTAGACACTAACAAACTAAAAATGCATATGAAAAATAAGAAAAGACACACAACAAGAAAATATGAAGATCAAACAAGAAGACTTACCAAGAACAACTTGAAGATCATGAAGAACGTCATGCATGAATTTTTTGAAAATTTTTGAGAAAAAATTAAAACATGCAAGATACCAAACTTAAAAATTGACACTAGACTCAAACAAGAAACACAAAATTTTTTTTTGATTTTATGATTTTATAAATTTTTTTTTGTATTTTTTTTCGAAAATAATTTTTTTTTGGAAAAACAAAAACAAAGAAAAAAATTTTTTGAAAAATTTTTCAAAAGAAAATAAAACAAGAAGAAAATTACCTAATCTGAGCAATAAGATGAACCGTCAGTTGTCCAAACTCAAACAATCCCCGGCAACGGCGCCAAAATTTGATAAGCAAAATTCTGACTCATACTTTTCACAACTCGAACAATTCCTGGCAATGGCTCCAAAAACTTGGTGCACAATACCATGGTTCACACACATTCTTCACAACTTCGCACAACTAACCAGCAAGTGCACTAGGTCGTCCAAGTAATAAACCTTACGTGAGTAAGGGTCGACCCGCGGAGATTGTTGGTATGAAGCAAGCTATGGTCATCTTGTAAATCTCAGTCAGGCGGATTCTAATGGTTATAATGGTTTTCGAATATAAAGATACAGATACTTATGTAATTCATTGGTGGGAATTTCAGATAAGTGCATGAAGATACTGTGTTCCTTCTGAATCTTTGTTTTCTTACTACTTTCATTCAATCATTCTTATTCCTTTCCATGGCAAGCTGTACGTTGGGGGATCACCGTTGTCAATGGCTACCATCCGTCCTCTCAGTGAAAATAGTCCAGGTGCACTGTCACCGCACGACTAATCATCTGTCGGTTCTCGATCATGTAGGAATAGGATTTACTATCCTTTTGCGTCTGTCACTATGCCCTACAGTCGCGAGTTTGAAACTCGTCACAGTCATTCAATCCCTGAATCCTACTCGGAATACCACACACAAGGTTTAGACTTTCCGGATTCTCAAGAATGCTGCAAATGGATTCTAGCTTATACCACGAAGATTCTGATAAAGGAATCTAAGTGATATTCATTCAAGCTTATTTGCATGTAGAACAAAAGTGGTTGTCAGGCACACGTTCATAAGTGAGAATGGTGATGAGTGTCACATAATCATCACATTCATCAGGTTCTTGGGTGCGAATGGATATCTTAGAATAAGAATAAGCGTGAATTGAATAGAAGAACAATAGTACTTTGCATTAATACTCGAGGTACAGCAGAGCTCCACACCTTAATCTATGGTGTGTAGAAACTCTACCGTTGAAAATACATAAGAACTGGAGGTCCAGGCATGGCCGAATGGCCAGCCCCCATAAGAGTGATCAAGAGATCAAAAGATGATCCAAAGATGTAAATACAATAGTAAAAAGTTCTATTTATGCTAAACTTGTTACTAGGGTTTATAGAAATAAGTCTAAGTGCAGAAATCCACTTCCAAGGCCCACTTTGGTGTGTGCTTGGGCTGAGCTTGAGCTTTACACGTGTAGAGGCTTCTCTTGGAGTTAAACGCCATGTTGTAACGTGTTTTTGGCGTTTAACTCTGGTTTGTGACGTGTTTCTGGCGTTTTACTCCAGAATACAGTATGGAGTTGGTGTTGAACGCCAGTTCGCGTTGTCTAAACTCGAATAAAGTATGGACTATTATATATTGTTGGAAAGCCCTGGATGTCTACGTTCCACTACAATTGAGAGCGCGCCATTTGAAGTTCTGTAGCTCCCGAAAACCCATTTCGAGTGTAGGGAGGTCAGAATCCAAGAGCATCTGTAGTCCTTTTTTAGCCTCCTATCAGATTTTTGCTCAGGTCCCTCAATTTCAGCCAGAAAATACCTGAAATCACAGAAAAGCACACAAACTCATAGTAAAGTTCAGAAATGTGAAATTTGTATAAAAACTAATAAAACATCCCTAAAAGTAGCTAGATCCTACTAAAAACTACCTAAAAGCAATGCCAAAAGGTATAAATTATCCACTCATCGACTGCCGGATGCAGCTTGCAATCCAGTCAGATTCTGAGAAATCATATTGACTTGCTGAGTTAATATTTTGTTTTGAGCCAATATGGCATTGATAAACCACTATTTTATGGGTTATCTTGTGCTCAATTTAGTGGTTTTTATCAAATCATTGTGATAGGAAAAATTGTGACTCATACTTTTCACAACTCAAACAATTCCTGGCAACGGCTCCAAAAACTTGGTGCACAATACCATGGTTCACACACATTCTTCACAACTTCGCACAACTAACCAGCAAGTGCACTAGGTCGTCCAAGTAATAAACCTTACGTGAGTAAGGGTCGATCCCACAGAGATTGTTGGTATGAAGCAAGCTATGGTCATCTTGTAAATCTCAGTCAGGCGGATTCTAATGGTTATAATGGTTTTCGAATATAAAGATAAATAAAGCATAAAATAAAGACAGAGATACTTATGTAATTCATTGGTGGGAATTTTAGATAAGCGCATAAAGATACTGTGTTCCTTCTAAATCTCTGCTTTCCTACTGCTTTCATCCAATCATTCTTACTCCTTTCCATGGCAAGCTGTATGTTGGGGGATCACCGTTGTCAATGGCTACCGTCCGTTCTCTCAGTGAAAATGGTCCAGGTGCGCTATCACCGCACGGCTAATCATCTGTCGGTTTTCGATCATGCAGGAATAGGATTTACTATCCTTTTGCGTATGTCACTACGCCCTACAGTCGCGAGTTTGAAGCTCGTCACAGTCATTCAATCCCTGAATCCTACTCGGAATACCACAGACAATGTTTAAACTTTCCAAATTCTCAAGAATGATGCCAATGGATTCTGGCTTATACCACGAAGATTCTGATCAAGGAATCCAAGAGATATTCATTCAAGCTTATTTGCATGTAGAATGAAAGTGGTTGTCAGGCACACATTCATAAGTGAGAATGATGATGAGCGTCACATAATCATCACATTCATCAGGTTCTTGAGTGCGAATGGATATCTTAGAATAAGAATAAGCGTGAATTGAATAGAAGAAAAATAGTACTTTGCATTAATATTCGAGGTACAGCAGAGCTCCACACATAAGTGATAATGGTCCAGGCATGGCCGAATGGCCAGCCCCCATAAGAGTCTAAGATAGCATAAAACTAAACTCAAAGCTCCTAGTACAATAGTGAAAAGTCCTATTTATACTAAACTAGTTACTAGGGTTACAAAGATAAGTAAATGATGCAGAAATCCACTTTCGGGGTCCAATTGATGTGTGCTTAGGCTGAGCATTGAAGCTTTCATGTGTAGAGGCCTTCCTTGGAGTTAAACGCCAAGTTGTAACGTCTTTTTGGCGTTTAACTCTAGTTTGTGACGTGTTTATGGCGTTTTACTCCAGAATACAGCATAGAGCTGGCGTTGAACGCCAGTTTGCATCATTTAAACTCGAATAAAGTTTAAACTATTATATATTTCTGGAAAGCCCTGGATGTCTACTTTCCAACGCAATTGAGAGCGCGCCATTTGGAGTTCTGTAGCTCCAGAAAATCAATTTCGAGTGCAAGGAGGTCAGAATCCAACAGCATCTGTAGTCCTTTTTCAGCCTCCTATCAGATTTTTGCTCAGATCCCTCAATTTCAGTCAGAAAGTACCTAAAATCACAAAAAAACACACAAACTTATAGTAAAGTCCATAAATGTGAATTTTGCATAAAAACTAATAAAAACATCCCTAAAAGTAGCTAGATCCTACTAAAAACTACCTAAAAACAATGCCAAAAATCGTATAAATTATCCGCTCATCACGTTGCCCACTTATTCATATGATTTGCATGGTTTTACAATTTCTTCCTAGTTTTGTTCTGTGATTGAAAGCTTGCTTCCTACAGTCTTTGATTTGTGTATTTTAAGTCTCATTTATACCATTCGATGCCGTGATCCGTGTGTTAAGTGTTCCAGGCTTTATAGGGCAGGAAAGACTTAGAGGATGGAAAGGAAGCTTGCAAAAATGAAAGGAACACAAGAAACTAAGGAGATAACCAGCGAGCATCAATGCGCATGCATGGCTCACGCATGCGCGCGATATGGAGAAATTTGCAGCGATGCGTGCGCGTGCCTAACGCGTACGCGTGGATTGGAGTTCTGCAATATGACGCGAGCGCGTGCTTGACGTGAACACGTGACACGCCAAAATGACCAATGACATGTACGCATGACTGACGTGTACGCGTGACATGCGCGAGCTGCAAAATTAACAAAAAAATGCTGGGGTAATTTCGGGTCGTGTTTTGACCCAGTTTTCGTCCCAGAAACATAGAATAGAGCAAGGGAACATGCAGAGACTCAGCACACATTCTCATTAGCATAGTTTTCGGATTTTGGATCGGAATCTAGAGAGAATCACTCTCCCTATAGGTTTTCTTTACATTCATAGCTTATTAGTTTTATACTTTTGCTTTTGCTTTGCTTTGGATATTGAGAAGATTCATTACCTACGTTGGAGCTTCCTCATTATAGTTTGTTTCTCTATTCCTTTTCTCTTTTATTGCCCATTGACTCTGTTTAGATAAGTATGTTCATGATTTTAGAAGTTATTAATACAAAGAACCATTTTTATTTTTAATTGATTTTTAATTATTGTTTATCATGTCTTCCTTTTATTCCCTTTTTAATCCTGTGAAGTATACGTTCATGATAATGGAGTAGTTCTCTAACTTGATTGGAAGTTGATTAAAAGGAGAACCTTCAGTTGGAATAGTCAAGTGTTAATCCTAATGGATGGTTGATGACTGACAACTCTAGTCTCTAACTCTAATCCTTCCTTAGGAGAGGATTAGGACCTGAGGATATAGTTTGTTAATTAGTTACTTGACTTTCCCAATTAAGGGATGACCAAGTAAGACAACAATCCTTTACAATTACACTTGGGGATTTCCAACAAGGATAAAACTTCCAATTACTCTTCTCCCGGTCAAGGCTTTTATCTGAATTTACTATTATTTATTTCTCTGTTTCTCAAACTCAAAAATTTCTTGGAAAAACTCTGATTAATAAAATAGCACTCTCTCTACAACTCGTTAGGAGACGACCTGGGATTCATACTCCCAGTATTTTATTTCTAAATTTTGTGATGACCCCTTCTAAATTGATACGTGAAATCAACATTGGTTAAGAGCTATACTTGCAACGTTGTTTTCTCTATAAACTCTTGATTGGTGATTTTTCCGCCATGTTAGGCATTCAGAGTATCAACCTCAAGAACTCCTTTCTTCTGAGTCATCCCATTACTCATAAAATTTCTTTCAGAAGTGTACATGAACTGGTTATTTGCAACCACTTCAATGAGTTCCTAAGCTTCTGTAGGGGTTCTCTTTAGATGAAGAGATCTACCAGAAGAGTGGTCCAATGACATCTTGGATAATTCAGACAGACCATCATAGAATATATCCAAGATGTTTCATTCTGAAAGCATGTCAGAAGGACACCTTTTGATCAATTGCTTGTATCTTTCCCAAGCTTCATAAAGGGATTCACCTTTTTTTCTATCTGAAGGTTTGGACATCCACTCTAAGCTTGCTCAGCTTTTGAGGTGGAAAGAATTTGGCCAAGAAAGCAGTGACCAACTTGTCCCAAGAGTTCAGGCTTTCTCTAGGTTGTGAGTCCAACCATATCCTAGCTCTGTCTCTTATAGCAAAAGGGAAAAGCATAAGTCTGTAGACCTTGGGATCAACCTCATTGGTCTTAACAGTATCACGGATCTGCAAGAATTTAGCTAAGAACTGATGAGGATCTTCCGATGGAAGTCCATGAAACTTACAATTCTGCTGCATTAGAGAAACTAATTGAGGCTTAAGCTCAAAGTTGTTTGTTCCAATGGTAGGAATTGAAATGCTTTTTCCATAGAAGTTGGAAGTTGGTGCAATATAGTCACCAAACATTTTCCTTGCATCTCTAGCATTGTTGTTGGGTTTGGCTGCCATGTCTGCTTCTTTTTCGGAATTTTCTGTAAGGTCCTCTCCGGAGTGTTGTGCTTTAGCTTCTCTTAGCTTTCTCTTCAGAGTTCTTTCAGGTTCAGGATCAGCTTCAACAAGAATGTCTTTATCCTTGTTTCTACTCATATGAAAAAGAAGAGAACAAAGAGAGTAGTAGAATCCTCTATGTCACAGTATAGAGATTCCTTTATGTGAGTATAAGAATAGAAGAATAGAAGAATGAGAAGAGAGAGTAGACGAGTAATTCGAACAGAGAGAAGAGGGAGGGGTTCGAATTATGAGTAGAAGAGAAGTGTTAGCAATTAAATAAAATAAATAGAAAGAGATGAGAGAGAGAGTATTCGAATTTTAAGAAGAGGGAAAAGAAAAATATTTTTATTTTATTTAATTAATTAAGTTAGTTTCGAAAATATTAAAAGAAATAAAATAAAATTAGAATTTAAAATAATTAGTTAATTAAAAAATTTAAAAAATTGGTTAGTGATTTTCGAAAATTAGAAGTGGAAAAATAGTTAGATAATTTTGAAAAAGATAAGAAATAGTAAATTTTTAAAATTAAAACAAACAAATCAAGTAATTAGTTGAAAAGGTTTGAAAATCAAATTTTTAAAAGATAAGAAGTTAGAAAAAGATTTTGAAATTAAATTTTGAAAAAGATATGATTGAAATTTATTTTGAAAAAGAAATTAAAAAGATTTGATTTTTGAAATTAAAGTTGATAACTTGACTAACAAGAAACTAAATGATATGATTCTAGAACTTAAAGATTGAACCTTTCTTAACAAGAAAGTAACAAAGTTGAAACTTTTGAATCACAACATTAAATGTTAGCAATAATTTCGAAAATTATGAAATAAAATTAAGAAAAAGATTTTGAAATTTAATTTTAAAAAAAATTTCGAAAAAAAAAAATATAAAAGAAAAATGAAAAAGATTTGATTTTGAAAAATATTTGAAAAGATAGAATTTTTAAATTGAAATTTTGACTTGATTAACAAGAAACAACTAAATTTTAAAAATCTTTGACTATGTCAACCCAAAATTTCGAAATTTATGAGTAAAATAAGGAAAAGATATTATTTTTTATTTTTTTTGGATTAATGAAGAAAGAGAAAAACAACAAAATGACACAAGACAAAAAAATTTAAGATCAAAACAAGAAAAATATGCAAAAATACTTTGAATGTCAAGATGAACACCAAGAACACTTTGAAGATCAAGATGAACATCAACAATATATTTTTGAAAATTTTTAAGAAAAGAAAGACATGCAAGACACCAAACTTAAAAATTTTTAATGTTTAGACACCATAAATTCGAAAATGCACAAGAAAAACAAGAAAAGACACAAAATAAGAAAATTTAAAGATCAAACAACGAAAATAATCAAGAACAACTTGAAGATCAAGAAGAACACAATGCATATATTTTCGAAAATTTTAAGAAAATTAAATTAAAAAAATGCAATTGACACCAAACATAAAATTTGACACTAGACTCAAGCAAGAAACACAAAAAATTTTTGGTTTTCTGATTTTATTAAATTTTTTTTGTATTATATAATTTTTTTTCGAAAACTTTTTGAAAAGAAAATAAAGGTTGAAACAAGAAAGAAGGTTACTTAATCTAAGCAACAATATGAACCCTGCAGTTGTCCAAACTCGAACAATCCCCGGCAACGATGCCAAAAACTTGGTGCACGGAATTGTGATTCACACTTTTTACAACTCCGGTACAACTAACCAGCAAGTGCACTGGGTCGTCCAAGTAATAAAACCTTAATTGAGTAAGGGTCGATCCCACGGAGATTGCCGACTTGAAGCAAGCTATGGTCATCTTGTAAATCTTAGTCAGGCGGATTCAATTGGTTATGAGTTTTGATAATTGAAAGATAAAGCAAACATAAATTAAAATAAAGATACCTATTGTTTTCATCCAATCATGCGTGCTCCCTTCCATGGCAAGCTGTATGTTGGTGGATCACCGTTGTTAATGGCTACCATCCATCCTCTCAGTGAAAATGGTCCAGCTACGGTTTCTGTACGGCTAATCAACTGTTGGATTTCTCGTCTCGGATGAAAAATACAAGGCACAGCTACTGCACGGCTAATCATCTGTCGGTTCTCACTTGTGTCGGAATAGGAACTCTCTATCCTTTTGCACACTGTCACTGCGCCCAGCATTCGTAAGTTTAAAGCTCGTCACAGTCATCCCGTCCCAAATCCTACTCGAAATATCACAGACAAGGTTTAGACTTTTCGGATCTCAGGAATGCTACCAATTGGTTCTAGCCTATACCACAAAGGTTCTAACCTCACGGACTCGGTCCGTGGATCAGAGACCCAAGAGACTATACTCCGGCTGTTGTCCAATGACTACGTTGAATATCATGTAGACTGCTTGTGGTTGTCAGGCACGCAGATCTTGGCTAAGTGAGCAACGAAGATAGTGGGTGATTATCACGAATCACCCCTTCATTCTGACTTAACTGAATTAAGTACGAGAGTATATCTTGGAGAAGAAGTAAGCGTGAATTGAAATAGAAACAATAGTACTTGCATTAATTCATGAAGAACAGCAGAGCTCCACACCTTAATCTATGAGGTGTAGAAACTCCACCGTTGAAAAATACATAAGAGAAAAAGGTCTAGGCATGGCCGAATGGACAGCCTCCCCAAATATGAAAAGTTGCACAAAAGTGATCCCAATATCAAAAGATGATCCAAAGATGAAATACAATAGTAAAAAGTGCTATTTATACTAAACTACTAAGGATTATAGAAAATAAGTAACTAAGTGCATATAGTGCAGAAATCCACTTCCGGGCCCACATGGTGTGTGCTTGGGCTGAGCATTGAGCTTTACACGTGCATAGGCCTTTTCTAGAGTTAAACGCCAACTTGGATGCCAGTTTGGTCGTTTAATTCCAATTCTTGTGCCAGTTTCGGCATTTTACGCCAGAAAAAAGGTCTCTAGTGGGCGTTTAAATGTCAGTTTGGGCCATCAAATCTCGGGCAAAGTATGGACTATTATACATTTCTTAAAAGCCCAAGATGTCTACTTTCCAACAAAATTAAGAGCGCATCAATTGTGCTTCTGTAGCTCCAAAAAATACACTTCGAGTGCAGGAAGGTCAGAATTCAACAGCATCTGCAGTCCTTTCTCAGTCTCTGAATCAGACTTTTGCTTAGGTCCCTCAATTCCAGTCAGAAAATACCTGAAATTACAGAAAAACACACAAACTCATAGTAAAGTCCAGACAAGTGGATTTTTTCAACCATTAAGCAAAATTAGGAAGGAAACACAAAACTGTGTATTTTATTTGAATAAGTGTGAAGGAAGTTGATGAAATCCTCTAAATTACGCACAAAATATACCACAAAATAGTGGCGCATCAAATTTCCCCACACCTAAACCAAGCATATCCTCATGGTTAACATTAAAGACCAAAGAACATAGGAGAAGGAGTTTATTGATATGGAATCTATCTATATGCATGCAACTAATGCAAATGTATCTATCTACTTCGTCAAAGGTAGATCAACTTTCAAGAATATATATATATATGAGCACATAGGGCCAAGATGACTAAACAATTCATGACTCTACCAATTCAAAGCATCAAAGCGGAGTGTATATAATTGCATGAAGAAAGCTCATGAAAGCCGGGAACAAGGAATTGAGCATCAAACCCTTACCAGAAGTGTTTGCACTCTAGTCGCTCAAGTGTTTAAGGTTGATCACTCAATCTTCCTTTAATCATGTTTTTCCCGATTTGTTTGTCATCTAACAATCAATAATTATTGGTATGCGAAATCATAAATCACACTTTTCACAACTCCGCATAGCTGACCAGCAAGTGCACTGGGTCGTTCAAGTAATACCTTACATGAGTAAGGGTCGATCCCACGGAGATTGTCGGCTTGAAGTAAGCTATGGTCAACTTGTAAATCTCAGTCAGGCGGATTCAACTGGTTATAAGGTTATGATAATAAAAAGAGACATAAAACATAAAATAGGATAGAGATACTTATGCAATTCATTGGTGAAAATTTCAGATAAGCGTATGGAGATGCTTTGTTCCCTCTGAGCCTCTGCTTTCCTATTGTCCTCATCCACTCATGCGTACTCCCTTCCAGGGCAAGCTGTATGTTGGTGGATCACCGTTGTCAATGGCTACCATCCGGCCTCTCAGTAAAAACATATCCGCTACGGTTTCCCGTATGGCTAATTAGCTATCGGTTCTTGATCGTGTCGAAATAAGATCCATTGATCCTTTTGCACACTGTCACTGCGCCCAACAGTCATGAGTTTGAAGCTCGTCACAGTCATCCCATCCCAGATTCTACTCGAAATACCACAGACAAGGTTTAGACTTTTCAGATCTCAAGAATGCTGCCAATTGATTCTAGCTTATACCACGAAGACTCTGATCTCACGGAACGGAAGGCTCTTTGTCAGGAGAGGCAACCATGCGTCGTGAACTAGGAGGCCAAGAGATACACACTCAAGCTCTTGCAGATAGAACGGAGGTGGTTTTTAGGCACACGTTCATAAGGGATGATGATGATGAGTGTCACGGATCATCACATCCATCAGGTTGAAGTACGAGTGAATATCTTAGAACAAGAATAAGCATGAATTGAATAGAAAAACAATAGTACTTTGCATTAATTCATGAGGAACAGCAGAGTTCCACACCTTAATTTATGAGATGTAGAAACTCCAACGTTGAAAATACATAAGTGATGAAGGTCTAGGCATGGCCGAATGGCCAGCCCCCAAAACGTGATCAAGAGATCAAAAATGATCCAAAGATAGTCTCAAAAATGATCTAAAGATGTGAATACAATAGTAAAAAGTGCTATTTATACTAAACTAGTAAACTAGGTTTACAAAAAATGAGTAACTAAGTGTAGATAGTGCAGAAATCCACTTCCGATGCCCACTTGGTGTGTGTTTTGGCTGAGCATTGAAGCTTTAATGTTCATAGGCTCTTCTTGGAGTTTAAACGCTAGTTTTGGTGCCAGTTTGGGCGTTTAACTTCTGCTTTGGTGCCAGTTTTGGCGTTTTACGCCAAAAAAGGGTCTTGGGTGGGCCTTTGGACGCTAGTTTGGACCATCAAATCTTGAGCAAAGTATGGACAATTATACATTGCTAAAAAGCCCATGATGTCTACTTTCCAACGCAATTGGAAGCGCGCTAATTGAGCTTCTGTAGCTCCAGAAAATTCACTTCGAGTGCAGAGAGGTCAGAATCCAACAGCATCTTTAGTCCTTTCTCAGCCTCTGAATCAAATTTTTTGCTTAGGTCCCTCAATTTCAGCCAGAAAATACCTGAAATCATAGAAAAATACATAAACTCATAGTAAAGTCCAGAAATGTACCATTTAAGCACAAAAGAATGCAATATTTGAGCACAAATCATAAATTTCTTGTATGAAAGAGCATAGAAAAACATGACATGATGACATGTCATCACAACACCAAACTTAAACCTTGCTTGTCCCCAAACAAGAAAAGAATCATGCAATAAAGATTGACAATCCAAGGTATGAAGATTAGCAACTCAATGTTCATGGTTAGCTAGTTTTCTATGCATGCTACAATCACAAAAGAAATGTAAATGATTGATGCTTCTATCTAGCTCAATTTATGAAATCTTTTTGTTATAATTCTTCCTTGAAACAAGCTTTAGATTTTTTTTTCTTATTAGCTTCTCCTTTTGGATGCTTTGCCCCATGAGTTAATAAAAAAGCTACGATTCTAAATGCTTTGTTTTCAAGTATTACCACTTGATACAGAAACACAACAAGCATTTGAATGAGAGGATTTCATTAAGCTCATTTTTTTTTCTTTTCTTTGACTCTCTAATCATTGATGCTCAGAACCTTGAGCTTTGAGGGAGTGCTTTTGCACTTGAGCCTAGCCTTGACTTCTAAGTGTTTTGTTTTCAAGCATTTGACTTGATACATAAACACCACAAGTACTTAACAAATAAATTGCCATTGGTACTCAGAGCCTTCAGCTTTCTCATTCTTTCCCTTTTTCTTTTCTTGCTCTTTTTTGCTTTTTTCAAGGTTTTCATGATTTCAAAAGATTTCACAAAATGTTCCAGATGAAAAACTTCAATTAAGTAAAATCTAATGCAATTGAGCAACAATTAATCCTACTAGCCTTCCAATACTTGTATGCACATGCTAAATTCTTCTTTAATTCCTTGTTTGTTTATGATCATGATAATTTATTGCTTTGGAATTTACAAAACTCAAGTTGGTAGTCATGATGTCACAGCAAGATGTTACAAATCGAGATTCAAACTATGCTTATTCATACCACACATGCATACAGAGAAGTTAAAGACAATCATGCAAATTAAAATGTTGGAAACAAATGAGAGGAAAAGGAACTTTACAACCTTGTAATTTATCTTCTCTATTGTTGTCATTTTCCTCCTATTCTTCTCCTTCCCATACCAAACTCAGAATGCTTGCTCATCCTCAAGCAACAATTAGAACAGTGGTGATGGGACTAAGATAGATCATGAGTGTCTTACACAATGAAATGTTAGTGGTACATGTGTTTCAAACAAGCAAAATTGAGGATAACAATCAAGGCACAGAGAAACAGAAACATTATGGTTGCAAAAGTAAGAGGGTGTGCATGATACATTGCATAAAAGATAAGTGGCACACCAAACTTAGTGTGACACTTTCACTTGGAATTGATGCAAGTATCTAGTAAACATTGGAACCAAATTTTGTTGCATAGCAACACCAAACTTAGAATTCAACCATATTCAATTTAATTGAACTAAAACTAAACAAAAGAAACTGTTATATATTAAATACAATCACCAAGCCAAGAATCTGTGATGAACGAGGATCTCTTTGTGATGTATTCACAAAAATAGTTAATAACAGAAAGCATTAAAACAAGGAAATGGCCAAAACAAAGAGAAGACTAATATTGTCCAACTAAAAAAAGAGAAAATATCACTGCAAAAAGGGCATTATGATTATCCAGACAAGTGGTGTTGCTGAATGAGTTGCATAGAAAAATAAGTGGTACACCAAACTTAGAATCTTAGTGTGTCACTTCCATGTAAAATTGATGCAATCATTCAAAGGAATTGAAAACAAAGTGTTACATGGCAACACCAAACTTAGAATGTAATCATATGTCAATTTATTGAAATTTAAACAAAGCAAGGAGAAGAAATGTACCTACTGTCTACCTGTTCTTCACTTTTTTCCTCTTCTTCCAATTTGTTAAGAAGAATGACCTAAAGGGGGGAAAGGTTTCAACTATTGTCCCCTTTCTTGGTTTATTCTCAGCAAGCTTCCTTTTGAAATTGGCTTGATTGAGCTTGCTTGTTGGATCAGCGGGAGGATTGTTTGCAATTGACCTTCTCTTGAATGTTGTCCTTGGTATCTTGGTCACAATCCTCTTCTTGGTGCTTTTGTTAATTGCCTTCACTTCTTGGATGTCAAGACATGGTTGCTGTGTGATTTTTGGAGTTTTATCTTCATCCAGAGCCTTCTGAATTGGTTGTTCCATGAGCCTTTCCTTCATGTGATTTTCTGCTTCACTTGAGTTTAGACGTCCTTGATTGTCCTCCTCACTTTTTTGTTCTTCCACTTCCTCTTTTACACTCAACATTTATTTTAATAGCACTTTCATAGAAGAGGTTTGTTGTTCTTCCCATGATTTCTTCATCTCCTCTTCATATCTTTCAATCAGTGTTGAGCATCTTTGGTTTAGGGAGGTTTGTGGGGGTTGTGAGCATTCATGTTCCTTTGTCATATTAAATATCTTTCAGCCACATAATTGATTCTTAGTCATAACAATAGATATTAATCATCTCTATCCATTCATAAACTACTAGCATAAGTAAGAAACTCAATTCAATACACAAGTAAATCATAATAAGAGAAACAACACAATCACAGAGAAGTAGTACAGGCAAACACAATCAAATATGATGCATGTCTGTCCTAAGCAGGCCATGAGCTCACGTGTCGGTTTACACCCTGCAGCCCGACATTACCTAGGAACAAGTCCCAGATATGGTTTCCCTTTGTGTCCTTAGTGCATATGTGTCGATGGTAAGAATACCACTCCTTCGTGACTACCGGAAGTAGGCGCAAAGCCCGACCTCATAATATACGCACAAGGGAAAACAGTGATCCTCAGTTCGTGGGTTATTCCCCGAGATCATTTCACAAACAAAACAGAGATCTTCAATTCGTGGGTTATTCCCCGAGATCAATACACAAACAAAACAGAGATCTTCAATTCGTGGGTTATACCCAAGATCAATACACAGCAAACAATGATCTTCAGTTCGTGGATTATACCCGAGATCAACATACAGCAATTCATGGGTTATTCCCGTAATCAATGATTATCAGTTCGTGGGTTTTTTCCGCATATAAAACAAATAACAATTTATAGGTTTCCCCGAGATCAACGATCATTCAGTTCGTGGGTACTTCCCGAATTTAACCAATTATCAGTTCATAATCTCTACTTTGGCAATCTTGAGTCAAGCCAACCTTAAAACTATTTTTCAATTTAGTTCTCTATTAAAAGACTTAAGAAAATCATTTATTTTAAATTCATTAAACACTTTTCAAAACAAAACCTCTCATTAGAAGTAATCAAATAAAACTCTTTCTCAAGTTTACTAACTTTCCAAAGTCTCAAAAATCATCTCTCTTTACTATTCAAATTCAAATATTATAAATTCATCAAACTTCTATAAAGTAATCCGTTATTTCAAGCTTAAAACATAATTATTTGTATATTGAATCAATCTCAAAACATAGTTTCTTTCTTAAATAATTTAATTTTGAAACATAAACCTTTCTTTGGTAAATCGAATTTAAAATAGACTAATTCTTTTCTTAACTAAATAAAACTTAAATAATCATTTTCCAAATCTAAGTCTTCTAAAATAACTTCTCAAATAAAACCTCAGATTTTATAAAATTTTGGCAGCACCTCCCCTAAAACTCGAACTTAGCCACCCTTACGGGTTCCTTCTTTTCAACATCTTATCAAACCTTTTTCAACAATTATCACAACAGGAGATTTTCAATCAATCAGAAACTCATAATTCGCAATAATCAACAATTAAATCATACTCCGCTATTTCCACATAATCCATCTATCCAACTTCCATCTTATCAATTTATAACTATTTTCAACATATCATAGAATCCTTTCAAAATTAAACTCAATCAACCAGTAACCCCAAAAATCAGCCTTCCATAAATTAAAGTCATTTACTTGTTAACAGTAGCTATTTTATTTTAGAAGTCATATTTCAAGAGAACAACTCGGTAATCAAACTTCAATCTTTTAGCAGTTCTCAAACATAATTCTGATTAATCACAAATCAATATTAGCAAGCATCAAAACCAATTCCAACCAGTCACAATCAATTTCACAGCCATTTTGACATATCAGATTACTAAAATCAAACAACAAACGCTTATTCTCAATAATCAAAATACAGCCAAAACTCAAACCATCATCACAATAATCCCAAACCAAACACAAATCCAACTCAGTTCATCAATTATCAATACGACAACTTTTCAATAGTTAACTCATCAAATTTCAGTGTAACAAGTATTATCAAATGAATTACCATTCACAGCCACATTTCAACCAATTCAGCAATATCACACAAGTCAGAATTTTCAACAAATCCATCAAAATCAGAAAACCAATATCAGTCACAGCATTAACCAAAATTAACCTTGTCAAATTAATTATTCACAATAACAAAACCCAGTGACATTCTCAGCCATAACCTAAACTCAATAAACTAATTGAAACACCAGAATATCATCTCAGTACCAAACTTAATCCAAATTTCACAACCTCAAACCAAGCTTATTCCTATCAATTAATCATATTTATGAATTATTTGCAATTACTCACTAAACCTCATTGGCATTCATAAGTTAAAATTGTTAATTTTGAAATAAATCCCCTACCTAAATTAGTCATAATTGAAGAATTTAAACGCGGTAAACCCAATATTACGAATCCACAGCAGCAGCGGTGCCCCATCAGATCCCAGCACATGCTCTTAGCTTCGGTGGTGACTTAGCAGCAGTCTCCAAATAGAGCCGGCAGCTACCTCTACTAACGGCGGCGGCAAGGTAATTTACAATAATCTCTTTATAAAATATAAACAGTTTCAGGGACAAGCTTCAAAGTAGAAATAAATTGGTAGGACAAGGAAGCAGAAACAGGGGGCAGAGCTTACCAAAACAGTAGTGGTTCTAATGGTGGTTTCCTGGGCAGCTCGAATGTTGGTTCCCGGTGGCAGAGAGCTCCGGCAACTCACAGAACCTAGAGGCAGAGGCAGAACAGGGGATAAAAATGAGCACTGACATGGATGAATTGCTTCAGAACCAGAACAATATCCTCAGCAAGCTCCAACGACTTTCCCGGAGACAGCTACGTTGGCGCGGTGGTTTGGCGACGGCGCTACAGCCCTTGTCGAGCTCCAGCGTCAACAATGGTGATGTCTCTCAGTATTGTCGCGTTCTGTTCGGTGACGGCCAATCCTCCTTCCCAGCGACGGCGTTCGAGCTCCCTTCCTCAGCGGCGGCTGAAGCTTCATCAACGGCGACAAACCCTAGTAGCAGCGGCGGCAGGAATGACTTCAACAGCAGCACCCTGGCGTGATGGTGACGCAGTAGCACTGTGACAGATCGGCGGTGCGACACGGAGGATCCTGTGGAATTAGGGTTTCTCATTCAATTTTGAAATTTAGGTTTAAGAATTAAGATTTAATAACGGATTATAGATAGATTTGAATAAATATTTTGATAAAATTGGAGAATAGAGTAATTTTAAAATCAAGTATACTCTATTAAAAATACTTAAGAACATTATTTATCAACATATTGCCAAATTCAATCAATTATTTCTAATTTAAATTATAAAATAAACAAGTTAATTATATTTTATAAAGTGCAATTTAAATTCAAATATCAATTTTTTAAATTAAATTATATAAATCTATATTATTTTTCTATCATCAGAATATTAATTTCAAATTATAAAATAACTAATAATAACAATTGTACAAAAATAATAATTGAATTAAGGTATTTATAAATATCAATCTAATCACTTCTAATAAAATAATTTCTAGGAGTTTAAATTAATAACATAATTCATTCAAAATAGAATTTATTTAAATTAGATTATACAATTCTTCTTATTTTTCAATTATGAAAATTATAATTTTAATTATATCAAATATGAAATAAAGATTATATAAAAATTTTAATTAATTTAAACTCCAATTATCATGAAACTCTATTTAACTACCTTTAGCAAAATAATTTTCTTAAAATAAAATTATCAATAAATCGCAAATATCTAACTATTTGATTTTTCAAAAACTAGGATTGTTACATTCTACCCACCTTAGAAAAATTTTCGCCCTCGAAAATTGCTAGAAAAAATAAATTCAAACTTAAATCAAAGAAAACAGAATATATGAACAGAAGCATAGGCATTGTCAAGAATGAAAATTCAAAGAGTTACGTAAGCAATCAAATTCATAGGCAAGTAAAGGTATACATGAATGACAAGGTATCGTTAGAAAACAATCAAATCACATTCTATGGAGGAAATTCAAACCAGAGAATTCCAACGAAAGCAACTAAGAAAAACATGGCACGAGTTCGCATGGCACGAATAAAGATTATACGTCGAATCGAAACTAACTTCATAAATTCTAACGCTCCCAAACCCCGTTAATCGCATTACCTATTACTTTTATTTCGTCTAAGATATCCTATTAGTGTTGTCATGTACATAAATCATTAGTATTAAGTTGGCCACACCTAATACCATGAGGTATGCATTGGTAAACTAATAGCGTTAATCAACAGACAGTCATGCATATAAAACTCAAACTCTTGTTACCAGAACAAGTCACAAAGCATGATAGACACTCAGAGTATGCAATAAAGCATAGTCAGTCCATTCCCAAGGTTCTAACGGGAACGAACTACTCTGATACCATTTGCAATGACCCAACTTCTAGAACGTCATGATCATACCGAAAGTAAGGTGTTACCAACCTGCTTTCCTTTATTAACTATTTACTATTGAGCCTTTAGTTCGATATTGCGATTTAGTTTTATAGAAGATTCCAGAAAAATTTTGTTTTTATTAATTAAAATCACATAGCAAACATCACCAAGTAATAATAATCATAAACGTATTAATAATGATAAATATTATACAAAAGAATTTAAATAAAATTCAGATACAACTCATATCCCTCTGCATAAAATAAAAACTAAAGTTACAAACGCGAGGGAATTTTATTTTCAACTTAGTTATGTTGATTGCAAATAAAATTATAAACAATTTTAAAAATAAAAAAAGACGTTTCACATTAAAAATTTAAAAATAACATATCCAAAAAATAACCATCATAATATATAATTTAAATTTCTCATAAGCTAATTATATAATCAAATATTATATTAGTATCAAATTAGTTAAATACTATTTAAACTATTCTAATTCTTAAATATATAAATAGATTAGAATCATTGTTGTAACAACAATCAACTGAAACAACGACATCAACTCGAACATTTTAATTCCGTGCAAATTCATACCATCCTCTTGTTAAATAAATTTCATTATCTGCTATTCATGTAATACGGGAATGTATACAATAGCCACACTGAGAAACTAAATTAACCTTTATTCCCATTAATAACATCATATTGATGCACTAGAAGGCTAGTGGTTTCCGAAAAAAAAATCACAAGTGTTATAAAACTATTTTTATTACAAAAAATAAAAAAATTTAAATACAGTAATAATCTTTGAAATTGCATCTCCAAACTTGACACAAATTTAGCGAAATTAAACCTAAATTGAGGAAATTCAATCTCATTATATGTTCCACTTCGAAGATTTTCGGCAAATGTAGAAAGAAAATAGGGGATGGAATATGAACTTAGCTTATAAAGTTCCTTGAAAACAATTACTCAATTAAAAATTGCGAGCTCCTACTAAGAAAATTAACTTTATCCACGTTCCATTAGATTGATCATAATATATGAGTAAATTTAACCATCCCTGAGTAAAATAAATTTCATTACCTCTTCGTTGAACTCTTATATCCATGTAATTAGAACACAAATTGGTGAATACAACTCGAGATAGTATTTGATGGATGTGGTGCATTATAAACGATTGCGACAAAAGATAATCACTTTGGAACATTAGACGAAAAGAATAAGTTAGAGTAAGAACAATTATCAAATTATCAAAAGAATAATATAATAAAATGACTACGTAAAAAATACCATAAAAAATTATAACTTGTATCTTAAAGGATTAACTTCAATGAAAAATAAAGAATACATTCTTGTTTTATGAAGTAATAAAAAAAATAACAAAATAGAAAAAAGTGTTTGCCTCTCAGATCTAAATTTAGAAACCACAAAAGAAACTACTTATAGTACTTATTAGTGCAAAATAATTATAAAAATTAATTATTGGTGTCAGTTTTAATTTATGATAATTAAAATTATGAATTTATGTTTAATCTTTTATTTTTTATTATTAATATCTTAATCCTTTTTAAAATATATTTTG
>NC_029780.3:56435296-56458914 GCF_000817695.3 Arachis duranensis | reverse complement strand
TAAATTTAAAAAATAGAGATATGTATACTGGCATCAAAACGCGCCAGGTTAATATTTTTGGCACTAGAATGCTACTTGTCGTAGAATATTATAATGATAAAAATGATAAAGCATGATTATTACATTTCTAACTCAATTATTTTATTTTTTCTTGGTTTTACTTGGAGCAAATAAAAATAAAAATAAATCTATAAACCCAAAAACAAAATAAATTTTATATTAAAAAATTTAAAAATAGCATATCTAAAAATAATTATCGTAATATATAAATTGAGGTAATAATTCAAATTTCTCTAAAACTAATCTAATTAAATACTAATATTAGAACCAAATTATTTAAATAATATTTAAGCTATTCTAGACTTTAAACACATATAGATTTGAGTCATTCTCGTAACAATAACTAACTGAAAGTCATTAGCGTGAACATTTAGAATCCATACAAATTCAAATCCTCTTGTTAAATAAGCTTCATCATCCGCCATCGATGTAATGCAGCAAGGTATAAAATAGCCACAACATGAATCTAAATTGACTTTTATTCTCATTAGTGGCATTGCATTGATGCACCAGAAGGCCAGTAGTTTCTGAAAAAAATCGCAATATGTTATAAAATTATTTTTATTACGAAAGATTCAAAAGAAAAAAAATTTAAATACAGTACCAATCTTTGAAATTGTATATCCAAGACAGATACAATTCTAGCAAAACTAAATCTAAATTGAGGAACTCAATCTCATTATATGCTTTACTTCGAAGATTTTTCGGTAGACGTAGAAAGCATGAAGGGGATAGAATTTGAACTTAGCCTGTGAAGATCCTTGGATGCAAATGCTCAATTAAAAGTTGAACTCCTCCTAATAAAACTAACTTTACCCACATTCTATTAGGTTGGTCATAATATACGAGTAGATCCAACCATCCTTCAGTAAAATAGAGTTCACTGTCCCTTCGTTGAACTCTTACATATATATAATTAGAACCCATATCAGTGAATACAATTTAAGATGGTATTTGATGGATGTGATGCATTGTAAATAACTGCAGTAAAAGATAATCTTGCTATAACGTTAAACTAAAAGAATACATTTGAGTAAGAACAATTATCAAATTATCAAAAGAATAATAATAGAATGGCAACATCAAAAAAATATCATAAAAAAATTGTAACTTGTATCTTAAATGGGTCAACTTTGATGAAAAACGAAGAATAAATTCTTATTCTACGAAGTAGTCAAGAAAGAATAACAAATTAAAAATTAAACAAAATATTTTGGCTCTAAAACTTAGACTTGTAAACCCCGAGAAGTTAATGAATATTTAGCTAATAAATTAATTATTATTCAAAGAAATTATAAAATTACATTTTTATAATATAGAAAAGTAAAAATATTTAAAATTCGAATTTTAACACTAATTTTAAAGATTTTAGTCCAAAACCGAACCAATAGACCGAACCGATTAGATCGAGCCCAGACTGGGCCAAGGCCCAATATATAAGACCATGAACTCAGCCATTCTTCCCTTTATTCAAAAAGGAATTTTGCTAAACTTGGAGGGGGGAGCAAAACCTAAACCCCATTTTCCGATTTCAATTTCAATTGCCCAATGTATAAGACCATGAACTCAGCCATTCTTCCCTTTATTCAAAAAGGAATTTTGCTAAACTTGGAGGGGGGAGCAAAACCTAAACCCCATTTTCCGATTTCAATTTCAATTCCACATATTGCTCAATTCAGAGTTCCGATCGCCCCACTGTAAAACCCGCAAAATTAGTAAATAATTAATCGATAAATTAATTATTATTTTAAAAAATTAGAAAAATTAAATTTAGTTTAATGAGGTCGAACTAATTAAAACACGAATTTTGACACTAATTTTAAGGAATTTGATCCAAGATTGGGTCAAATGGGCCGAACTGGTCAAACCGGTCCCTTATTGGGCCTAAGGCCCAACCCAACCCACTAAGTGAAATGGCATCAGCCACTTCTCTTCCCCATTCATACACACACACTCTGAAAACACAAGGAAGGGGGAGGAGAATTTGCAAACCCTTGTTCATGATTTAATCTCACATAACTTCTAATTTGGAGCTATGATTGTAACACCCTAATTATCATAAACCTTACCTCTAGCCGTAAAGCAAAGGTTAATCAAAGGTTACGACAATTCTAAGGCTTATACATATTTATATAGAAGGAAATAATATATTCTAGAAGCCCGATAAAGGATTAAGTTCAAAAACAGAATTACGAAAGAGCAAAACGTTCACATAAAGCTAATGTATAAGACACAAGGTATAGATGCAAGAGAATAGAATATATATAGATTTAAGAGTATAATAATCATAAGGAATTAGCCGCAGCTTGTGGAGTTTAAGCCAACTAGTATATATAGACATACAGAGTTTTTGAAAGTAAAGCAGCTTATACGAAGTACCTCTCTCAAAGTAAGCCTTTAAGTCAAAATAAACACAAAAGTGAGAGAACTAGTTAAAGTGGCCAAAAAGACAACAAAATAGAATAAGATCCTCCGCTCTGTCACCATCAAACAACTTGCCACGGTGGGTTGCGATCTATTTCTGAAAAACTACAACGAAGTATGGAATGAGAACCGGAAGTTCTCAGTATGGTAACAGTGCCCAATAATGTAAGATATAAGGTTTTGGGACGCCGAAGGCAATTCTAGAAATTCACATCGATTACAAATATTGAAGCTTAACAATCATAAATAACTTAGAACATAAACCATAAACAGGGTTATCTAAAATTAGGGAGATTCTAACTAATACTAATCACACCACTGTATCCCACAGCCTTCGCCAACCTAACCTCCGTGCGATCCCATCGCCACTACCTACCTAACCTCCTCAGCACCTGACAATCGCAGATAATACAAGCAAGTAAAACACAAGTAATATACTTATACAACAAGTAAAACAACTAGTAAATAAGCATATTATTTATTTAGGCAAGAGATGCAATTAGGCAAAGCAAACAAAACACATAGAAGATGCACATGATGAATGCTTGTCCTATTGGCTCGTGATATCACTTGTCAATCCATAATTGCCAACTCGACACATCCTCCTGGATGTTGCCTTTTCTGCCGCGCCAGAGATATAGTACCCTGCACACTTATGCAGCAGGGAGTCTGCCACGCCAAGGATATAGGCCCCGTACACTTAATGCAGTTGAGAAGGAAACAACAACAACTACTCATGCATCAGAGAATTCTGCTACCCCAGGGATATAGGTTCCGCACACTCAAGCAGTAGAGAAATCTGGTACGCCAGGGATATAGGCCCCGCACACTCTCAACAACAACTACTTGTGCAACAAAAAAATCTGCTATGCCAGGGATATACGCCGTGCACACTCTCATATAATCCAATAATTTCATCGACCTCAAATCATCACCAGTCATCACCATTTCTCAAATCATATCACTTTCAATTATCAATTCTCAACATTCCAAGAATAGAGTTCTTGACACACTTTTCTTCAGTATCCATCAAGCTCATAAGAACCATGATCGTTTCTTAATTGCACAAGTTACCGTCCATTCACAAGTTTTCGAGCCATTCCCATTAAAACACTTCGCTAGTTCATCCACAACTTCAGAAACCTAAGTCTCCGTCTCCTAAACTCATAACCAAAATGCCCCTTTTTATTCACTTATTGTTTTCTCCCTTGATTCAAAGCCTAAAACTGGTAAAAAGGTTTTAAGTATGTGCTATGGAAGTTTGCAAGCTTGCTGGGAAGGTAAAATAGTTAAAAATAAGGTTTTCGTTGAAAAATAGGGCAGTGTGCATATGCATAGGTCTATGCGTACGCATGCCTATAGAAATTTTCAAGAAGTGTGCGTATGCATAGAGGTGTGCATACGCATAGGAGTAAAAATTTTCAACTCTGCTCATTCGCACAATGCGTGCGAACACCCTCAATAGAGTGCACCTTTCAACATGTGCGGGCACACAAGGCTGTGCGTGCGCACGCCTTGCAAAATTTTGTTGGTTGTGTGCGCGAATAGAGCATACTAGCACTCCCAACAGTAGCCATATCCCCATGTGTATGTACGCACAAGGGTGTGCGTACGCACAGCTTTAAAAATATACAGGATGTGCGTTCGCACAAGGCTGTGCATGAACACAAAAACCAGAAATCACAATTTCGGCAGCATTCACAAAATTCAGATTTCGGATACCAACTTCCAACGATCATATCTTTCTCTACAAAATTCAAATTTATACAAAATTGATGCAGTTTTAAAGCTCTTTGAATTATCTTTTTTTTTATATAAAAATCATTCAATTTCAAAAATCGTAGCTAAAGATATGATCCGTTAAAGTTAGCCCCAAACTCATTTTTACAAAAAACCTTAAAAACTTAAATTCACTAAATCTCTCAATTCGAAACCAAACTACTCACATTCCAAACAATAGCAAAATAACACAAAGGTTCCTACCACCCATTTCTCAAAAATCAACCATTTAATAATCTAAACCATTTAATACTCACCTCATCCAACGTTAAAATTCAACCTAAGTTCACATCAAATTTCCTCAACCACTATCTAACATCTACATTAACCACAAGATCCAAAATCGAAAATCATCATCAATATATTTCATCACACATCATAATCATCAATATCCTTCAATCCAAACAATCACAAACATTTGACATTAACTCATTACTATGAATTCTCATAATCCTCATTATTCATCAATATAACAAATCACCAACAATACTTATCAACACCAAGCATCAATTTATCATCATCCAAAATTCATTATCCACATCATTTATCAACAATCTCAACACTCATCTTCAATTACCAACAACATCAATATTCATCATTAATCATCAACCATATCAACAAACCCTCATTAACAATAATAAATCACAACATTCATCATCAACCTTCATAGTAATTAAATACCAACAATCAACATCAAAATTCATATATTCCGCATCCCAAAACTCTATATCATCATCACCACCATACAACTTATCTTCAAACATCAAAATCACATACAATTAAACATACACCCAAACATCCGATCCTATCTTAAGGTCAACTAGCTTAAGATTCACGAAACATTACATATTAAATAAAGGAAATCGAAACCATACCTTGGCCGATTCTCAATGTGTGCAAAACACCAAAAGCTTGATTCCAACAAGATCAACATGCCTCAAGCACCAACACCACCTCCAAGACTCACCAACTATCAAGCCATACACATACAACATACCAACATCAAGCTTAGGGTTCACAAAAATAACTAAACACAAGGGTTTAGTGAAACATTATCTTAAAATCTACTCAAAAACCAAACTCAAAAAAACAAAAATGTTAGAGCACAAAACTAGAGCATGAGCTTTGAGTTCTTACTAAATTTTCTTAAATAGAAATAAAGAGCTCAACAAGAGCTTTATGTGGCCGCAAACGGCTTGTCAAACGAGGTTAGCTCAAGTTATGGCCAAAATAAGGAGGAAGTGAATAGTGCACTCTCTTCTTCCTCTCTTCTCTCTTTCAGTGCCCCTCTCATCATATTAGGGTAAGAATGAGCTGAATGCTCATTAATAGAGCATATATATGTTGGGCCTTGGGTCCGGTTTGGGCCTGATCCAACTCGTTAGTGTTTTTAGCCCATTTTTCTCACTTTAGGCCAAAACCTTAAAGATTAACGCTCGGTTTTCGATTCTAAATTATTTTTATCTTTTCAAAACAATATATCAATTTTCAAAATCTTATTTTCCAAAATACGCAGTACTGGACAGACTATAGTCAGTACTGCTAGCTTAGGCACCAATACGCATTTTTACAAAAGCTTTTCGAAAAATATACATTTTCCAACTCAGAAAAATTCATTGAAATCAAATTTCACTTTTATATTTTCAAATTAAAGCTTCTAAATTTGAATCTACTCCGGGCTCTTAAAAATTATTATTTTTACTAAAGCGGTTAAGCTGTTTCTTATATTCTCCCCTTCCGAATAAAATTTTCGCCTTCAAAAATTCGAATTATGCGATATATCTTCCTTGAAGCATTCTACCGTGTCGATATTCCCTTTCACCTTCTGCTGCATCACTCTGATTATTTGTCACTAAGAGTCTGACTTACTCCACTACCTTGAATAGAAATTTTTCCTTTAAACCAAACACTGCTTTTTGTACCATTTTTCAAAACCTTCAAAACAAGTTCAATCTAAACGAGCTCATTGTTAAGGCTTTTTCAAAGGAGTCAAAAATCATTTCCTCGTAAGTCAAATACTTGAAATCACATTTCCTCAAATAAAACTTTTCAATTTAAATCCGCATTCAACAAGATAAATTAGAAACCAACTTCACAAATTGACAAAATCATAGAACTCACTTTTCTTTTAAATTATATCATTTAACCAAAGAGTTCCGACCTAATTTCAAAACCAAATCATTTAAACCAAAGTTCCAAACCAAATTTCAAAATCATTTTAAGCTTTAAAACTTTTCAATAAGATTCAAGACCATACCAGTTAGAAACTGAAAATCAAAGTTAAAAAAACCACAAAAGCATCCGTCATTACTTTCTTTGCCACTAGTGCTAAGCCGCACCCATCAACCGATATGCCGCAAACTCCACGAATAGATTTTTCTGGAACATGTTGAACTCATAACGCATAGGCTAGGTTACTAGGTTAGTCATCCTCACCACCTCTCCGTTAACGTGATCGACCTCATACATGAGTTGCCATTCGGGTTTCTTTTCCATACCAAATAATTGATATCAAGGTGATCAGTCTCAATATCTCAAGCTCAGTGCTTCAATTATCCCCAAAGGCACTCACAAACAAGCATGCTATGCATATCAAATAGATATGCTAAATATTATGTCAATTCTATGACTTATACAAATTTATATAGAAGGAAATAATATATTCTAGAGCTAATGTTCACACGAAGGTATAGATGCAAAAGCAGAATTACAAAAGCGCAAAACGTTCACATGAAGCTAATGCATAAGACACAAGGTATAGATGCAAGAGAATAGAATATATATAGATATAAGAGTATAATAATCATAAGGAATTAGCCGCAGCTCGCGGAGTTTAAGCCGACATGTATATACAAACATACAGAGTTTTTGAAAGTAAAGCAGCTTATACAAAGTACCTCTCTCAAAGTAAGCCTCTAAGGCAAAATAAACACAAAACTGAGAGAACTAGTCAAAGTGGCCAAAAAGACAACAAAATAGAATAAGGTCCTCCGCTCTGTCACCATCAAACAATTCACCATAGTAGGTTGTGACCTGTATTTGAAAAACAACAACAAAGTATGGAATGAGAACTGGAGGTTCTCAGTATGGTAACAGTACCCAATAATGTAAGATATAAAGTTCTAGGACGCCGAAGGCAATCCTAGAACTTTACATCGATTACAGATATTCAAGCTTAACAATCATAAATAACTTAGACCATAAACCATAAACAGGGTTATCTAAACTTAGGGGGATTCTAACTAATGCTAATCACACCGTTGTATCCCACAGCCTTCACCAACCTAACCTCTGTGTGATCCCATCGCCATCACCTACCTAACCTCCTCAGCACCAGACAATCGCAGATAATACAAGCAAGTAAAACACAAGTAATATACATGTACAACAAGTAAAACAACTAGCAAATAAGCATATTATTTGTTTAGGCAAGAGATGCAATTAGGCAAAGCAAACAAAACACATAGAAGATGCACATGATGAATGCATATCCTATTGGCTCGTGATATCACTTGTCTGTCCATAATTGCCAACCTGACACATCCTCCCAGATGTAGCCTTTTCTGCTGCGCCAGAGATATACTGTCCTGCACACTCATGCAGCAGAGGGTCTACTACATCAGAGATATAGTGCCCTGCACACTCATGCGGCAGGGAGTTTGCCACGCCAGGGATATAGGCCCCGCACACTTCATGCAGCAGAGAAGAAAATAACAACAACTACTCATGCAGCAGAGAATTCTGCTACGCCGGGGATATAGGCCCCGCACACACATGCAGCAGAGAAATCTAATATGCCAGGGATATTGGCCCTGCGCACTCTCAACAACAACTACTCATGCAGCAGAGAAATATGCTACGCCGGGGGTATAGGCCCCGTACACTCTCAATAACAACTACTCATGCAACAAAGAAATCTGCTACGCCAGGAATATAGGCACTACACACTCTCGTATAATCCAAAAATTTCATCGACCTCAAATCATCACCAATCATCACCATTTCTCATCTCAAATCACTTTCAATTATCAATTCTCAACATTCCAAGGATATAGTGCCTGGTACACTTTCCTTCAATATCCATCAAGCTCGGAATAACCATCATTGGTTCTTATTTCCATAAGTTACCGTCCATTCACAAGTTCTCAAGCCATTGCCAATAAAACACTTCGCTAGTTTACCCACAACTTTAGAAACCTAAGTCACCATCTTCTAAACTCATAACCAAAATGCTCCTCTTTATTCACCTATTGTTTTCTCCCTTGATTCAAGGCCTAAAACTGGTAAAAAGGTTTTAAGTAAGTGCTACGGAAGTTTGCAAGCTTGCCGGGAAGGTAAAACAGTTAAAATCAAGGTTTTCGTTGAAAAATAAGGCAGTGTGCGTACGCATAGAGTTGTGCATACACACGCTCATAGATATTTTCAATAAGTGTGCGTACGCACAGGAGTAAAAATTTCCAACTCTGCTCATTCGCACAATGCGCGCGAACACCCTCAACAGAGTGCACCTTCCAATGTGTACGTGCGCACAAGGCTGTGTGTGTGCACAGCTTGCAAAACTTCATCGGTTGTGTGCATGCACAGAGTGTGCTAGCGCTCCCAACAGCAACCATATCCCCGTGTGTGCGTACGCACAAGGGTGTGTGTGCGCACATCTTTAAAAATACACACGATGTGCGTGCGCACAAGGCTGTGTGTGCGCACAAAAACTAGTAATCACAATTTTGCAGGATTCACAAAATTCATATTTTGGACACCAACTTCCAACGATCATATCTTTCTCTACAAAATTCAAATTTCTACAAAATTGATGCAGTTTTAAAACTCTTTGAATTATCTTCAAGGCTGGGATTCAGAAGGCTCAGCAAAATGATCAGAAACTGCAAAAAATGTTGCAAGTCATTGAATAGAGGAGACAAGAAGAAGTTAGTAAAGACAAAGAAGGGGTTTCGAGGTACAAGAGAAGGATCTGTGTACCGAATGTAGGACATTTTAGGGAAGATGTGTTAACAGAAGCTCATCGGAGTAAGTTTTCGATCCATCCAGGGAGTACTAAAATGTATGATGACCTATAAGCAATGTTCCGGTGGTCGGGAATAAAGAATGATGTGGCATTACATGTTTCAAAATGTTTGACTTGTCAGAAAGTAAAGATGGAACACCAAAGATTGTCCGGAATGTAACAACCTTTTAGAAATTCCACAATGAAAATGGAAAAGTATCGCAATAGACTTTGTATCTGGATTGCCGAGGACTAGGACAAGATTTGATGCAGTATGGGTTATTGTAGATTGATTGACGAATTTTGCACACTTTTTTCCTATTCGAATGAGTCATACCTTAGAAGAGTTAGCCAGTCCTTATATCAAGGAGATTGTAAGACTACATGGTGTGCCTACAACCATAGTATCTGATAGAGATCCTTGTTTCACTTCAAGATTTTGGGGAGCATTTTTTAGAAAGCATTTGGAACTCAGTTGAGCTTAAGCATTGCGTACCATCCTAAAATTGATGGTCAATCAGAGAGGACGATACAAACCCTAGAAAATATGTTAAGAGCTTGTGTGCTGGATCAACCAATGCCGTTAGTGGAGTTTGCATACAATAGTTACCATGTGAGCATCGGAATGGCTCCGTATGAGTCTCTATATGGACGAAAGTATAAATCTCCACTATATTGGTATGAAGCTGTAGAGTCAAGTTTATTGGTGCCTGAGTTAGTAGCTGAAATCACAGAACAGATTAAGAAAATCCGCAACAGAATGCTTACCGCTCAGAGTTGTCATAAGGGCTACGCCGATTAGAGACAGAAACTGTTAGAATTTGATGAAGGAGATCATGTATTTCTAAGAGTTACTCCAATAACAGGAGTGGGTAGAGCGATCAAGGCAAAGAAATTGAATCCTTGTTATATCGGTTTGTTTCAAATCCGAAAGAGAATTAGGCCGGTGGCGTATCAAATAGCTTTAATACCACATCTTTCGAACCTGTACGATGTATTTCATGTTTTGTAACTTTGAAAATACACTTTTGATGCTAGCTACAATTTAGAAAGGAAGTTTCGTTGGTAAAGGTTACTTGAAGTCGAGCTAGAATTGAGGAACACACTTGGGAACTTAAGCCAGAAATGAGAAAAGGCTACCCGCACCTATTTTTAGGTAACAAACTCTGAATTTTGAGGGTAAAATTTTTAATTAGGTGGGTAGGATGTAAATCCCATGAAATAAATAAATAATTATTTAATAAATTAATTATTATTCAAATAAATTAGAAAATTTAATTTTTATAGTTTAGAGAAGTAGAAATATTTAAAATACGAATTTTGACAATAATTTTAAAGATTTTGGCCTAAAATCGGGCAAACGGGCCGAACTAGTTAGACTGGGCCCAAGGCCAACCCATATAAGCCTTGCTTTAGCCTTGCTTCCCATTAATTAAAGCCACCCACACTGAAAGTAGAGAGGAGAAGGTTAAGAACGTAACCAAAACCCTTATTCCTCTAAAAATTCAATCGTCCATAACTTTCAATCCGGAGCTCTAATTGATGAACCTCAGTGACCGCGTGTTCTTTTTGAAATTATCTTTAATTCTATCTGAACAAAGCGGTAAGAAATTTTCATTTCTCACCCATTTTGTCCCCTCCTCAATTTTGGGAAATTCGAGTTTGGGTATTGAGAAATTGAATGATTTTGATGGTTTAGGTGAACTCTAGTAGCAAAAAATCATTGGGTTTTGTGAAATCAATCTGTGGGTAAGGTAAGAAACTATTGAACCCTTGTGAATCATTGAATTAGTGAATCATATGATGATTATAGTGATATTATGTGAATTAGATTGTGTTCTTGTTGATTTGGAGTTCAATTGGGTAGTTTAGAACAAAATCTGGGTGATTAAGCTTGAGGAATCGATGTTTGGAAGCTTAGATCTTGTGAAAGGAGAGGTTTTTGAGGTGTTCCGAGCTTAGGGAGGAATTGACCAAGATATGGTTTTGGTTTCTCGTAGTTAATGTTTAATGTCATGTGAAAACTTAGGCTAGAAGACCTTAAGATATGAATGAATTAAATGAATTATTGATGGATTATGTCACCAGGGCTTGGCATTTAGTGCCAGCAACTTAGCAAGATCAAAAGCATTCTGCCCCCTTTGAGCGCTAAACGCTAGGCAATTCGGATCAAACTTCACTCTTGGAGCGTCTTTAGTTGGATTTAGCTTTTAATTATTATTTTATCTTTTATTTTAGTTATTTTTATTTATAAACAAAATCTTTTAGGTTTAGAATTTATTATTTTATTTTAATTGCAAATCAAATTAGGTTAGATATAAAAGGAAAAAGATTCACCCTTTGTAGGGGCTTCGCACTCCCGCACTTTGACATTTTCTGAACCCTA
Source organism: Arachis duranensis (assembly GCF_000817695.3). Lineage (NCBI taxonomy): Eukaryota > Viridiplantae > Streptophyta > Magnoliopsida > Fabales > Fabaceae > Arachis > Arachis duranensis. The sequence continues at coordinate 56,447,263 of NC_029780.3, read as the reverse complement.
GTTTTCTCTCTGAAGCATGAGCCACTAAACCTCCTTGGTTAAGATTAGGAGCTCTGTTTATTTCTATAGATTGAGACTATAGTTTTTCTATTTTAATTAATGTATTGATTTAGTTTCAAGGATTACTTTCGTTCTTTATTTTATGAATCTGGGTATCACATCCATCCACTCTTCCCCAGAAACCCCACATACCTTCTATGATTTCAGGTATTTTCTTGATGAAATTGAGGGACCTGAGCTAAAATCTGATAGGAGGCTGACAAAGGACTGTTGATGTTGTTGGATTCTGACCTCCCTGTACTGGAAATGGATCTTCTGGAGCTACAGAATTCCAAATGGCGCGCACTCAACAGCGTTGGAAAGTAGGCATCCAGAGATTTCCAGCAATATATAATATTTCATACTTTGTTCGAGATTAGACGACACAAAGTGGCGCTCAACGCCAGTTCCATGCTGCATTCTGGAATAAAACGCCAGAAACACGTCACAAACCAGAGTTGAACGCCAAAAACACGTTACAACTTGGCGTTTAACTCCAGGAGAAGCCTCTACACGTGTAAAGCTCAAGCTCAGCCCAAGCACACACCAAAGTGGGCCCCGGAAGTGGATTTCTACACTTAGACTTATTTCTGTAAACCCTAGTAGCTAGTCTAGTATAAATAGGACTTTTTACTATTGTATTTTCATCTTTGGATGTTTAGTTCCTAGACCTTGGGGGCTGGCCATTCGGCCATGCCTGAACCATCACTTATGTATTTTCAACAGTGGGGTTTCAACACACCATAGATTAAAGGTGTGGAGCTCTGCTGTACCTCGAGAATTAATGCAATTACTACTGTTTTCTATTCAATTCATGCTTATTCTTATTCTAAGATATTCGCTGCACTTCAACTTGATGGATATGATGATCCGTGACACGCATCGTTATCCGTCCTTATGAACGTGTGCCTGACAACCACCTCCGTTCTACCTGCGAAAGCTAGAGTGAATATCTCTTGGATTCCTTAATCAGAATCTTTGTGGTATAAGCTAGAATCCATTGGCAGCATTCTTGAGAATCCAAAAAGTCTAAACCTTGTCTGTGGTATTCCGAGTAGGATTCAGGGATTGAATGACTGTGACGAGCTTTAAACTCGCGAGTGTTGGGCGTAGTGATAGACACAAAAGGATCAATGGATCCAATTCCGACATGATCGAGAACCGACAGATGATTAGCCGTGCTGTGACAGAGCATTTGGACCATTTTCACTGAGAGGATGAGAAGTATCCATTGACAACGGTGATGCCCTACATACAGCTTGCCATGGAAAGGAGTAAGAATGACTGGATGAAGCAGTAGGAAAGCAGAGATTTAGAAGGAACACAACATCTTCATGCACTTATCTGAAAATCCCACCAATGAATTACATAAGTATCTCTATCTTTATTTTATGCATTAATTATTTTTACATTCGAAAACCATTATTACCATTATAATCTGCTTGACTGAGATTTACAAGATGACCATAGCTTGCTTCAAGCCGACAATCTTCGTGGGATCGACCCTTACTCACTTAAGGTATCACTTGGATGACCCAGTGCACTTGCTGGTTAGTTGTGCGGAGTTGTGACAAAGTGTGATTCACATTTGAGAGCACCAAGTCTTTGGCGCCATTGTTGATGATCACAATTTATGCGCACCAAGTTTTTGGCGCCGTTGCCGGGGATTGTTCGAGTTTGGACAACTGACGGTTCATCTTGTTGCTCAGATTAGGTAATTTTTTTCAAAAAGTTTTTCAAAAATCTTTCAAAAATTTTTCTTTGTTTTCGTTTTTCTAAATATAATTTTCAAAAAAAATACAAAAAAATTTTTAATAAAATCATAAAAATAAAAAATATTTTGTGTTTCTTATTTGAGTCTAGTGTCAATTTTTAAGTTTGGTATCAATTGCATGTTTTAAAAACTTTTGCATTTTTCGAAAATTCATGCATGTGTTCTTCATGATCTTCAAGTTGTTCTTGGTAAGTCTTCTTGTTTGATCTTTATATTTTCTTGTTTTGTGTCTTTTGTTGTTTTTCATATGCATTTTTGCATTCATAGTGTCTAAACATGAAAAATGTCTAAGTTTGGTGTCTTGCATGTTTTTCTTTTCTTAAAAATTTTTCAAAAATAAATCTTGATGTTCATCTTGATCTTCAAAGTGTTCTTGGTGTTCATCTTGACATTCATAGTGTTCTTGCATGTTTTCTTTATTTTGATCTTAATTTTTCATGTTGTGAGTCATTTTTTGTGTTTCTCTCTCTCATTATTAAAAATTCAAAAATAAAAAAAAATATCTTTTCCTTATTTCTCTCAAAAATTCGAAATCTTTGGGTTGACTTAGTAAAAAATTTTTAAAATAAGTTGTTTATTGTTAGTCAAGTCAAGATTTCAATTTTTAAAAAAATCCTATATTTTCAAAATCTTTTTCAAAAAATCAAATCTTTTTCAATTTTTTTATTATTTTCGAAAATTTTAAAATTATTTTTCAAAATCTTTTTCTTAATTTCATTACAAATTTTTGAAAACTTTACTAACAATTAATGTGATTAATTCAAAAATTTGAAGTTTGTTACTTTTTTGTTAAGAAATGTTCAATCTTTAAATTCTAGAATCATATCTTTTAGTTTCTTGTTAGTCAAGTAAGCAATTTCAATTTTAAAAATCAAATCTTTTTAATTTCTTTTTTCAAATATTTTTCAAAATAAATTTCAATCTTATATTTTTCAAATCATATCTTTTTCAAAATCAATTTCAAAAATCTTTTCTAACTCCTTATCTTTTCAAAACTGATTTTCAAATCTTTTTCAAGTAACTAATTAACTTTTTGTTTGTTTCTTATCTTTTTCAAAACCACCTAACCACCTTTCTCTCTCTAATTTTCGAAAATTCCTCACATCTTTTTCAAAATTCTTTTAATTAACTAATTGTTTCAAATTTTAATTTTTAATTTTATTTCTTCTTTTAATTTTTGAAAATCACTAACCATTGTTAAAAAAAAAACAATTTTCGAAAATTTTCTCCCTCTAATCTCTTTCTATTTATCTTACTTATTCACTAACACTTCTCTTCATCTCAAAATTCGAACCCTCTCTTCTCCTCTGTGTTCGAATTTTTCTCTTCTCCTTCTTCTATTCTTTTCTTCTTCTACTCACATAAAGGAATCTCTATACTGTGACATAGAGGATTCCTCTTTCTTTTCTGTTCTCTTCTTTTTCATATGAGCAGGAGCAAGGACAAGGACATTCTTGTTAAAGCAGATCCTGAACCTGAAAGAACTCTAAAGAAGAAGCTATGAGAAGCTAAAGCACAACAATCCTGAGAAAACCTTACAGAGAATATCGAAAAAGAAAGAGACATGGCCGAACCCAACAACAATGGTGGAGGCACAAGGAGGATGCTTGGTGATTATACTACACCTACTTCCAATTTTTATGGAAGAAGCATCTCAATTCCTGCCATTGGAGCAAACAATTTTAAGCTGAAGCCTCAACTAGTTTCTCTAATGCAACAGAACTGCAAGTTTTATGGACTTCCATCAGAAGATCCCTACCAGTTTTTAACTGAGTTCTTGCAGATCTGTGAGACTGTTAAGACTAATGGATTAGATCCTGAAGTCTATAGGATCATGCTTTTCCTTTTTGCTGTAAGAGACAGAGCTAGAACAGGGTTGGACTCAAAACCTAAAGATAGCCTAGACTCTTGGGATAAGCTGGTCACGGCCTTCTTGGCTAAGTTCTTTCCTCCTCAAAAGCTGAGCAAGCATAGAGTGGATGTTCAGACCTTCAAATAAAAAGATGGTGAATCCCTCTATGAAGCTTGGGAAAGATACAAGCAGATGACCAAAAAGTGTCCTTCTGACATGCTTTCAGAGTGGACCATTTTGGATATATTCTATCATGATCTATCTGAGTTCTCTAAGATGTCACTGGACCATTCTGCAGGTGGATCCATTCACCTAAAGAAAACGCCTGCAGAAGCTCAAGAACTCATTGACATGGTTGCAAATAACCAATTCATGTACACTTCTGAGAGGAATCCTGTGAATAATGGGACGCCTCAGAAGAGGAGAATTCTTGAAATTGATGCTCTGAATGCCATATTGGCTCAAAACAAAATGTTGACTTAGCAAGTCAACATGATTTCTCAGAGTCTGAATGGATTGCAAAATGCATCCAACTGTACTCAAGAGGCATCTTCTGAAGAAGAAGCTTATGATCCTGAGAACCTTACAATGGCAGAGGTGAATTACATGAGTGAAGCCTATGGAAACACCTATAATCCCTCATTGAGAAATCATCCAAATTTCTCATGGAAGGATCAACAAAAGCCTCAACAAGGCTTTAATAATGGTGGAAGAAATAGGCTTAGCAATAGCAAGCCTTTTCCATCATCTTCTCAGCAATAGGCAGAGAATTCTGAGCTGAGCTCCTCTAGCTTAGCAAACATAGTCTCTGATCTATCCAAGGTCACTTTAAGTTTCATGAATGAAACAAGGTCATCCATTAGAAATTTGGAGGCACAAGTGGGTCAGCTGAGTAAGAAAATCACTGAAACTCCTCCTAGTACTCTCCCAAGCAATAGAAAAGAGAATCCAAAAAGAGAGTGCAAGGCCATTGATATAATTAAAATGGCCGAATACAAGGAGGAAGGGGAGGACGTGAATCCCAATGAGGAAGACCTCATGGGACATCTCCCAAACAGAAAGGAGTTCCCTATTGAGGACCTAAAGGAATCTGAGGCTCATATAGAGACCATAGAGATTCCATTAAACATCCTTCTGCCATTCATGAGCTCTGAGAACTATTCTTCCTCTGAAGAGGATGAAGATGTAACTGAAGAGCAAGTTGCTCAATATCTAGGAGCCGTCATGAAGCTGAATGCCAAGTTGTTTGGTAATGAAACTTGGGAAGGTAAACCTCCCTTGCTCATTAGTGGACTAGATACATGGGTTCAGCAAATTCTACCTCAAAAGAAACAAGATCCTGGTAAATTCTTAATACCCTGTACCATAGGCACCATGACCTTCGACAAGGTTATGTGTGACCTAGGGTCAGGCATAAATCTTATGCCACTCTCTGTAATGGAGAAACTAGGGATCTTAGAGGTATAGACTACCACATTCTCATTAGAGATGGCAAACAAGTCAATAAGACAAGCTTATGGAATGGTAGAGGACGTGTTAGTGAAGGTTAAAGGCCTTTACATCCCTGCTGATTTCATAATCTTAGACACTAGGAAGGAGGAGGATGAATGCATCATCCTTGGAAGACCCTTCTTAGCCACAACAGAAGCTGTGATTAATGTTAACAGAGGAGAATTAGTCCTTCAATTGAATGTGGACTACCTTGTGCTTAAAGCTCAAGGTTATCCGTCTGTAAACATGGAAAAGAGGCACGATAAGCTTCTCTCAATACAGAGTCAAACAAAGCCCCCACAATCAAACTCTAAGTTTGGTGTTGGGAGGCCACAACCAAACTCTAAGTTGGAGTTGAATCCCCATATTCAAACTCTAAGTTTGGTGTTGGGAGGTCCCAACAATGCTCTGAAGATCTATGAAGCTCCATGAGAGCTCACTGTCAAGCTATTGACATTAAAGAAGCGCTTATTGGGAGGCAACTCAATTTTTATTTATCTATATTTTTATTGTTCTTTTATGTTTTATTAGGTTCATGATCATGTGGCGTCACAAAACAATTGCTAAAATTAAAAATAGAATCAAAAACAGCAGAAGAAACAGCACACCCTGGAGGAAGAGCTCATTGGAATTTGAACGCCAGTAAGAAGCATCCGTCTGGCATTCAACGCTAGAACAGAGCATGAATCTGGCATTGAATGCCAGAAACAAGCAGCAATCTGGCGTTTAAACGCCAGGATTGCACCCTGAGAAAAGCTGGCGTTTAACGCCAGCAACAAGCATCAAGCTGGCGTTTAAAGCCAGTAACAAGCATCAGGATGGCGTTAAAAGCCAGAAACATGCTACATTTGGGTGTTTAATGCCAGAAACAAGCTTCAGTCTGGCGTTAAATGCCAGGATTGAATGCAGAGGGCATTTTACACGCCTAATTGGTGCAGGGATGATAAATCCTTGACACCTCAGAATCTGTAGACCCCAAATAATCACCTCAGGATCTGTGGACCCCACAGGATCTGTGGATCCCACAGGATCTCCACCTACCTCAACTCACCTTCTCTCTTCTTCACACAATCCAATAACACTCTTCCCCAAACACCTTTCACCAATCACCTCAATCTCTCTTCCCCATCACCTCTTAACCACTTACATCCATCCACTCTTCCCCATAAATCCCACTTACTTTCAAATTCAAAATCTCTTTCCCACCCAAACCCACCCTAAATGGCCGAACCATACCCCTCTCCCTCCACTATATAAACCCTTGCATCCTTCTTCTTTTTCACACAACACAACCCTTCCTTCTCCCCATTGGCCGAATCCCGCACATCTCTCCCTCTCCTCCATTCTTCTTCTTCTTCTTCTATTCTTTCTTTTCTTTGCTCGAGGGCGAGCAACATTCTAAGTTTGGTGTGGTAAAAGTATAGCTTTTTTGTTTTTCCATAACCATTTATGCCACCTAAGGCCGGAGAAACCTTTAGAAAGAGGAAATGGAAGACAAAAGCTTCCACCTCTGAGTCATGGGAGATGGAGAGATTCATCTCAAAGGTCCATCAAGACCACTTCTATGAAGTTGTGGCCAAGAAGAAGGTGATCCCTGAGGTCCCTTTCATGCCCAAGAAAAATGAGTATCCGGAGATCCGACATGAGATCCAAAGAAGAGGTTGGGAAGTTCTTACCAACCCTATTCAACAAGTCAGAATCTTAATGGTTCAAGAGTTCTATGCCAATGCATGGATCACTAGGAACCATGATCAAAGTATGAACCTGAATCCAAAGAATTATCTTACAACGGTTCAGGAGAAATGCTTAGATTTCAGCCCTGAGAACATAAGGTTGGCGTTCAACTTGCCTATGATGCAAGAAAATGCACGCCCCTACACTAGAAGGGTCAACTTTAATCAAAGGTTGGACCAAGTCCTCATGGACATATGTGTGGAAGGAGCTCAATAAAAAAGAGATTTAAAAGGCAAGCCGGTTGAAGAACTGAAGATTGACGGTTTAGAAGTTATAGTAAACTCTCGTTGTAAGTATAGTTACTAAACCAAGCAATCAACCTTTCTTACAAACGTTTTGGTTGTCACAAGTAACAAACCCTTTTTTAAAATTGATAACCGAGTATTCAAACCTCGGGTCGTCTTCTCAAGGAATTGCAGGGAGGTATGTTCTTATTATTGGTTATGGGTTTTGTAAATTGGGGTTTTGAAAGTGAGGAACAAGTAAATTAAATGACAAATAAAATAAATAATTAACTATAAAATAAACTCTTAGCAAGATATGAAAATTCGGAAGTCCTATCCTAGTTACTCCTATGAGAATGGAAGTTAATCCCACTTCTACTTGAATGAAAATAATTTGGATAGAGCCCAAGCATCAATAACATAAATTAGAGAAAACAATCATAAGTCTGAAATACCTCAAATAATATTAATTAAGAAAATCATAACATGAATGTCATTAAGCCAAATTGGCAACATATATAATTAAAAATAAGAGAAGTCAAAATAAAGGAATATTAAACCTGGAGCTCAGAAAATTGTAAGTTGAAATAATAATAAATCCTAAATCCTTTAAGAGGAATCCTAATCCTAAATCCTAAGAGAGAAGAGAGAACTCTCATCTCTCTCTAAAAACTACATCTAAAACCTAAAATTGTGAATTATGAAAAGCATAATTATGAATGGATGCATTCCCCCACTTTATAGCCTCTAATCTGTGTTCTCTGGGTTGAAAATTAGGTCAGAAACAGCCCAAAAATCGCTGATTGTGAAATCTGGTCCATACAGGTCGCGGTAAAGTGACGCGGAGGCATCATCCACGCATTTGCATGGAGTGAGATTCGCAGATGTGACGCGTCCGCGTGGAGCACGTGTTCACGTCACTTATCTGTACGGCCACTATGGCGAATTATATATCAAATCGAAGCGCCGGACGTTAGCTTTCCAACGCAAGTAGAACCGCATCATTTGGACCTCTGTAGCTCAAGTTATGATCGTTTTAGTGCGAGAGGGTCAGGCTGACAGCTTTGCAGTTCCTTCAACTTCTTGTATTCCTTCCACTTTTGCATGCTTCATTTCCATCCTCTGAGCCATTCCTGCCCTGTAATCTCTGGAATCACTTAACACACATATCAAGGCATCTAATGGTAATAAGAGAGGATTAATATTAGCAAATATAAGATCAAAGAAGCATGTTTTCAATCATAGCACAAAATCAGGAAGGAGAATGTAAAACCATGCAAATCATATGAATAAGTAGGCAAGGACTTGATAAAAAACCACTCAATTGTGCACAAGATAAACCATGAAATAGGGGTTTATCACCGGTTCAATTAAGAAGACTGGACCTTAAACCTGTGGTTAGAGGATGGTTGGAGTTTATCCAACGCTCCATCATCCCCACTAGCAACCGATCTAAAGTGACTGTGGATCGGGCCATCATGATCCATAGCATCATGATTGGAGAGGAAGTAGAAGTTCATGAAGTCATCTCTCTAGAACTCTACAAAGTAGCCGAAAAGCCCTCCACCTTGGCAAGGCTAGCTTTTCCTCATCTCATTTTCCATCTATGCTACTTAGCTAGAGTGGTCATAGAAGGAGACATCCTCATTGAAGAGGACAAGCCCATCACTAAGAAGAGGATGGAGCAAACAAGAGAGCCCATTTATGGATATCAAGAAACGCATGAGGAAGCTCATCATCAAGAAATCCCTGAGATGCCTCAAGGGATGCATTTTTCTCTAAACAACTATTGGGAAAAACTCAACACTTCTCTAGAAGGATTGAGTCATAACATAAACCAATTAAGGGTGGAACACCAAAAGCACTCCATCATTCTCAATGAGATTAGAGAAGATCAAAGAGCTTTGAGGGAGGAGCAACAAAGGCAAGGAAGAGACATAGAGGAGCTCAAGGACATCATTGGTCCTTCAAGAAGAAGGCGCCACCATCACTAAGGTGGGCTCATTCCTTAACTTTCTTGTTCTTATATCTCTATTTTTCGGTTTTTGAGCTTCATGTTTGTCTATGTTTGTGTCTTTCCTACATGATCATTAGTATTTAGTAACTATGTCTTAAGGCTATGAAAAGTTGTAACGTGTTTTTGGCGTTTAACTCTGGTTTGTGACGTGTTTCTGGCGTTTTACTCCAGAATGCAGCATGGAACTGGCGTTGAACACCAGTTTACATCGTCTAAACTCGAATAAAGTATGGACTATTATATATTTCTGGAAAGCCCTGGATGTCTACTTTTTAATGCAATTGAGAGCGCAACATTTGGAGTTCTGTAGCTCCAGAAAATCCATCTCGAGTGCAGGGAGGTTAGAGTCCAACAGCATCTGTAGTCCTTTTTCAGCCTCCTATCAGATTTTTGCTCAGGTCCCCCAATTTCAGCCAGAAATTATCTGAAATTACAGAAAAACACACAAAATCATAGTAAAGTATAGAATTGTGAATTTTGCATAAGAAATAATAAAAACATCCCCTAAAAGTAGCTAGATCATACTAAAAACTACCTAAAAACAATGCCAAAAAGCGTATAAATTATCCGCTCATCAGAGGCATCTTAGGGATTTCTTGTTGAGGTAGCTCCACATGCTGTTGCTGTGGTCCTTGTGCTGGCTCTCTAGTTTGCTCCATCCTCTACTTGGTGATGGGCTTGTCCTCCTCAATAGGAATGTCTCATTTTATGACAATGCCAGCTGAATTGCATAGATGACAGATAAAGTGAAGGAAAGCCAACATTGCTAAGGGGGAAGACTTTTCAGCTTTCTTGTACAAGTCTTGAGGTATTACCTCTTGTACCTCCACCTCACTTCCAATCATGATGCAATGAATCATGATGGCTTTGTCAATGGTCACTTCTGACCGATTGCTAGTAGTGATGATAGAGCATTGGATAAATTTCAACCATGCTCTAGCTATAGGCTTAAGGTCAAGCCTTCTCAGTTGGTTCAGCCTCTGGTCAAAATTGACTCTCCTACTGTAAGGATGTGGGTCTCCTTGCATCATTGGCAAATGGAGTGCCAACCTTACACTCTCTGGGCTGAAATCCAAGGGTCTCCTTCGAACCATGGTGCTCCAATTTGTTGGATGTGGGTTCACACTAATGTCATAGTTTTTAGTGACACATGCATTAGCATAGAACTCTTGCACCATCAAGATTCCAACTTCCTGAATTAGATTGGTTAGGACTTCCCAACCTCTACTCTGGATTTCTATTTGGATCTCCCTCTACTCATTCTTTTGGAGCCTAAATGGGACTTCAGGAATCACGCTCTTCTTTGCCACTACTTCATAGAAGTGATCTTGATGGGCTTTAGTGATGAATCTCTCTATCTCCCAAGATTCAGAGGTGGAAGAAACCGCTTTCCCTTTCCTCTCTCTAGAGGATTCTCCGACTTTGGGTGCCATAAGTATGAATGAAAAGCAAAAAGCAAGCTTTTCCAACACCAAACTTAAAAGCTTTACTCGTCCTTGAGCAAAATATAAAAAAAGAGTAGAAGAAGAAGATAATAGAGAAGATGGAGAAGGATAGTGGATTCGGTCAAGAAGGGATTTAATGTATGAATGGTGTGTGTATGAAGGGTATGAAGAGGGGATATTTATAAGAGTGGGATCGGTTGGGTTCAAATGAATGGGTGAGAATTTGGTGGGAAATTATGAATTTGAACTGAGAGGGGGTTGGTGGGAGTTATGATGGTTTTGGGAAGTGATATGGATGTGATTGGATTAAGGTTTATAGGGAAGAGTGTGTGGGGAAAAGATAGATAAGAAGGTAGGGTAGGTGGAAATTTTTTGGGACCCACTGATCCTGAGGGGCTAGGGAATTCAAGTTCCCTGCTCCCTTGTGCGAGTTGAACGCCCAGCTCCTGCTCCTGGCTGGCATTCAACGCCATCTATGTGCCTCTCATTGGGGGTTGAACGCCCTTGAGGGATCTCCTTCCTGGCATTCAACGCCAGGTCTGTACCTCTGTTGGGGCGTTGAATGCCCAGGTTCTGCCCCCTGATGAGCGGATAATTTATACGCTTTTTGGCATTGTTTTTAGGTAGTTTTTAGTAAGTTCAAGCTACTTTTAGGGATGTTTTCATTAGTTTTTATGTTAAATTCACATTTCTGGACTTTACTATGAGTTTGTGTGTTTTTCTGTGATTTCAGGTAATTTCTGGCTGAAATTGAGGGACTTGAGCAAAACTCTGAAAAAGGCTGACAAAAGGACTGCTGATGCTGTTGGAATCTGACCTCCCTGCACTCGAAATGGATTTTCTGGAGTTACAGAACTCCAAATGGCGCGCTCTCAACGGCGTTGGAAAGCAGACATCCAGAGCTTTTCAGCAATATATAATAGTTTATATTTTATTCGGAAATTGACGACGTAACTTGGCGTTGAACGCCAAGTACATGCTGCTATCTGGAGTTAAACGCCAGAAATACGTCATGATCCGGAGTTGAACGCCCAAAACACGTTATAAATTGGAGTTCAACTCCAAGAAAAGCCTCAGCGCGTGGATAGATCAAGCTCAGCCCAAACATACACCAAGTGGGCCCCGGAAGTGAATTTATGCATCAAATACTTACTCATGTAAACCCTAGTAGCTAGTCTAGTATAAATAGGATAAGTTACTATTATATTAGACATCTTTTGATCACTTTAGATCTTAGGATCAGATCTCTGGACGCCTAGTCCTTAGACCAAGGGGGCTGGCCATTCGGCCATGCCTGAACCTTTTACTTATGTATTTTCAACAGTGGAGTTTCTACATACCATAGATTAAGGGTGTGGAGCTCTACTGTACCTCAAGTTTCAATACAATTA
>NC_029780.3:56434208-56435145 GCF_000817695.3 Arachis duranensis | reverse complement strand
CCATTGACAACGGTGATGCCCTACATACAGCTTGCCATGGAAAGGAGTAAGAAGGATCGGATGAATGTAATAAGAAAGTAGAAATTCGAGAGGAGCACAGCATCTCCATACGCCTATCTGAAATTCCCACCATTAATTTACATGAGTATTTCTATCTTAGTTTATTTATCTTTATTTTCTATTTATTCCATTAATCAAATTTAAACCAATAATCCAATTATACTTGAATCCACCTGACTGAGATTTACAAGGTGACCATAGCTTGCTTCCTACCAACAATCTCTGTGGGATCGACCCTTACTCGCGTAAGGTTTATTACTTGGACGACGCAGTACACTTGCTGGTTAGTTGAGCGAAGTTGTGAAATTATGTTAGATCATGGTATTGAGCACGAAGTTTTTGGGGCCATTACCAGGGAATCAATTTTGAACAACAAATTAAGTACGCCAATTTCGTTCACCAAGTTTTTGGCGCCGTTGCCGGAGATTGTTCGAGTATGGACAACTGACGGTTCATCTTGTTGCTTAGATTAGGTAATTTTCTTTTCAAAAATTTTTTCAAAAATCTTTTTCAAAATTTTTCTTTTCTTTTTCGTTTTTCCAAACTTTATTTTCGAAAAAATTAATAAAAATCCAAAAAAATTAATAAAATCATAAAAATAAAAAAATATATTGTGTTCCTGTTTGAGTCTTGAGTCAATTTTTAAGTTTGGTGTCAATTGCATGCTTTAAAAAATTTTCTTGCATTTTTCGAAATTCCATGCATTCATAGTGTTCTTCATGATCTTCAAGTTGTTCTTGACAAGTCTTCTTGTTTGATCTTGATGATTTCTTGTTTTGTGTTGTTTGTTGTTTTTCATATGCATTTTTCGTTTGTTAGAGTCCATGCATTAAAGATTTCTAAGTTTGGTGTCTTGCATGTTTTCTTTGCATCAAAA
>NC_029780.3:56401422-56431012 GCF_000817695.3 Arachis duranensis | reverse complement strand
TGACAGACGCAAAAGAATCAAGGGATTCTATTCTAACCTGATTGAGAACCGACAGATGATTAGCCGTGCTGTGACAGAGCATAGGAACGTTTTCACTGAGAGGATGGGATGTAGCCATTGACAACGGTGATGCCCTACATACAGCTTGCCATGGAAAGGAGTAAGAAGGATCGGATGAATGTAATAAGAAAGTAGAAATTTGAGAGGAGCACAGCATCTCCATACGCCTATCTGAAATTCCCACCATTAATTTACATGAGTATTTCTATCTTAGTTTATTTATCTTTATTTTCTATTTATTCCATTAATCAAATTTAAACCAATAATCCAATTATACTTGAATCCACCTGACTGAGATTTACAAGGTGACCATAGCTTGCTTCATACCAACAATCTCTGTGGGATCGACCCTTACTCACGTAAGGTATTACTTGGACGACCCAGTGCACTTGCTGGTTAGTTAAACGGAGTTATGACTTCAAATAGAGCCAATTATTAAATTTCATACAAATACAAAGAGTATGTGATCCCAATTTCGTTCACCACCCCTTGACTGGCATTCAACGCCAGCTTCAGGCTCCCTGGCTGGCGTTCAACGCCAGCAAGGTCTCTTCTCCTGGGTGTTCTATTTTCGGCTCTGACTATTTCTGTTACTGTTCTAACTGCTGCACATGATCATAAACTTAAACAAATATGGAAATTAAACTGAAATAACTTAAATAAACTTAATGAAAAATAGGAAAACATTAATTATTGATGGGTTGCCTTCTAACAAGCGCTTCTTTAACGTTACTAGCTTGATGGTTAGCTCCTTACGGAGATGGATAGGGGCTCAGAATTTTGCCCCTTACAGTGAACTTGTTGCCTGTGCTCTCATGGACAAGTTTCACATGTTCTAGAGACAGGATCTTGTTCACAGTGTGTGGAATTACTGGATTGTTAGTGAAGATGACTCTCATGCCAAGTGAGAGGCTTTCGGTGGGGATTTTCTTATCCCTCCAGCCTTTAGGTACTTTCTTCTTAGTACCTTTATTCTCAGTGCTTGATAATGGCTGCCCAACACCACACTTAGAATTGGTGTCTTGGGTCTTTATATAACTTTGCACTGAGAGAGAGGGTTGGAACACTAAATGTTGCACAACTGTTTCTCTGTTGTCAGAGGAAGAGTTAAGGTTAGGCATCTTGAACAAGATGTGGTCCTTCCATAACTGTAGAATCAGCTCTCCTTTTGCTACATCAATGATGGCATTGGCAGTAGTTAGGAAGGGTATTCCAAGGATGATGGATTCATCCTCTTCCCCCTCCGTCCCCAATATCCAAGATTATGAAATCTACAAGGATGTAAAGGTTCTCAACCTTAACTAAGCCATCCTCTACACAACCATAAACCTTTTTCATTGACCTGTCTGCCATCTCTAGTGAGATTCTTGTAGCTTGTACCTCAAAGATTCCCAACTTCTCTATTACAGAGAGTGGCATAAGTTTTATGCTTGACTCTAGATCACAAAAAGCCTTATCAAAGGTAATGGTGCCTATAGTGCATAGAATCAGGAAGCGTTCGGGATCCGGTAACTTCTGAGGTAGTTTCTGGTAAACCAAGGCATTGAGTTCCTTGGTGAGCACTGGAGGTTCTTCCTCCAATGGCTCTGTGCCAATTAACTTGGCATTCAGCTTCATCAGAATTCCTAGGAACCGAGTAACTTGCTTTTTCTAGTTTCCTCTTCCTCATCAGAGGAGGAGTACTCTACAGATTCTATGATCTTCAATTAAGCATTCAAGGAAACTTCAATGGGCTCCTCATGAACCTTGGATTCTATCAATTCTTCAATAGGGAAGTTATCAGTGGGCTTAGGGTTGCCAACTATCCCTATTATGGCGTTCAATGCCAGGACTTGTGTTTCTTTAGGCGTTGAACACCCAGCTTGAATACCGTCACTGGTGTTCAATGCCACTGGTTGTGCCTTTGTGGGCATTGAACTCCCAGTAAGGACTTCCTTACTGGTTTTCAACACTAGTGATGGTGCCTTTGTGGGTGTTGAATGCCTAGTAAAGAGTTCCTTACTGGCATTCAATGCCAAATTATCTCCCTCAGATTCAGCCTTAATGTCCACTGTGATGGCCTTGCACTCTTCTCTTGGGTTCGCTTTAGTGTTACTAGGAAAATTGTTAGGAGGGATCTCAGAGATTCTCTTGCTCAGTTGACCAACTTGTATCTCCAGATTTCTAATGGAGGACCTAGTTTCTGATATGAAATAGTAAATGGTCTTAGAGAGTTCAGAGACTATGGTTGCTAAGTCAGAAAGACTCTGCATAGAAGTCTCCATTTGTTGCTGAGAAGATGGAAATGGTAGTCTGTTGTTGAACCTATTCGGGTTCTTCCACCTTGATTATTGTTGAAGCCTTGCTGAGGCTTCTATTGATCCTTCCATAAGAGGTTAGGATGATTTCTCCATGAAGGGTTGTAGGTGTTTCCATACAGTTCTTCCATGTAATTCACCTCTTCTATTGAAGCTTGATCTGGATCATAGGCCTTTCCATCATATGAGGTATCTTGAGTGCTGCCAGTTGCAGCTTGTGATCCAGTAAAGTGCTGATAGATCATATTGACCTGTTGGGTCAAGATCTTGTTCTGAGCTAATATGGCATTCAGAGTGTTAATTTCCAAGACTCTTTTCTTCTGAGCTACCCCATTGTTCATAGGGTTTCTCTCATAAGTTTACATGAATTGGTTGTTTGCAACCATTTCAATAAGATCCTGTGCCTCTTCAGGCATTTTCTTCAAGTGGAGTGATCCACCAGCAGAATGATCTTAGGACCTCTTGGATATCTCAGATAGGCCATGATAGAAGATTCCTAGGATAGACCATTCTGAGAACATATCAGGAGGACATCTCCTGTTCAGTTGCTTCATAAAAGGATTGACCCTCTCTTTGTCTGAAAGTTTCAACTTCCACCTTGAGCATGCTCATCTTTTAGGGTGAAAAGAACTTGGCCAAGAAAGTATTGACTAACTTTTTCCAAGAGTCTAGGTTTTCTTAGGTTAAGAATCCAACCATATTTTAGCTTTGTCTCTGACAGCAAAAGGGAAAAGCATAAGTCTATAGACCTCGTGATCCACTCTATTGGTCTTAACAGTGTCACAGATCTACGAGAATTTGGATAAGAACTGATGTGGATCTTCCAGTAAAAGTCCATGAAATTTGCAATTCTGTTGCAAGAGAGAGACTAATTGAGGCTTTAGCGCAAAGTTATTTGCCCTAATGGAAGGTATGGAGATACTTCTTCCATAGAGGTCAGAAGTTGGTGCAACAAAGACACCAAGAACCTTTCTTGCATCTCCTCCATTGTTTTGTTCGGTTGCCATATTTGTGTTTTCAGCTTCTTGTTCGAATAGCTCTGTAAGGTTTCCTCTGGAATGTTGTGCTTTAACTTATTGCAAACGCTTCCTTAGGATTCTCTTAGGTTCAGGATCAGGATCAAAGATAGTTTCTTTATCTCTATTCCTGCTAATAAACAAGAAAAAAAACAAGAAAGAAGAAGAATGGGAGCTCTATGTTAAAGAATAGAGGAATCCTAGTGAGATGTGAAGAAGAAAGAAGAATGAAGATGGAGAGAAGAGAAGAAGAATTCGAACGAAATGGGGTAAAGAATTTGAAAATTAAGAAGTGAAAAGAGAAACTAGAATTAAAATATTTTTGTTTTTATTTTATTTATTAACTGAATTCAAAAATAAAAACTAATTAACTAAAAAGATTTGAAAATTAAATGATGATTTTTGAAAATAGAAGAGAGAGAAAGAAGTAGGAGATTTTCGAAAATAGGAGAGAGAATAATTAGTTAGGACATTTTGAAAAAGAAGAAAGAGAAAACAAGTAACTAATTAAGAAAGATTTGAAATTAAGATAAGATAGAAGATTTGAAAAATATTTAATTTTAAAATTTGATATTAGAAAAGATAAGATAGAAATTGAAAAGATTTGAAAAAGATTTGATTTTAAATTTTGAAATAGAAACAAGATAAGATAAAGATTTGAAAATAAGTTGAAAAGATAAGATATGATGAAGATTTAAAAAAAAGATTTGGAAACATAAGATTTGAAATTTGATTTTTGAAAAAGATTTAATTTTGAAATTTGAAATTTTTAAAATTTTGAAATTGAGTTTTAAAATTTGAATTTGAAGTAAGATAAGATGAGATTTTTGAAATATAAAGAAAGATAAAAAGATAAGATATTGATTTGAAAAAGATATGATTTTTTTAAAAGATTTAAAATTAAGATAAGATAAGATAATGATTTTGAAATTAAAATTTGAAAAGATTTTTGGAATTTTCGAAAATATTTTTGAAATAAAGATAGAAAATATATTTTTTTATTTTTGATTTAATGAAGAAAGAGAAAAATAATCAAAAGACACCAAACTTAAAAGTTTTACGATCAAAACAAGAAAAGAAATAGGAACAACTTGAATACCAAGAAAGAACACTAAGAACAATTTTTGAAAATTTAAATCACACAAAGGCCACCAAACTTAAGAATTTTGACACCAGACTTAAACAAAAGGCACTATTTTTTAAATTTTTTTGAAAAGAAAGCAAGAAAGTTCGAAACCATAACAAGAACAAGAACAAAGACTCAAA
Organism: Arachis duranensis; assembly: GCF_000817695.3. Lineage (NCBI taxonomy): Eukaryota > Viridiplantae > Streptophyta > Magnoliopsida > Fabales > Fabaceae > Arachis > Arachis duranensis. The sequence continues at coordinate 56,426,373 of NC_029780.3, read as the reverse complement.
CAAAAAGATAAAGATCAAAAAGAAAAGCAAAGATTTTTGAAAAATTTTTTATTTTTTCGAAAAAGGGAAAGAAAAGACTCAAACAAAATTAAAAAGTACCCAAATGCGAACAATCCCTGGCAACGGTGACAAAAACTTGGTGCACAAAATTGGCTTCGTAGAATTTGCACAGATAGACCGGCAAGTATGCCAGGTTGTCCAAGTAATACCTCAGGTGAGTGAGGGTCGATCCCACGAAGATTGTTGGTTTGAGAAAGCAGTGGATACCTTGCAGATCTTAGTTAGGCGGATAGAAATTATAGTTTGTTACGAAAAGCATATAAAACAGATAAATAGAACGTTACTAGGTAGATATGAATTCAATGGCGACAGAATCGTTAAGGCTTCGGAGATGCTTTGTCTTTCTGGATTAACTTTTCTTACTGTCTTCTTCACTAACGTTCTGATTCCTTCAATGGCAGCCGTAAGTGATTAACTCATGTCCTCTCATCAAGTTAACCTCTTCTACTGTAGCAATCCACCATGTTGAGATGACTCATGTTCTCTCATCAAGCCACCTCTAGGTTTCTCACTATAGCAGAAGATAAAGCTCTAAGCAGTCCACTCCCCTTCACAATCCTACTCAAGGTGCCACACACAAGGCAGATCTTCTGGATCAGAAAGTGCTGCTTCTCTAACTCTAGCCTTAATGACACAAAAACCTCACGCACCCATAGTCAACGAGATTATATATCACAAATCCAAAGTTGCTCAGATGTTCTATTGGAATCTGCAATGCAAAATCTAGCTTTAGTTCAACGCTATCCGGTACAGAAATTGCACGGAACCCATGTAGAACAAGGGTGATTGTCATGGGTCACCCTGAATTCATTAGATGAAGAACGAGGTTGCATAAGAGAATTGAATCAGACATATTGAATTAAAACAGTAATATTATTAGTCCATAAAACTCAGCAAAGCTCCTAACCTTAACCTTTGGAGGTTAGTGACTCATGTTGTTCGAAAATACAATGGAAAAAGTAAAAGTGGGCAAGAGTCTAATGCCAGGGCATCTTGGCCAGTTTCACTGACCGTTTCTTTACTATTTTAGGGTAGTTTCATGCATTTTCTTAGTAAATAAGCAAGTTTTGGGTAAATATACACTTACACCTTGATTCAAGCAAACATTGTGAACTTTACATGATTTCATGAGAATTTTGCATGAATTGAATGATAACATGGATTATGCATGGTCTCATGATTAAGAACCAAGCTTTGATGTACTTTATTTACCTGATTTCAGGACAAAGGAAGCAAGGAAGAGCCACGTTAGTCTAACTAACGTGACCACTAACGTGGAATGGGAGTAAGTTTACAGCGTTAATGGAAAAAGTGATTGCCAATAACGCCTTCGAAAGCCATCATAGCCTACGTTAGTTGCCACGTTAGTTACATTAACGTGGGAGCTAACGTGGAAAGGAAAGGAGAGCTCCAACATTAGTGGTAAAGGTGAACACCACTAACGTTCCAAAAGGCCACACTTAGCCACGTTAAGAGTCACATTATTCCAATTAACGTGAACTCTAACGTGGAAGGAGAAAGAAATCGCCAACTAATAAACCCCAATTTTGTGGTTTATCTTGTGCTTATTTTAGGGATTTTATCACCCTTTTCCACATTTATTCAATGAAATAGCATGATTTTGCAATTCTCCCTTGATTTGTGCTTAAATGTGAAAACATGCTTTTTAGGCCTAAAATTGGTAATTTTAATTCACTTTAAATTCCATTTGATGCCTTGATATGTTTGTTGAGTGATTTCAGGTTCATAAGGCAAGTATTGAATGGAAGAAGTGAGGAGAAAAGCATGCAAAGTGGGAGAACTCATGAAGAAATGAAGGAACCGTAAAGCTGTCAAGTTTGACCTCTTCGCACTCAATCGACTATAACTTGAGCTACAAAGGTCCAAATGAGGCAGTTTCAGTTGCGTTGGAAAGCTAACATCTGAGGCTTCGAAATGATATAAAATTTGTCATAGTTGCTTCGCTTCTAAGAAATGCGCACACGCAATGTACGCGTGCACACCGATGCTGCTCGTGGCCCACTAAAGTAAAATCGCCCGCAGCGATTTCTGAAGCACTTTGGGCCCAACCCAACTCATTTCTAATGCTATTTCATGCAGAATTCAAGCTTGGGCAAGGGGGAGCAATTTTTTTGTATCATTAGCATCATGTAGTTAGTTTCTAGAGAGAAAAGCTCCCTCTTCTCTTTAGAATTAGGTTAGGTTAGGTTAATCTCTTTTAGATCTAGGTCCAATTTCATGTTTCCATCTCATTTCCTTTATGATTTCTTACTTCTACTATTTTATTCTCATGGTTTTTAGTGTTAATTTTCCTCTTGGCTCTCTTTTGTAATTATGCATTCATGATGGATTTGGTTTATTTTAATGCAATTTAATGTTTGATGTTCTTTTATTGTTGATTTGAATTGTGATTTTATCTTTCCTTGCAATTGGTAGTAGTGTAGATTTACTTTCTTGTCATTTACTATGCTTTCCTTTTGTACCCACCAAGTGTTTGATAAAATACTTGGTTGGGCTTTAGAGTAGAATTTTATATTCTTGGCTTGGGAAGGTAACTTAGGAACTCTTGAGTTACTAATGTCCAAGTGATTGACGATTTAGAGCCATTAACTCTAGATCTCACTAATTGAATAGGTGGAGAACTAGGACTTATGGACTTGGATTGACATAGCTCATTTGACTTTCCTTTATTAGTTAGAGGATGACTTAATGGGGTTGACCCTTGCCAATTCTCATGTTGTGGTTAGTGATAAGAATAAAGATCCTTGACCACCAACCCTTGCCAAGACCTTTCTTGTTATTAGAATTTCTTTATCATTTACTCTTCATGTCTCTCATCCAAAAACCCCAAAAATATTCCTTCATAACCAATAATAAGGCAATTCATTGCAATTCCTTGTGAGACGACCCGGAGTCCAAATACTCCAGTTATTTCTTATTTGGGGTTTGTTACTTGTGACAACCAAAATTTTTGTATGAAAGGACTATTATTGGTTTAGAAACTATACTTTACAACAAGCTTTCATTTGTGAAATTCTAAACCGTCAAGAGTTCACTCATCAAAATGGCGCCGTTGCCGGGGATTTGCAATGGTGTTATGTTATTGGTTATTGTGTATATGTGAATATTGTAAATATGTTTGCCTTTTTCTTCTTTGTTAGTTTTTACTAGTTTTAGGATCCTTACTCCTTATTTGATTTTTGTTTTCATTTTCTCTTGCTATCATGAATTCTCACTTTGGCTATGAGTTTGGTTCTAACTATGTTGTAGGAAATGAGGGCTACAATGAAGATGTGTATCAAGAATGGGATAACCAAAGGTGGGAGGAGCCATATGCATATGATCAATCCTCTTGGCAACAACCCCACCAATGTGCTATGAAGAAGGACCATTCTATGATGCATACCAACCCAATGGCTATGGTGAATCTCCTTGTGATTTTCAAGAACCACCACCATACGCCTATGAGTCATATCCTCAACATGAACCTCAACCACACTCACAAGCCTATTTTCACCAAACACCTCCATATGACCATGATCCTTACCCACCCTACCAACCTCCTTTTGAGCCATATGAGCCATACATGGAACCACAATTCCAAGATTACTACTCCCAAGAACCACCTCAATATACACTACCATACCCTTACCAAGAGAATCACCTTCCTATTATGAACCCTTTCTCTAAGACAACGAGCCCTTCTATCCACCCCAATCTCCAATGGATTCCATCCTTGATGTTCTTGCTCAAGGACAAGAAGAGATGAAAAGGGATGTGCAAAATTTCATGGCCACCCTAAATGCGGTAACAAATCAATTAGCCTCCCAATATTTGAGCACTCAAAGAACTCCCATGGCTACATGTGGAGAATCAAAAGAAGAGCATAGCATGAGGGAGAGATTGGAAACTCCGGTGGAGAAGGAGGAATGTTATTTTATATTAGAGCAATTGGAGGAGCCTATGATCATTGAAGAAGAGGAAGAAGTGGTTGAAGACTTAGGAGATGCGGAACCTCTATGGGAAGCTAAAATCATAGAAAATTCCTCCAAGAAGATCGAATTTGATGTTGATGAGGAAAGTGCACAACCTCCAAAACAATTATTGAATGAAGACTTGGAAGGAATGGAGCAAGAGTTGAGTTCCCTTGGTGATGAAGACCATGCATCCAACGTTGGTGGTGAATCCTTTGAATTTGAAGAGCCTTCTCCCAATGAGATAGAAAGCAATGTGGAGGTAGATTTCTCTCGTCCTCTAATTTATGGCTTGAGTGATGGAGAAGAGTTAGACGAAATTGATGAACAAAGGATTGAGAATGAAGAATTTTATGAAGAGGTGGAGATTCACAAGGAAGCAAACAAGGGAGTAGAGCTTGCAAGGACATTGGAGATACCTCTCCCCAAGCCACCACCATCCATCCTTTTATTCAAGTGGGTAAATTCCTTATACTTAAGCTTTATTATTCCCCTTGAATATGGTTTGATTGAAACGGGTGGTCAACTTAGACATATTTGTGGCTTCAAGAGTAAAAGGGAGATGGTTAGTGGTTGGAAATGCCATTCTCGGTTCACCATGGTTACATGTTCAAAGCCCAATTGCAAGGTTTGGTATAGAACTAAATTGCTTGGGTCTAGGATGATGTTTGGTCACTTCTTTGAGAATTCTAAGTTTCTACCACCCGGATGGAACAATGATGATCAACCTAAAGACGGGTGTCAAAACAAAGTGTGGGATCCCGGATCGCACAAGGAAAATCAAACTTGGGAGCTCATGGTTTATGGAGAACTCCATCAAGGCTTGGAGTTATTAACTTTGGAAGATAGAGCTTATTGGAAGTCCAAGCATTGGTGGATGTTCAAGGATGGATTCAAGCACAAGCCACCTTGATGGAAGCTCCCCATAAGTCCAACTTAAGGACAATAAACAAAAGTGCTAGGTGGGAGACAACCCACCATAGTAACATCTTTCCCTTTTTCTCTTTTGTATATATTGCTAATAATTTTTTTAATTTTATGTTTTGTTTGGTTAAATATGTTTATTTGGGAGTCTAGTAGGTCAAATAAGGTTTTGTGATGTTTTGGTAGTTGTTTGGAGGTTTGGAATGCTTGGCTTGGTGTAAAAACATAGAAAAATTTTGAAAAACAGAGCACCATCCACGCGCACGCGCACTTCACGCATACGCGTGACCCAAGTAATTTCAACTATCCTCGCACACGCGTCATGCACACGTACGCGTGGATCCAGAAATTCCACCCCTCCATACATTTTTCCGAGAGTTGTGCATGGAGTGTGCCAACCTTGTGTCCCAAGGCACGCACACACGTACCTTGCGTGGGCGCGCCGCTCTCGAAATAACCCACCCATGCGCACGCGTATCACACGCGTACACATCGATGCCATTCCACCAATCCATGCGCACGCACCACTTGCGCGCACGCGTGGATTGCCCTGTTTCTTTCCTCCTTCTTTCTTCTCCTATCTTCTTCCCTTCAATCATTATCCAACACTACCAAACACCATCCATAACCACTTCTTTTAGTTAGTTAGTTAATTGTTTGATTAGTACATTTTCATTTTATTTTCTATTTTTCATTATAAATGTTGGATTATTAATTTTGTTTGCCGTTTATTGCTGTTTAGTATTAACTAATGCTATTTTAGCATAATTCTCTTTGATCGCCATTGTTGGATTCCTTTGTTGAGGTTACAATTTATTACTTGGTTTTGGATTTTCATGTTGAACATTTGTGAATACCAAGTACATGTTACATTGCCTTTAAGCTTCTTAACTCTTTTGAATCGCATGTTTTGGCCACCATGCATTCATCATCCATTGTTAGGCAATTGTATATTATCATTGCATTTTTTTAGGTGATGCTTGTTTATGATTTACCTTACTCACATCATCTATTTCGTGCATTGAGATTTTGGAAATGTTAAATTGGATCGAAAGCTTACCTAGTGACATATTTTTGAGCTTTGTAAAGCTTTGTGGACCATGCTTGCTATGTGATTGATTTCCACTTCTATATTCCTTTTTCCTAAGTTCCATAGCATCCATGTGATTCACCTCTATGTCACTAAGGTGTTGCAACAACTTCAATATGTGTCATTGTTTGTTATGTAAGTTTTATATATACCATTTTGTTCACTAAGTTTACTTACACATCAATCAATGTCCATGCACTATCCAATTTCACAATTGCTTGATTAATTGCTTGAATGCTTTTATGCTTCTTTACTACTTGTTTGGTTGACTTACCCTACAAATCTTTTGAAGTACTTCAAGCACATTAGAATGAGTGAAGTGCATACCTCTTTTGTATAATTGTGACATGGTTTTTAATTACTAGGTGTGAGTTCTAAAATCGCATGCAAGTTAGGACCCACACACCTATTTTTCATCAATGTCACACTAATTCACTCACTCAATTCTAGTGATTTACCTCATTCCAACAATTTACGCTTCCTTGCTTGCACATTCACTTTTCTTACTATCTTGTTTTCTATTGTTCAGGATGAATCATCATAAGCAAAAACGGAAGCAGGAGAAGAACATGCAGCAACCGGTTGATCTACCAGCTGAAGTTAGCAACTCGGAAAGTCGCCGTATCCCCTTGCTCATCTTTGAGTGCACCGAGGACGGTGCAAACTTTTAAGTGTTGGGAGGTCATCCGACCACTCGGCGTTTTTGGGTAACAAGTTTCTAATCCCAACACTTTTGCATTTCATTTTAGGATTTTTAGTTGTATTTTCTTATTTTGCATATGTATATATTAAGCTTAGTCAAAATCATGATATTTTCCAAGGATTTTATCTATAGGGTACCCCAATTGATTGAAAAAAAAAATATTTTAGAACTTTCTTGAATTATATACATTGTGGATCATGTTTTTGAGCTAAGAACACAAGCATGTGAGAATTGAGCCTAATTGTATGGTTACATCATATAGCCACTTATTTTCATTCTTGTGTGCATTATTCTCTTCCTATGATTGTAATCTTTGATTTGTTTGATTCTATATGTCCATTATTTTGTGTATACATGCACTTATATGATTGAGGCCATCTGATACATGCTCGAAAAGACAACAGGGGCATTCTAAGACAAAAGGGCAGAATAGAAATTTCACACTTCCAGAAGGCCCCATCACTAGAGCACGTGCAAAGAAGCTCAAGGAGAGTTTTGGAAACCTGGCAGTGCTTGTGCATATGGAGTTACATCAAGTTCTAACTAAGGAAGAATAGGCAAGGCCCATTGGAATAAGTTAGGACAGCAAGAAGCCCAATAATGCTTTCCGAATTCAGTGGGAGGCAAAATTTATTTTTAAATTTCGAAATTCGAGACTCTTGTTTTTGTTTGTTATGTGGTCAAAAGTTTGTTATAAGACTTATTTTAAATCTGTTATGCTTAGTAGTATTTTTAGGGATTTTAAATTTAAATCAAATCTGATCTAATCCAATAAGATCAAATCTGATTTAAATTAGTTATCTTATCTTTTAGTTAATTGTTAGGTGCCTATTTAAACACCTTTGGTGAGACAATTTACATAACTTTGATGAATAAATTTCAGTTGCTTTTAAGCACTTTTTATTGTGTGAGAAGTGAGGTGAGTGATTTGCTTCACTTGTTGCATGAGGAAGATTAGAGGATCCAACACTAAGGTGATCTGTGTGGTGGCTTCTTTCAGTTTTCGCCCCTCTGATCTAAGTTGTCAAGGACAAGTTCTTTGAAGGTCTAGTAGGGAATCCTTTTCGGTGACATAGGTTGCTAAGAACAGGTATCTTAGAGGTCTAGTAGGAAAACCCCCTTATCTATCCTTTTGTTTTGTTGTTTTTCCTTATCATCTGGTATCAGTTACAGATCGTAGGTAAATTCTTATTTATCTACACGTTCCATGGGTCTTGTTTAATCTCTTTATTTTTTCTCCTCAATTTCTGCAATTCACTTTAGATTAAATAAAAAACGAAAAAAAACTCTTCCTTAAATTCTATTACTGCAATTTTTGTTTATTCCAGTTAACAAAAAAATAAAAAAAACATAAACGTTTAAAAAAAATGAAATTTTAAATTTTCCCGTTGTTTAACTTTTCAAATTTTCCTTGGGTTCCACTTAGGATCCAATTTTGCTAGTTTTTGTCATTTTAGTATCACTCCTTGTTTCCATTTTTTTCACATACTGTAATTGTCTTCTTGTCAAGTTGAACGTTTCTATCATTCAGATTATCTTAGTTTGGTGTCTCAATTCCTCATCTTTCGAAGTGCAACTTGTTAAGGCAATCCAAGAGTGGAAAAAGGCAAGAGTGGTAAGCTCATCAGAGGGTGAAAGCCACATATTGAGTGAAACATGAGTGTCCTAATCCGAGTGATACACGTGAGAATAGTGCTCTAAGGTCTTTTCTTTTACAGGTTCACTGATGGCTAACACTGAAGGAAACCCCAATCCACAACTAACTTTCTGCCTCGACGCATTTGCCAGCATCCTTACAGGGATTCAACAATGTCTTGATGACATGGATTCTCGAATTAACTCTTTTTCTCCTAGGTGAAAAGCACGGTCATGAGAATCTATTCATAATGATTCTATGAAGTCTGAGGAGGAGACTTCATCCAGATCCCGGCATCATAGACAACCGGTAGATGTTGATAATAACCTTAATGCTATCAAGATGCGCATCCCAGAATTTAAAGGCAGAAGTGACCCTGAGGCATACCTGGAATGGGAACACAAGGTAGAGCTCCTATTTCAGTGTCATAACTACACATACGTAAAAAAGGTAAGGCTAGCGGCTGTCGAATTCTCAGATTATGCCCTTGTCTGGTAGGCCAAGCTGGACAAACAGAGAAGGCAAAATGGAAAACCACCAATTCTGTCTTGGGAAAAGATGAAGAAGGTCATGCGAGAACGGTTTGTCCCTTCTTACTACTACAGGGAGCTACATCAACGGCTCCAACGGTTATACCAAGGTTCTAAGTCTGTAGATGAGTATCATAAGGAGATGGAGATGCTGCTAATCCAAGCAAACGTTGAGGAGGAGTCTGAGGCTACTATGGCACGTTTCTTGAGTGGACTAAACCAAGATATTGCAAATACTGTAGAACATCTTCCATTTGTGACTATGGAAGACTTGGTGAACCTAGCTATCAAAGTGGAAAGACAGCAAAAAGCGAAAGGGCTGCGTAATTCTACTTCAAGGTGGGATTTGAGAGGTGCTAATTTTAGGGAGAAGACTGGATCCAAACCTACCGAATCAAAGGAGAAGCCCACAGAGCAGCACAGGAAGCCGCCCACACCTAAGCCCACTTCTAAACCTCCTGCACGGCATCGTGATATTACCTGCTTTAAGTGCCGTGGATTAGGCCATTATGCTTCCGAGTGTCCAAATAAAAGGACCATGGTAATTAAAGCAAATGATATTTTCTCAGAATCTGATAACTCAGATGGGTATGAAGACATGCCACATACAGATGATGCTACAGATAATGAAGATATAGTTGAGCATGCTGTTAGTGGTGAGACCCTTGTCACTAGGCGGATCTTAAAAGTACAAGCCAAGGATGATCGTCTAGAACAGCGAGAGAACATCTTTCATACAAAAGTTTTATTGGGAGGTAAGGTTGGACTCATGATCATTGATGCTGGAAGTCATACAAACGTTGCTAGCTCTACTTTGATCACAAAATTGGGGTTGAAATGCACTAAACACCCTAACCCTTAAAAACTGGAGTGGCTAAGTGATGTTGGTGAGTTGAAGGTTATGAAGCAAGCCCGCATACAGTTCTCTATTGGGAGATATAGTGATGAGGTACTTTGTGACATGGTTCCCATGCAGGCTTGTCATCTACTCCTAGGCCGTCCATGGCAGTATGATAGGAAGGTGGTCCATGATGGTTTCACAAACCGATACTCCTTCACTTATCTTGGGAAGAAGATTACCCTTGCACCTTTGACACCTAAAGAAGTGTACCTGGAGCAACTAAGCATGCACAAATCTACTAAAGAGTCTTTAGGATGTGAGAAAATTGAAAAACAAGAGGGTAAAGAGAGGGCTTTGAGAGATGAAACGTGTGAGAAAAAGAGTCAGGGTCTGAGTGAAAAAGAGAGTTCTAAAAGAGAAGCATCTGTGGAGAGTGAGAGTGCTCACAAAATATATTTTTATGCCAAAGAGAGGGATCTGAAGCATGCTAGTTTAGGGCAAAAAACATTGGTGTTAGTACGATTTAGAGAGTCTTTACTTTCTACCATTGAAACTAACCATAACCTGCCTAGTACTTTTATTTCACTCTTGCAGGAATTTGGCAATGTATTTCTGGATGAGATGCCCTCAGGTTTACCTCCATTACGAGGCATTGAACATCAGGTTGACTTTGTCCCCGGATCTAGCATTCTTAACCGGCCAGCTTACCGGACCAATCCTGAGGAGACGAAAGAACTGCAACGGCAAGTCGAGGACCTTTTGGCTAAGGGTTTTGTGAGATAAAGCATGAGTCCTTGTGCTGTTCCGATACTATTGGTGCCCAAGAAGGATGGCTCATGGAGGATGTGCGTTGACTGCAGAGCTGTAAATAAGATTATGGTAAAGTATCGCCATCCTATTCCTAGACTTGATGATATGCTTGATGAATTGCATGGTTCTGTTATTTTTACTAAAATAGATTTAAGGAGTGGTTATCATCAAATACGAATGAAACTTGGCGATGAATGGAAAACAACTTTCAAAACTAAATATGGTTTGTATGAGTGGTTAGTTATGCCATTTGGTTTGACTAATGCACGTAGTACATTCATGAGACTAATGAATCATGTTTTGCGAGAGTTATTAGGTAAATTTGTGGTTGTTTATTTTGATGATATCCTTATCTACAGTAAATGTCTTGATGATCATATTTTGCATGTTCAATCTGTTTTAGAGGTACTTAGAAAGGAAAAATTGTATGCTAATCTCCAAAAGTGCTCGTTTTGTCCGAGTAAAGTCGTATTCCTAGGTTTTGTGATAAGTTCTGCAGGAATTGAGGTAGATGACGAGAAGGTGAAGGCTATTAGAGAATGGCCCACACCTCAGAATGTCTCTGATGTTAGATGTTTTCATGGTCTTGCGGGTTTTTATCGGAGGTTTGTTAAAGATTTTTCTACTATTGCTGCACTTTTAACTGAAATCATCAAGAAACATGTCAACTTTAAATGGGATCAGGAACAAGAACTTGCCTTTAACACCTTTAAAGAATTATTATGTTCTACCCCCATTCTTATTTTACCAAGTTTTTCTAAAACTTTTGAAATCAAATGTGATGCTTCCGGAATTGGTATAGGTGCTGTTTTGATACAGGAAAAGCGAGCAATCGCCTATTTCAGTGAGAAGTTGAATGGGGCCCGCCTCAACTATTCCACTTATGATAAAGAGCTTTATGCCTTGGTGCGAGCTTTGGAAGTGTGGCAGCATTATTTGCTACCTAAGGAATTTGTGGTACATACTGACCATGAATCCCGCAAACACTTGAAGGGCCAAGGGAAGCTGAACAAGAGACATGCAAAATGGATAGAATTCCTTGAATCCTTTCCATATATATTCGCCTATGAGCAAGGTAAAGAGAATGTGGTTGCTGATGCATTATCTAGAAGGTATTACTTAATCACAACCCTTACTTCTAAACTGTTAGGTTTTGAGTGTATGAAGGAATTGTATGCAACTAATTCTACTTTTGCCTCTATCTATGCTGCATGTGAACATGGTGCATATAACAAATTCTATAAGCATGATGGCTTTCTTTTTCGGGGTAATAGAATTTGTGTACCTACATGTTCTATTAGGGAGTTACTTGTTCTAGAATCACATAGTGGGGGGTTTGATGGGTCATTTTGGTGTGCATAAGACTTTGGATGTTTTATCTGAGCATTTTTACTGGCCCCACATGCGTAAAGATGTTGAGAAATTTTGTGCTAAATGCATTGCATGTAAACAAGCTAAATCTAAGTCTTTACCACATGGTTTGTGATGTGTGGAAAACGATCCAACACAAAACTCACCGGCAAGTGTACCGGGTTGCATCAAGTAATAAAACTCACAGGAGTGAGGTCGATCCCACAGGAATTGAAGGATTGAGCAATTTTAGTTTAGTGGTTGATTTAGTCAAGCGAATCAAGTATTGGTTGAGTGATTTTGTATCCAATAGTAAGTAAATAGCAGGAAATGTAAAGGGAGAGGGATAATTTGTAGAAATTAAAGAGACTTGAAAGTAAAGGCACCGAATCTTAAAGAACAAGAAACTAAATGACTGAAACTTAAAGTGCAAGAAATATAAATTGCTTGAATGGAAAAGGGATTTGAGGACTGGGAATTCAGAATTTAAGCAAGGGAAATTAAATTACAACAATTAACTAAACAAGAGATGAATTGAAATTGACTAGATCTCAAACAGCAAATGGAAATTCAAATTGCAGCAGTGGTTCATCAGAAGAACCAAAAGGAAAAGTGGATCTCAGGACTCCAGAGACTAGATAGCAAAGTCTAGACCTCAATTGCCTTCCCAGATCCAAGTTCACAAAGTAATTAAAGAGAAATTGAAGATTGAAGCAGCAAAGGAAATTGAATTCAACTCAATTATGCAGTAGAAAAATCAAAGAGATCTTAAATGGAGATTGAGACAGAAGTTCCTCAATTCTTCACACTCAAGACTCAACAAAACCCAGTAAAGAAAACAAAACGAGCAGAGGAAGAAGAAGTGAATTCTCTCCTCCAATTTTTAAGCCAAGTTTGCAGAAAAAAAAGAAAGATGGAAAGTGCTCTCAAGTGACTAAGGATGAAAATTCAAAATGAAAGTAAGCTCTCTAAAAAAAACCTAAAACCCCCTTTCTAATCCTAACTAACACCTATTTATACACTTTCCATTTTGGATCTAAGAATTTTGAGTGGGCTTTTTAATTTGGTGAAGAATTGAATTAAGTTGGATTTTTGAGTGAAATTCAGCCCATGTTGCTCCCAGGAGGCTGCCCTGCCCTGTGGAGGGCAGAGCAGGGAAGTTTTGTGAGGAAGCATGTTGTGTGCCAAGTGTGGGAGAGGCATCAGGATGCTGCCCTGCCCTCCAAGGGCAGGGCAGTGTTGTCATGGTGCGCCTTGCCTCCCTGCCCGTGTGTGCTTGCTGCTGGCCGAAGCTCCCTTGTTGCGCATCAATTATGCGTGCTGGCCGTGCCAAGGATGTGCGTGCCATGCACCACGAAATGCTGCTCTGCCCTCTTTGTGGGCAGCGCAAGCTTTCCTTGCTCATGGGTGAGGTCCCAGGTTTGAAACTTGCTGGATGGCTTTTTGTTGCATTTCTTCCTTGGGTTCTTTGGCACCAAAGTAGCGCCTAGTTCTTTGCTTCCTCAAGGTGCTATGTTCGATCCTTGGAGGTTGAGAACAAGCCAATTCTGGCTTGTTTTCATTGTATTTGAGTGCTACTTCTTTCCTTCTTGTACTTGGGTTTGAAACCCATGGGTGGCACTTGGAGACAATTTCCTTTGATTTATTTTGGTGAGAGTCCGATATTGCTCTTGAGGAGGGCAGGGCAGAATTTTTCTTTCCTTTGTTTCTTGGCCCAGAATTGTGCTCCGCCCTCAAGGAGGGCAGGGCAGTGAGGCCTTGAGTGCTTGGTTCATTGTTGTGCTCTCTTGGAAGGCAGTGTGCTCTTGTAGAGGGCAGTGTGGCTTTCTCCCTTCCATGCGCTACACTCTTTTCTTCCTTGGGCCACGCTTTCTTAGGCCACGCTTCACTCTTTTCTTCTTTTCTTCTCCTTCAAATAATCAAAACAACCAATCAAAGTATCACTAAATTCACAAGGTTTATAAATCAATTAAAATTCAATTAAATTTAGCTTAAACCACATGATTTAGCATCAATTAAGTGGTGGTTGATTGATTCAAATAAAACATGCAATTCCACTCTAAATTGCTTACTTATGGTGCAAGAAAGTGCATAAAAACTAGTGAAGCAAGTGAAATTAGCTTAAGAAATGGGTATATGATGACTTGTCATCACAACACCAAACTTAAATCTTGCTTGTCCCCAAGCAAGCATCAAAATTAAGAGGAAATGAAATGAAAAAAAGAAAAGCATGCATATCCTTATTAGGCATATAGCAGAACTTGGTTCATGGAGTTTTTATGCAGACAATGATAACTCAGTTATTGTTTGCTGTTACATAATGTACACTTTTCCTCAAAGGCTTACTAAACTTGCTGTTGTAAGGTTTACTTTTTACTTGCTCCCTTGCTAACTTTTCCTTTTTTATTTTGCTTAACAAGCTTATTATTCTTTGAAGGCTTGGTGTCAAATGTTGCAGTAGCCTTTGGCTTTATTTTTACTCAACATCTCTTCACCACAGACACATGGCTCACTATTTCCTCCTAGGATCATTGATGCCCAGTATCTCTTTGGATAACTAAATGTTCTGTAGCTAGGTTGCTCTTTATTGTGGACTTTCAATTGGCCATCCCAAATCAGTTGATCTAAGTGGCCAGGTTTTGAAATACCCGTTAGAATTTACTTATCCAAGCATATCCTAGTACAAGAACACCACAGGCATGTGTCCTAGGGTCCAAGCTATTGGTGCCAAGCCTTTATTCTTCGTTTTTCTTGCCACATTGGCTTTTTCTTCTTCCTTTTCTTTCTGTTTTATTTTGTTCTCAAGGGATTTTTTTTCTTTACTGATAGGAACCTTTATGACAGCAAGCTAGCTCACACTTCAATGAAAAATGACACTATGCAGCAATTATTTCATGAGTTATACATTTAATCAAACACATATACCACCATTAACTTCCATTCTAACTTATGCAACATTGGATATCTACTTTCTAATTCAAACATTTCTCTTTTATTCAAGCATATGGGAAACAAAACAAAATCTAAAGCTAAGTGATGAATGACAAGCATTATGCAGATAAACATACTTAATCAAACAACTTCACTTGCAACTAGATAAACACTTTAGCAAGATATATAAGGGTTCCTAGATTCAAAATAATTTATAG
Organism: Arachis duranensis; assembly: GCF_000817695.3. Lineage (NCBI taxonomy): Eukaryota > Viridiplantae > Streptophyta > Magnoliopsida > Fabales > Fabaceae > Arachis > Arachis duranensis. The sequence continues at coordinate 56,411,306 of NC_029780.3, read as the reverse complement.
CAGCAAGGATTAAGTTTAGATACAACCTCTGAAGTTGCAGCCCTTTGATTCTTCCTTCTGTTGTATCCCTTTTGAGTCACAATGCAAATTGTCTTCAATTGTTGGCTAATTTCCTGCATAATTCTCAAAAGTTGCTTGCTTCTCAAGCCTTTGTGCAATTGGTTAGTCTAAGAATGATTATGGCTTTTTGAACTTACTTTGGTATGTGAACACCAAACTTAGTTCCTTGCCACTATTTTTCATGCATCAACTTAGCCATATGTGAAACCTTGTGTCCTTGCTAAAGGTTATGGAATTAAAACTAGAAAGCAGTTAAGTAGTTGAATAATCTGTCTGATTGCTTGGAGCTAGTATTGTGCAGGAAGTGAGAATGTGCTTTTAAATGAGATTTTGGTGGAACACCAAACTTAGAATCTTTCATTCTCCCTTAAATTGTTTTGGTGTGCAACACCAAACTTAGCTCCTTGCAATGCATACCAATTATTCAACATTTTTTATTGAAAAAGCTATGAAAAGAAAACTACCTCAGGTTGGGTTGCCTCCCAACAAGCGCTTCTTTATTGTCACTAGCTTGACAACCTTCATTCTGTTGATCATGGAAATTGAAGATCACAGTGCTTTAGCTTGTCTTTCTTTACCGTGAAATTCCTTTCGGTTTCCTCTTTGATGACCTTTATGAATTCTCGTGGAAGGATCTTAGTCACAATATAGTGATCAGATAGCTGTGGGGGCACCTTCATGGTTTGAATGTTTAGCAGTACTTTATCCCCTAGTGAAAATTTCCTAGTAGGGATTTTCTGATCTTCTTAGATTCTATCCTCTGCCTCTCCTTGTAGGACTTTTTTGTTGTGTTTTTCTCGGCTGGTACTTTCTTTGTCCAAGGTGTTCTTACTTTCCTCTATGATCTTTTTCCATTCTTCCCTTTTTGCAGCATTTTTTTTGTTAGTTGGTTTGTCTTCAGTGGCTCTGGGGAAAGTAATTGACCTCTTCTCACCCATTTCTGCAAGGTGCTTAGCCAGTTGTTCTATCTGCCTCTCAATTCTTCTGATTGAAATCTCCTGGTTCTTTGTTGTCTCCTCTTGGTGCTTCATCATTCTCTCTATTAAGATCTCCAAGTTAGTGATCCTCTGAGAGTCTTGTGAGATTGGTTGGTTGTGGGATGTTAGGGGTTGGAAGGGTGGGTGTTATGGTGGTGTGTAGTGGTTGTCGTTAGCATGATGGTATTTTTACTGGTTTGTGAAGTTGGAGTTGTTGTAATTGAAGTCCCTTGGTTCGTGATTTTGGTGCTCGATCCTTCTCCAGTTGGAATGAGTCTGGAAGTGTATGTTTTGTGAGTATTGGTTTTGATTGGCATTATTGGATGAGTGACGTTGGTTGTTTGTGGTCATGGATTCGCCCTGGTTGAAACCTCTTTGTTCTTGATGTTGATACTCCCCCATTCTCAGATAAGAATGGGGCCTCCATGGTGGAAATTGTGCATTCACTGCAGCAGAATGCAGGCGATCAACTTTTCTATCTTTCAGCTCCATGTGATGCTGGGTTTGATGGTGCATTTGTTTGTTCAGGTTTATGAATGCATTCACTCCTTCAAGATTCATCACTTCTTTTTCTGAAATTACATTCTATGGTTTCTCGAATGAGTGTTGGTTGTTGACTCCTTTGTCATTGAAATTTGCAGTTCCTTGGGCAGTTGTTGTCGCTTTGAGTAGGCCATTTGAGAAGTAATCCACTGCTTTTCTTGTTTCTGGGGTTAATCCTTCATAGAAAGCTCGGAAACCCACTTTGTCAGTTGCTTTCTTGTATCTTTCCCATGCCTTGAAGAGTGGTTCTTCTTCCCCTTGTGTGAATGGATGTACCCCCTCTTTCAGCTTGATGATCTATTGGGATGAGGAGAATTTGGCCAGAAATTTGGTAACCAAATCGTCCCAACTAGTGATACTTTCTTGGGGAAAGGTTTCGAACCATTGTGCTGCTTCACCCCTTAGTGAAAAGGGGAATAGCAAGATCTTATAGGTGTCATGATCTATACTATCGGTTTTGACAGCACCACAAGTCTTCAGAAAAGTGGATATGTGCTGTTTAGGATCCTCCGATGGATTTCCGTCATAGGAACAATTATTCTTGATTAGTGTAATGAGTGGTGGCTTCATGTCATGATATTCTTCTTCTGCAGAGACTTCTTTTCCAATAATAGTCTTTCCTCTGACTTCTCTTCTTTCCTGTGGCATGCAAACAATCACAAGGAACAAACAGCAGCACTCTTGAGAATTGAGTGCAGTTAGTTGAGACAAACTCTCAAATAGTTAGTTGAGTTGATAGAGGCAAATCTTCAAACAGTTAGTATGTTAGTAAAAAAATTTAAGAAACAGAAAAGAAAAAGTGCTTGATCTAGACCTCCACTTCACTTAATCATTGTTAATCTATTTTAATCCCCGGCAACGGCGCCAAAAACTTGATGTGTGGAAAATGATCCAACACAAAACTCACCGGCAAGTGTACCGGGTCGCATCAAGTAATAAAACTCACGGGAGTGAGGTCGATCCCACAGGGATTGAAGGATTGAGCAATTTTAGTTTAGTGGTTGATTTAGTCAAGCAAATCAAGTATTAGTTGAGTGCATCCAACAGTAAGTAAATAGCAGGAAATGTAAAGGGAGAGGGATAATTTGCAGAAATTAAAGAGACTTGAAAGTAAAGGCACTGAATCTTAAAGAACAAGAAACTAAATGACTGAAACTTAAAGTGCAAGAAATGTAAATTGCAGTAACTTAAAGTGCAAGAAATATAAATTGCTTGAATGGAAAAGGGATCTGAGGACTGGGAATTCAGAATTTAAGCACGGGAAATTAAATTGCAACAATTAACTAAACAAGAGATGAATTGAAATTGACTAGATCTCAAACAGCAAATGAAAATTCAATTGCAGCAGTGGTTCAGCAGAAGAACCAAAAAGAGAAAATCAGATCTCAGGACTTCAGAGACTAGATAGCAGAGTCTAGATCTCAATTGCCTTCCCAGATCCAAGTTCACAAAGTAATTAAAAAGAAATTGAAGATTGAAGCAGCAAAGGAAATTGAATTCAACTCAATGATGCAGTAGGAAAATCAAAGAGATCTTAAATGGAGATTGAGACAGAAGTTCCTCAATTCTTCACACTCAAGACTCAACAAAACCTAGTAAAGAAAATAAAACGAGTAGAGGAAGAAGAAGTGAATTCTCTCCTCCAATTCTCAAGCCAAGTTTGCAGAAAAAAAGAAAAATGGAAAGTGCTCTCAAGTGACTAAGGATGAAAATTCAAAATGAAAGTAAGCTCTCTAAAAAAAAACCTAAAACCCCTTTCTAATCCTAACTAACACCTATTTATACACTTTCCATTTTGGATCTAAGAATTTTGAGTGGGATATTTTGATTTGGTGAAGAATTGAATTAAGTTGGATTTTTGAGTGAAATTTAGCCCATGTTGCTCCCAGGAGGCTGCCCTGCCCTTGTGGAGGGCAGAGCAGGAAAGTTGTGTGAGGAAGCATGTTGCGTGCCAAGTGTGGGAGAGGCATCAGGATGCTGCCCTGCCCTTGTGGAGGGTAGGGCAGTGTTGTCATGGTGCGCCTTGCCTCCCTGCCCGTGCGTGCTTGCTACTGGCCGAAGCTCCCTTGTTGCGCATCAATTGTGCGTGCTGGCCATGCCAAGGATGTGCGTGCCATGCACCACGGAATGCTGCTCTGCCCTCCTTGTGGGCAGCGCAAGCTTTCCTTGCTCTTGGGTGAGGTCCCAGGTTCGAAACTTGCTGGATGGCTTTTTGTTGCATTTCTTCCTTGGGTTCTTTGGCACCAAAGTAGCGCCTAGTTCTTTGCTTCCTCAAGGTGCTATGTTCGATCCTTGGAGGTTGAGAACAAGCCAATTCTGGCTTGTTTTCCTTGTATTTGAGTGCTACTTCTTTCCTTCTTGTACTTGGATTCGAAACCCATGGGTGGCACTTGGAGACAATTTCCTTTGATTTATTTTGGTGAGAGCCCGATATTGCTCTTGAGGAGGGCAGGGCAGAATTTTTCCTTCCCTTGTTTCTTGGCCCAGAATTGTGCTCCGCCCTCAAGGAGGGTAGGGCAGTGAGGCCTTGAGTGCTTGGTTCATTGTTGTGCTCTCTTGGAAGGCAGTGTGCTCTTGTAGAGGGCAGTGTGGCTTCCTCCCTTCCATGCGCTACACTCTTTTCTTCCTTGGGCCACGCTTTCTTAGGCCACGCTTCACTCCTTTCTTCTTTTCTTCTCCTTCAAATAATCAAGACAACCAATCAAAGTATCACCAAATTCACAAGGTTTATAAATCAATTAAAATTCAATTAAATTTAGCTTAAACCTCATGATTTAGCATCAATTAAGTGGTGGTTGATTGATTCGAATGAAACATGCAATTCCACTCTAAATTGCTTACTTATGGTGTAAGAAAGTGCATAAAAACTAGTGAAACAAGTGAAATTAGCTTGAGAAATGGGTATATGATGACTTGTCATCAGTTTGTATACTCCTTTACCTGTTCCTGTGCATCCATGGGTTGATATTTCTATGGATTTTGTTCTTGGTTTGCCTAGAACTAGGAGAGGTCGAGACAGCATTTTTGTTGTGGTAGATAGATTTAGTAAAATGGCTCATTTCATTGCTTGCCATAAAACTGATGATGCCACACATATTGCTGACCTATTCTTTTGAGAAGTTGTGCGTTTACATGGTGTTCCCCAAACTATTGTTTCTGATCGTGATGTCAAATTCTTAAGTCACTTTTGGAAAGTTTTGTGGAGTAAGCTGGGAACAAAATTGTTATACTCAACTACTTGTCACCCTCAAACTGATGGTCAAACTGAAGTCGTAATAGGACATTGGGAACCTTATTGCGTGCTGTTGTTGGTAAGAATTTGAAAACCTGGGAAGATTGTTTACCTTTTATTGAGTTTGCTTATAACAGGACAATTCATTCTTCCACTGGTTTTTCACCCTTTGAACTTGTCTATGGTTTTAATCCTCTCACTGTCTTAGATTTAATGCCTTTACCTTTGAGTGATATTATTAGTTTAGATGGAGTTAGCAAGGCTGAGAAAGTTAAGGCAATATATGCAAAGGCTCGTGACCTAATTGAGAGGAAGAACAAAACCACGGCTGAAAGGGTTAACAAAAATCGAAAGCATATAGTCTTCGAACTAGGAGATTGGGTTTGGGTAAAATTGAGGAAGGAGAGATTTCCTGCTCAGAGGAAGACTAAACTTGATGCTAGAGGGGATGGCCCATTCCAAGTTCTTGAGAAGATCAATAACAACGCCTACAAGATTGACCTACCAGGTGAGTATAATGTCACTGCTACTTTCAATATTTCTGATCTCTCTCCTTTTGATATGGACACAGATTCAAGGATGAATCTTTTTAAGGAAGGAGGGAATGATACATGCTCGGAAAGACAACAGGGGCATTCTAAGACAAAAGGGCAGAATGGAAATTTCACACTTTCAAAAGGCCCCATCGCTAGAGCACGTGCAAAGAAGCTAAAGGAGAGTTTTGGAAACCTGGCAGCGCTTGTGCATATGGAGTTACATCAAGTTCTAACTAAGGAAGAATGGGAAAGGCCCATTGGGCTAAGTCAGGATAGCAAGAAGCCCAATAATGCTTTCCGAATTCAGTGGGAGGCATAATTTATTTTTAAATTTCGAAATTCTAGACTCTTGTTTTAGTTTGTTATGTGGTCAAAAGTTTGTTAGAAGACTTATTTTAAATCTGTTATGCTTAGTATTATTTTTAGGGATTTTAAATTTAAATCAAATCTGATCTAATCCAATAAGATCAAATCTAATTTAAATTAGCTATCTTATCTTTTAGTTAATTGTTAGGTGCCTATTTAAACACCTTTGGTGAGACAATTTACATAACTTTGATGAATAAATTTCAGTTGCTTTTAAGCACTTTTTATTGTGTGAGAAGTGAGGTGAGTGATTTGCTTCACTTGTTGCATGAGAAAGATTGGAGGATCCAATACTAAGGTGATCTGCGTGGTGGCTTCTTTCAGTTTTCGCCCCTCTGATCTAGGTTGTCAAGGACAAGTTCTTTGAAGGTCTAGTAGGGAATTCTTTCTGGTGACCTAGGTTGCTAAGAACAAGTATCTTAGAGGTCTAGTAGGAAAATCCCCCTTATCTATCCTTTTGTTTTGTTATTTTTCCTTATCACCATCGTTTCAATTAGCTCACTTAATCCTACCTTTTATCTTCCATTGTTAACCAATCTTAAGCCTATGCTTAACCCATTTGTTCTTAATTTTAGCACATTACAAGCCTAAAGAGAAAAAATAACAAATGTCCTTATTTGGATCTTTGATTAGCTTTGGCTAGTGAGAGTGCTTATCATTTGATTTTGGGAAAGTCGGGAACATTGGGTAGAGATTAAAGTTGTGTTGAGAATCTTGGAAATTTGGAATATACTTATGTATTAATCATGTGTAACTATATGCATTGATGTTCTTGTATATATTTTAGTTTGAAAAAAAATGAGAAAAACAAAAAAGAAAAAATATATATATATAAGAAGAAAAAAAAAAGAAAATATATAGAAAGAAAGAAAAAAAAATTGCAATAAAAAGGGGACAAAATGCCCTAAAGCAAGGTTCAATAAAAATCAATGCATATGGGTGGTGATCAAAAAGAGAATGCATGAGTGTGTGAAAAAGTGAAGAATGGGTAGTTAGGTTTGTTTAGAATTGTATAGGTTGTCATAGGTTAGGTGGGATGTTTAAGTTAATCAAAGATTCAAATTCTAGTCCACTTGACCATATGCACCCTTACCTTGACCCTAGCCCCATTACAACCTATGGGAAAGACCTCATGATATTTGTATGCATGCATGAAATAATTGTTGATTGTTAGATGAAAGCATGATTAGGGGAGAATTGAGTGAATCAATCCCATACACTTGAGTGCCTAGAGCGGATACACATCCGGTGAGGGTTCGATCGCTCAATTACATGCCTCCACCCATGATCATCTTTTCTTGCAAGTTTGTAAAATCTTTCAATGATTCAATTCAATTGTGGGTTGATTTGATTGCTATTGCCTTAGCCCTTGTGCTTGCATATGTATTCTTGGAAGTTGACTTATTTTGACCAAGTAGTTGCATTCATGTAGATAGATTGCATATAGATAGGTTGCATGTAGTTAGTTTGCATTGATTAAATATGATACCCCTTGCTGCTTTCTTGATTTTAGCATGAGGACATGCTTAGTTTAAGTGTGGGGAGATTTGATTAACCCTAATTTTGTGGTTTATCTTGTGCTTATTTTAGGGAATTTTATCACCCTTTCCCACATTTATTCAATGAAATAGCATGATTTTGTAATTCTCCCTTGATTTGTGCTTAAATGTGAAAACATGCTTTTTAGGCCCTAAAATTGGTGATTTTAATTCACTTTAATTCCATTCGATGCCTTGATGTTTTTGTTGAGTGATTTCAGGTTCATAAGGCAAGTATTGGATGGAAGAAGTGAGGAGAAAAGCATGCAAGTGGGAGAACTCATGAAGAAATGAAGGAACCATAAAGTTGTCAAGCCTAACCTCTTCGCACTCAATTGATCATAACTTGAGCTACAGAGGTCCAAATGAGGCGGTTCTAGTTGCATTAGAAAGCTAATATTCGGGGCTTCGAAATGATATAAACTTTGCTATATGTTGCTTTGCGTATAGGGGCGTGCACGTACAATGTGCATGGACGCGCCGATGCTGCTCGTGGCCCACTAATGTAAAATCGCCCCCAGTGATTTCTGAAGCACTTTGGGCCCAACCCAACTCATTTCTAATGCTATTTCATGCATAATTCAAGCTTGGGCAAAGAGGGGAGCAATTGTTTGGTAGCTTAGCATCATGTAGGTTAGTTTCTAGAGAGAGAAGCTCCCTCTTCTCTCTAGAATTAGGTTAGGTTAATTTCCATCTTAGATTTAAGTTCAATTACATGTTTTCATCTTGTTTCTTTTATGATTTCTTACTTCTACTCCGTCATTCTCATGATTTGTAGTGTTAATTTTCCTTTTATGCTCTCTTTTATGTTCATGCACTCATATTGGATTTGGTTCACTTTTAATGCAATTTAATGTTTGATGTTCTTTCATTGATGAATTGAGTTGTTGATTTACTTTCCTTGCTATTTGTAGTTGTTAGATTTTACTATTTCTTGTCATGTATTATGTTTTCCTTGTATGCCTTCCAAGTGTTTGACAAAATGCTTGGTTGGATTTTAGAGTAGAATTTTATGTTCTTGGCTTGGGAAGGTAACTTAGGAACTCTTGAGTTACTAATGTCCAAGTGATTGACGATTGAGAGCCATTAACTCTAGATCTCACTAATTGAATAGGTGGAGAACTAGGACTTATGGACTTGGATTGATATAGCTCATTTGACTTTCTTTTATTAGTTAGAGAATGACTTAATGGGGTTGATCCTTGCCAATTCTCATGTTGTGGTTACTGATAAGGATAGAGATTCTTGACCACCAACCCTTGCCAAGACCTTTCTTGTTATTTGAATTTCCTTATCATTTACTTTTCATGTCTATTATTCCAAAAATCCCAAAAATATTCACTCATAACCAATAACAAGGCACTTCATTACAATTCCTCGTGAGACGACCCGGAGTCCAAATACTCCGATTAATTCTTTTTTGGGGTTTGTACATGTGACAACCAAAATTTTTGTATGAAGGGACTATTGTTGGTTTAGAAACTATACTTTACCACGAGATTTTATTTGTGAAATTCTAAACCACACAAGAGTTCTCTCATCACCAACGTTAGTGACACTCACCTTTGTCACTAACGTTGAACTAAGCCAATATTGCCTACGTTAGTGGTCACGTTAAGACAACTAATGTGAAGGGTAACATGGAGCAAGGAATGATAGGCCAATGTTAGTGACACTCACCTTTGTCACTAACATTGGGGATGGCAATTACCACCACATTAGTGGTCACGTTAATGCCAATAACGTGATGCACTAACGTGGGAAGAAGGGGTGTTTTGAAGTGTTAGTGGCAAAGGAGAGTGTCACTAATGTGCTCGAAGCTTGGGTATGCCCACGTTAAGGGCCACGTTAGTTACACTAACGTGGATCACTAACGTGGGGAAAAGAAGCAAGGAGCAACGTTATTGGTAAAGGTGAATGCAAATAACGTTTGCGAAAGACTAAGAAGCAACGTTATTGGTAAAGGTGAATGCCAATAACGTTTGTGAAGGACTAAGAGGCAATGTTAGTGGTCACATTAGTGCCACTAACGTTGAAGTTAACGTGGATCAATTTGGTTTGGAGCGTTAGTGAAAAAGGTTATCGTCACTAATGTTTTCGAACCCAAATTTACACGTAACGTTAACACCACTAACGTCCTAACTAACGTCCACCCATGCCTGACTCACACTTTTTCTGCAAGAAAAGCTAAGCCCACTGAAGACTGTAACTACTTCAACTAAAGATCAAGGGCCCATATCCAAGACTTGAAGAGCTAACAAGAAGATCAGAAGAGTAGTATATTGGTGCACGAAATTGTGATCATCAATGGCGCCATCAACATGGTACGCTCAATTGCAATCTCAACTCTTTATCACAACTTCGCACAACTAACCAGCAAGTACACTGGGTCGTCCAAGTAATAAACCTTACGCGAGTAAGTGTCGATCCCACGAAGATTGTTGGTATGAAGCAAGCTATGGTCATCTTGTAAATCTCAGTCAGGCAGATTCAAATGGTTATGAATGATTTATGAATAAAGCATAAAATAAAGATAGAGATACTTATGTAATTCATTGGTGAGAATTTCAGATAAGCGTATGGAGATGCTTCGTCCCTTCCGTCTCTCTGCTTTCCTACTGTCTTCATCCAA
>NC_029780.3:56399720-56401192 GCF_000817695.3 Arachis duranensis | reverse complement strand
GAATTGAATAGAAGAACAATAGTAATTGCATTGATACTCGAGGTACAGCAGAGCTCCACACCTTAATCTATGGTGTGTAGAAACTCCACCGTTGAAAATACATAAGAATAAGGTCTAGGCATGGCCGAGTGGCCAGCCCCCATAATCTAAGAACTAGACATCCAAAGATGATCTAGAGATCTAAAGTGATCAAAAGACGAAAATACAATAGTAAAAGGTCCTACTTATAGAGAACTAGTAGCCTAGAGTTTACAAATATGAGTAAATGACATAAAAATCCACTTCCGGGCCCACTTGGTGTGTGCTTGGGCTGAGCATTGAAGCATTTTCGTGTAGAGACTCTTCTTGGAGTTAAACGCCAGCTTTTGTGCCAGTTTGGGCGTTTAACTCCCATTCTTGTGCCAGTTCCGGCGTTTTACGCCAGAATTCTTGAGTTGACTTGGAACGCCTGTTTGCGCCATCAAATCTCGGGCAAAATATGAACTATTATACATTGCTGAAAAGCCCAGGATGTATACTTTCCAACGCAGTTGAGAGCGCGCCAATTGGGCTTCTGTAGCTCCAGAAAATCCCCTTCGAGTGCAGGGAGGTCAGAATCCAACAGCATCTGCAGTCGTTTTCAGCCTCTGAATCAGATTTTTGCTCAGGTCCCTCAATTTCAGCCAGAAAATACCTGAAATACAGAAAAATACACAAACTCATAGTAAAGTCCAGAAAAGTGAATTTTAACTAAAAACTAATAAAAATATACTAAAAACTAACTAAAACATACTAAAAACATACTAAAAACAATGCCAGAAAGCGTATAAATTATCCGCTCATCACAACACCAAACTTAAATTGTTGCTTGTCCTCAAGCAACTGAAGATCAAATAAGATAAAAAGAATAGAATATGCAATGAATTCCAAAAACATCTATGAAGATCAGTATTAATTAGATGAGCGGGGCTTTTAGCTTTTTGCCTCTGAACAGTTTTGGCATCTCACTCTATCCTTTGAAATTCAGAATGATTGGCTTCTTTAGGAACTTAGAATCCAGATAGTGTTATTGATTCTCCTAGTAGAGTATGATGATTCTTGAACATAGCTACTTATTGAGTCTTGGCCGTGGCCAAAAGCACTCTGTCTTCCAGTATTACCACCGGATACATACATGCCACAGACACATAACTGGGTGAACCTTTTCAGATTGTGACTCAGCTTTGCTAGAGTCCCCAATTAGAGGTGTCCAGGGTTCTTAAGCACACTCTTTTTGCCTTGGATCACAACTTCATTATTTTTTTCTTTTTCTTTTCCCCTTTTTTTTCGTTTTTTTTAATTCAATGCTTTTTCTTGCTTCAAGAATCATTTTTATGATTTTTCAGATCCTCAGTAACATGTCTCCTTTTTCATCATTCTTTCAAGAGCCAACATTCATGAACAACAAATTCAAAAGACATATGCACTGTTCAAGCATACATTCAGAAGTCAAA
>NC_029780.3:56396873-56398906 GCF_000817695.3 Arachis duranensis | reverse complement strand
GGGGTTTTATGAAGGATGGATGTGAGTGGTGAGGAGAATAGTGGGATTTGATAGGTGAGGGGTTTTTGGGGAAGAGGTGTTGAGGTGATTGGTGAATGGGTGAAGAAGAGAGAGGGTGGTGGGGTAGGTGGGGATCCTGTGGGGTCCACAGATCCTGAGGTGTCAAGGAAAATTCATCCCTGCACCAAGTGGCGAGCAAAAATGCTCTTTATGCCAATTCTGGCGTTAAACGCCGGGCTGGTGCCCATTTCTGGTGTTTAACGACATCTTCTTGCCCTTTCCTGGCGTTTAACGCCAGTCTGGTGCCCCTTTCTGGCGTTAAACGCCCAGAATGGTGCCAGACTGGGCGTTAAACGCCCATTTGCTGCCCTTACTGGTGTTTAAACGCCAGCAAGTTTTCCTTCAGGGTGTGCTATTTTTCTTTCTATTTTTCATGCTATTTTTGCTTTTTCAATTGATTTTGTGACTTCCCATGATCATCAACCTATAGAAAACATAAAATAACAACGGAAAATAGATAAATATAACATTGGGTTACCTCCCAACAAGCACTTCTTTAACGTCATTAGCTTGACAGTGGGCTCTCATGGAGGCTCACAGATACTCAAAGCAATGTTGGAACCTTCCAACACCAAACTTATAGTTTGAATATGGGGGTTCAACAGCAAACTTAGAATTTGGTTGTGGCCTCCCAACACCAAACTTAGAGTTTGACTGTGGGGGCTCTGTTTGACTCTATTTTGAGAGAAGCTCTTCATGCTTCCTCTCCATGGTTACAGAGGAATATCCTTGAGCCTTAAACACAAGGGATTCTTCATTCACTTGAATGATCAATTCTCCTCTGTCAACATCAATCATAGCCTTTGCTGTGGCTAGGAAGGGTCTACTAAGGATGATGGATTCATCCATGCACTTCCCAGTCTTTAGGACTATGAAATCAGCAGGGATGTAATGGTCTTCAACTTTTACCAGAACATCCTCTACAAGTCCATAAGCTTGTTTTCTTGAATTGTCTGCCATCTCTAGTGAGATTCTTGCAGCTTGTACCACAAAGATCCCTAGCTTCTCCATTACAGAGAGAGGCATGAGGTTTATGCTTGATCCTAGGTCACACAGAGCCTTCTTGAAGGTCATGGTGCCTATTGTACAAGGTATTGAGAACTTTCCAGGGTCTTGTCTCTTTTGAGGTAATTTCTGCGTAGACAAGTCATCCAGCTCTTTAATGAGCAAAGGGGGTTCATCCTCCCAAGTCTCATTACCAAATAACTTGTCATTTAGCTTCATGATTGCTCCAATGTACTTAGCAACTTGCTCTTCAGTGACATCTTCATCCTCTTCAGAGGAAGAATACTCATCAAAGCTCATGAATGGCAGAAGTAAATCCAATGGAATCTCTATGGTCTTAGTGTGATCCTCAGATTCCCAAGGTTCCTCATTAGGGAACTCATTGGAGGCCAGTGGACGTCCATTGAGGTCTTCCTCAGTGGTGATCACTGCCTCTTCCTCCTCTCCAAATTCGGCCATGTTTATGGCCTTACACTCTCCTTTTGGATTCTCTTCTGTATTGCTTGGAAGAGTACTAGGAGGGAGTTCAGTAACTTTCTTACTCAACTATGAGGGAGTTCAGTAATTTTCTTGCTCAGCTGACCCACTTGTCCCTCCAAATTTCTAATGGAGGATCTTGTTTCAGTCATGAAACTCTGGGAGGTTTTGATTAGATAAGAGACCATGGTTGCTAAGTCAGAGTGGCTCTGCTTAGAATTCTCTGTCTGTTGCTGAGAAGATGATGGAAAAGGCTTGCCATTGCTAAACCTGTTTCTTCCACTGTTATTGTTGTTGAAACCTTGTTGAGGTCTCTGTTGATCCTTCCATGAGAGATTTGGATGATTTCTCCATGAAGGATTATAGGTGTTTCCATAAGGTTCTCCCATGTAATTCACCTCTTCCATTGAAGGGTTCTCAGGATCATAAGCTTCTTCTTCAGATGAAGCATCCTTAGTACTGCCTGGTGCAGCTTGCATTCCAGACAGACT
>NC_029780.3:56396404-56396675 GCF_000817695.3 Arachis duranensis | reverse complement strand
CTACTCAATTTTTGAGGTGGAAAGAACTTTGCCAAGAAGGCATTGACTAGCTTTTTCCAAGAGTTCAGGCTTTCTTTAGGTTGTGAGTCCAACCATATCCTAGCTCTGTCTCTTACAGCAAAAAGGAATAGCATAAGTTTGTAGACCTCAGGGTCAACCCCATTAGTCTTGATAGTATCACAGATTTACGAGAACTCAGATAAAAACTGATGAGGATCTTCCAATGGAAGTCCATGGAACTTGCAATTCTGTTGCATTAGAGAAACTAATT
>NC_029780.3:56395040-56396129 GCF_000817695.3 Arachis duranensis | reverse complement strand
GGAATGCTTTTGTCTTTGCTCCTGCTCATATGAAAGAGAAGAGAACAAGAAAATATGGAATCCTCTATGTCACACTATAGAGATTCCTTGAGATGTCAGAGGAAAAGAAAAATAGAAGGAAGAGGTAGAAGAATTCGAACTTAGAAAGATAGAGTTCCAATTGTACATGTTAGTCCATAAATAGAAGGATGTGAGAAGAGGGGAAGAAATTTTCGAAAATAAATTTAAAAGGATTTTAAAAACATTTTGAAAAATTGAAGAATGATTTTCAAAAAATATGATTGGGAAAGAGATAAAGTGATTTTTGAAAAAGATTTTGAAATTAGAAATAAAAAAGATATGATTGAAAACTTATTTTGAAAAAGATGTGATTAAAAAGATATGATTAAAAATATAAGGTTTTAAAAAGATATGATTGAGAAGATATGATTGAAAAACAATTTAAAAATATTTGATTTTTAAAATCAATGACTTGGCTAACAAGAAAAGATATGATTCAAACATTAAACCTTTCTCAACAGAAAAGGCAACATACTTGAAATGTTGAATCAAATCATTAATTGTTAGCAGGTATTTTTGAAAATGGAAAGAAATTGATTTTGAAAATATATGATTGAAAAGATATGATTTGAAAAAGATTTGATTTTGAAAAATTATGAAAACTTGAAAAAAATTTGAATTAAAAACAAAATCTTCCCTCTTGTGCCATCCTGGCGTTAAACGCCCAGAATGGTATACATTTTGGTGTTTAACGCCCAAATTGCTACCCTTTTGGGCGTTAAACGCCCAGCCAGGCACCCTGGCTGGCGTTTAAATGCCAGTTTTCCTTCTTCACTGGGCGTTTTGAACGCCTAGCTTTTTCTGTGTAATTCCTCTGCTGTATGTTCTGAATCTTCAATTCTCTGTATTATTGACTTGAAAAGACACAATTTAAAAATTTTTTTTTGGATTTTTAATGATGAGGAAAAATCAAAATGCAACTAAAATCAAATAAACAATGCATACAAGACACCAAACTTAGAAGTTTGTATACTACTGATACTAACAAATTGAGAATGCATATGAGAAACAACAAAACACACAAAACAA
>NC_029780.3:56394181-56394880 GCF_000817695.3 Arachis duranensis | reverse complement strand
TTCAAACAAGAAATATTTTTGGTTTTTATGATTTTGTAATTTTTTTGGTTTTTTTTTCGAAAATTATGTGGAAAAAGAAAATAAAGAGATTCAAAATTTTTAATAAGAATTCTAGGAATCATGCAATGTTAGTCTAAAGCTTTAGTCTAAAGCTTTGGTGATGATAAGAACATCACCTTGAAACACTAGAATTCATTCTTAAAAATTCTGAAAAATACCTAATCTAAGCAACAAGATGAACCGTCAGTTGTCCAAACTCGACAATCCCCGGCAACGGCGCCAAAAACTTGGTGCATGAAATTGTGATCATCAATGGCACCATCAACATGGTACGCTCAATTGCAATCTCAACTCTTTATCACAACTTCGCACAACTAACCAGCAAGTGCACTGGGTCGTCCAAGTAATAAACCTTACGCGAGTAAGTGTCGATCCCACGAAGATTGTTGGTATGAAGCAAGCTATGGTCATCTTGTAAATCTCATTCAGGCGGATAATAAATGTTATGGAGTTTTCGAATAATAAAAAATAAAGCAGAAAATAAAGATAGAGTTACACATGTAATTCAATGGTGGGAATTTCATATAAGTGTATGGAGGTGTTGTGTTCCTTCTGAATCTCCGCTTTCCTACTTCTTCCTTCTAGTTTTTCATCACTCCTTTCTATGGCAAGCTGTATGTAGGGCATCACCGTTGTCAA
>NC_029780.3:56340065-56394035 GCF_000817695.3 Arachis duranensis | reverse complement strand
AATTGAATAGAAGAACAATAGTAATTGCATTAATATTCGAGGTACAGCAGAGCTCCATACCTTAATCTATGGTGTGTAGAAACTCCATCGTTGAAAATACATAAGAACAAGGTCTAGGCATGGCCGAGTGGCCAGCCCCCATAATCTAAGAACTAGACGTTCAAAGATGATCTAGAGATCTAAAGTGATCAAAAGATTCAAGTGATCAAAAGATGAAAATACAATAGTAAAAGGTCCTGCTTATAGAGAACTAGTAGCCTAGGGTTTACAAATATGAGTAAATGACATAAAAATCCACTTCCGGGCCCACTTGGTGTGTGCTTGGGCTGAGAATTGAAGCATTTTTGTGTAGAGACTCATCTTGGAGTTAAACGCCAGCTTTTGTGCCAGTTTGGGCGTTTAACTCCCATTCTTGTGCCAGTTCCGGCGTTTTCCGCCAGAATTCTTGAGCTGACTTGGAACGCCTGTTTGGGCCATCAAATCTCGGGCAAAGTATGGACTATTATACATTGCTGGAAAGCCCAGGATGTCTACTTTTCAACGCAGTTGAGAGCGTGCCAATTGGGCTTCTGTAGCTCTAGAAAATCTCCTTTAAGTGCAGGGAGGTCAGAATCCAACAGCATCTGCAGTCGTTTTCAGCCTCTGAATCAGATTTTTGCTCAGGTCCCTCAATTTCAGCCAGAAAATACCTGAAATCACAGAAAAATACACAAACTCATAGTAAAGTCCAGAAAAGTGAATTTTAACTAAAAACTAATAAAAATATAATAAAAACTAACTAAAACATACTAAAAACATACTAAAAATAATGCCAAAAAGCGTATAAATTATCCGCTCATCATATATATAGGAAGTAGTTTTGGACTAGAAAGAAGGCTTGGCATTATTAGGAATTACATTCTATTTATTTACTTTTCCTACAAATTCTAGTTTACTTTGAGAATGCACTCTTCTCTATCATCTTCCATTTTCAGAGCTATGAACAACTAAACCCCTTTTCATTGGGTTAGGGAGCTCTGTTGTAAGTTGATGGATCAATTATAGTTTTCATTCTTCTTCTTCTTTCTTTTCTCTTGATTTACTAGAAAGCTTTCGATCTTAAATCAATTGGTTAGTTATCTTGGAAAAGAAACTCTCCATAATTAGATCTTCTCTAAGCCTTGGAAAAGGGATGGGGAGATCATGCTAGAATTGCTTTCCCATGTTGGACCAAATTGAGGTTTGGATGGATATAGTGACATATAATCCTACCAACATTTTGATTTGGAAATACATGTGGTATAATCAGTGGCCATACTTCATCTCTTCCCATGAGCAATTAAATCAAGGAATTGGGCAATTGTTCAAGCTTAGAGAGATTGGGATGCCAAGAAATTGGGATCCAATCACTTAAGATTGCCAAGGAGATCAATGAATGCATTGATTGAGGAAGAGATAAGAATGAACTTGATCCGGAGAATGCAACATCTCCTAAGCCCAATGAATCCCCCATTTCTGATCTTACCCATTCTGTTTTCCTTCTGCCATTTACTTTTATGTTCATCTCCCTAAATCCCCATTTAAGATTCTGCAATTTACTTTCTGCAATTTACTTTTCGCCATTCATTTCCAGCATTTACATTTTCTGTCATTTGCTTTCCCGCCATTTAATTTTCTGCAATTATCAACTCAACTTCTACTTAGCTCAACTAGAACATTCCTCCAATTAAAGTTGTTTGACCAATCAATCCCCGTGGGATTCAACCTCACTCTACTGTGAGTTTTTACTTGACGACATTTCGGTATACTTGCCAAAGGAAAATTTGTTGAGAGACAAATTTTCGTGCATCAAGTTTATGGCGTCGTTGCCGGGGATTGATTTTGTATCGACAATGATTAAGTTGGAGGATAACTAGATTGAGCAATTTTCTTTGTTTTGATTATTTCATCTTAGTTTTTTACTTCTAGTTTAGCTATTTCGTTTCCGTTTTCTTTCTTCTTCATCTGTTTTCCTGGCTATCTACCATTTAGTTTACTAACCCACTAACTGTTTGATACATTGCACCACTCACACTAACAGCCATTCTAACAAGAGTAATTTCTTCATTTATTTTCTTTTTTGCTTTTTGCTCTGTTGGTTATATGACAGGTAGAATAAGTGGAGCTTCAACTTCCTTTGATTCTGAACCTGAGAGGACCTTCCTTAGATTAATGAAGGAAGCAAGAGGGAAGTGAGTCGTTGGTGCTGAGGAAGAAGAGGAGTATTTTAAAAAAGACATAAAGGAGAATATGGAGAACCACCATGAAGAAAAAGCTCACAACCATGCCAGAGAAGACCCAGTGAATCATGTTGGACAAGAGAGAAGAGTTCTAGGCTCTTAGATCAACCCAAACCCAGGAAATTATGGAAGTAGCATTCAAAAGCCAACCATACATGCCAATAACTTTGAACTAAAGCCCTAGCTCATCACCCTCGTTCAGAACAACTGTGCATTTGGAGGAAGCGCCCAAGAAGACCCCAATCAACATCTAACCACCTTCTTAAGGATATGTGATACTATGAAGTCTAATGGTGTTCATCCTGACACTTATAGACTGCTTTTATTCCCCTTTTCACTCAGGGATAAATCATTTAAATGGCTGGAATCATTCCCGAAGGAGAGTTTAACAACATCGGAAGATGTGGTGAACAAATTCTTGGCAAGATTCTACCCTCCTCAAAGAATCAACAGGTTGAGAGCTGAGGTACAAACATTTAGGCAACAAGATGCTGAAACTCTCTATGAGGTATGGGAGAGGTTTAAGGACTTAACAAGAAGGTACCCACCAGACATGTTCAATGAATGGGTGCAACTTCACATTTTCTATGAGGGTCTTTCTTATGAATCAAAGAAGGCAGTAGACCACTCATCCGGGGGATCTCTAAAGAAGAAAAAGACCATTGAAGAAGCCATAGATGTCATTGAGACTGTAGCTAAGAATGACTACTTCTATGCTTCTGAAAGGAGCAACACTCGAGGAGTGATGGAGCTAAACCATATGGATGCACTGCTGGCTCAAAACAAGATGATCACCAAGCAGTTAGCTGACCTTACCAAGAAGATGGAAAGGAACCAAGTTGCACCAGTCACCACTTTATCATCGGCTCAAGAAGGAGTAAATACAGAGGTAGAGAGTGACTGGGAGCAAGCCAACTATATTGGGAACTCACCTAGGCAGGCCCATGATCCGTACTCCAAAACTTATAATCCTGGTTGGAAGAACCACCCGAATTTTGGATGGAAAAATCAACAAGATCAAGACCAGGATCAAAGACATCACAACCCCAACAATAATGCAACTCACCAGCATTCCACACAGAGATCATATCAACACCCACTCAATAGTACCTCTAAACATCCACATCAAAACCAAAATGGCCATTCTTACCCCTCCTACCTCAATTCACCATCACCACCTGAAGATAGACTCTCCAAAATTGATACTCTACTTGAAGGTAAATGTAAGGAAGTCCAAGACAACAGAGTGTTCAAGAATGAAGTGCGAGCTAATATTAAAAACCAGGGATACACCATCAAGAGGCTAGAGTCTCAAGTGAGATATCTTTCTCAGCAGATTCCCAAGCCTACTGATAGCTTCCCAAGTGACATAGAGAAAAACCCGAGAGGTGAAGCAAAGAAGGTAAGATGGGAAGAATGCAAGATGGTCACTATAAGTGATAAGCGGAGTGTGGAAGAACTGAACAAACCATTAGAACACTCTCAAGATATTCCAGCAGAGAAGTAAGAAGAGAGTAACCAAGAAACCAACCCTACACAAAGAAAGGAGCCAAGGGAGAAGGAGATTCTGAACCCATATGCACCTTTTTCCCAAAGACTCAAGGGAGGTGTAGAAAGGAGAATGTATTCAAGGTTCCTCGACATGTTTGCATCTCTCCATGTAAACATACCATTCATCAAGGATCTCCAACAAATGCCCTCATACATTAAGTGTATGAAAGAGCTGCTGACCAAGAAAAATTCACTAAAAGGAGGGCAAACAATAGTGATGAATAAGGAGTGCAGTGCTCTCATTCAAACAGAGTTGCCTACAAAAAGGAAGGACCTAGGGAGTTTTCACATCCCTTGTGCTATAGGAAAAACAAGGATTGATAAGGGACTCTGTGACCTGGGAGCAAGCATCAACATAATGCCTTTATCCCTCATGAAGAAGCTTCAAATAAATGAGCTAACGCCCATAGATGTAATCATCAAGTTGGCTGACAAAACTCAAAAACAAGCAATAGGAGTGGTTAAAAACGTGTTGGTGAAGGTTGGGAACTACTTCCTTCCTACAGACTTTGTTATCTTAGAGATGGAAGAGAGTCACCTTCATCCAATCATATTGGGGAGACTATTCCTAGCCACAGCCAGAGCACTTATAGATGTGGAGCGAGGAGAGCTAATACTGAGGATAAATGATGAACAACTTACCTTCAATTTCTTCAAACCCTCACAAGAAGCAGATCAAGAAAATAAGGAATCAAGGGAGGATCACAATAAGGCATTGGTGGAAGAAACAAGCACAGAAGCATACACAATACACCTGAGAATCCCTTTGGTTGACAAACAATACAATCAGAAGGCACAACAGCTAAGGGAAACCCAAGAGGAGATAAACCCATCGGAGTCATATGAGACCAGTAACAAAATTTTCTTGGAAAAAGAGGCCACAAGGAGCAGGGTAGCGTTAAAAGAAACAAGGAAGAAGGCTCCAAGGGGATGGAGGAACAAGAAAACCCCTACAGAGGATTTCTCTCCAGGGGATGAAGTAATCTCTGCTCATTTCCCAATTATCCCACCTATCTCCCCACCATTCCATCTCAGCTACCTCAAGTATACACTGTCAGCAGAATTCTCTCCTTGGAACATGTGGAAATTCTTAATAAAACCAGTGGAGAAAGATTTACTGCGAGAGGGGAAGATTTGAGGCATTACCAACCACCCTGACAAAGGCCAAACGTCAAGCTAATGACGCTAAAGAAGTGCTTCATGGGAGGCAACCCATGTTTTATATCCTTTCAGTATTTTTAGGATTTTTAAAGTAGTTAATAAAGCAAGGTTCATGAATTCCAAATCAACTTTGACGAGCACTTAGAAGAATCTCTATATGCAGCATATAGTGAACAACAAGTTTGGTGTTCAAGGCACCCTAAGAAGACATGAACACAATTCATAGCATGTCAATCTTAGAGCCTTAATCAAATCTTTTTACACCACATGGTCACAAACTAAGTTTGGTGTCACCAATGTTGCATGCATGAACACTTAGTTGGTCGGTTGGTTTGCATTCATGAATGGCACTTAGTTAGTCAAAAGCAAAAATTTAAAAAAGTATTTAGCCTCTCATTCTTATTTTTTCGCCATAATTCAAACTAATCTCTCTCTCTTTTTTTGTCTTGCAAAGGAATTGAAGGGAATGTTAGAGGGAACTGATGGGATAACCCAAGGGGGGTGGTTCGACCACTTCACCAAGGGAACTACACACATGTCTTCAAGGGGAGTACCTTGGGAAGTATTGCCATGCAACATTGGGAGAAGGATCACCTTGGAGACCGAACCAATCACTTCATAAAAATGGTGATCCTTATGCTAATTCCATGCCAAACCCCAACCGTCCACTGATAAACCCATATTTCATGGTTTATCTTGTGCTCAATTGAGTGGTTTTTATCAACTCTTTACCCACTTATTCATACTATTTGCATGGTTTTACATTTGCCTTCATAATTATGTGCTTTGATTGAAAACATGTTTCTTTGGACTTATATTTGCTTATTATTAATCCTCTCTTATTACCATTAGATGCCTTGATATGTGTGTTAAGTGTTTTCAGATATTATAAGGCAGGAATGACTTGGAGGATCGGAAGGAAGCATGCAAAAGTGGAGGGAGTACAATAAGTTGGAGAAATTGCTAAGCTGTCCAGCCTGACCTCTTCTCACTCAAACGGCTATAACTTTAGCTACAGAGGTCCAAACGACGCGGTTCTAGTTGCGTTGGAAAGCTAACGTCCGGGGCTTCGATTTGATATATAATTTGCCATAGCTTCCCCGACGCCAGGCGACGCGA
Source organism: Arachis duranensis (assembly GCF_000817695.3). Taxonomy (NCBI): domain Eukaryota; kingdom Viridiplantae; phylum Streptophyta; class Magnoliopsida; order Fabales; family Fabaceae; genus Arachis; species Arachis duranensis. Next base: position 56,387,946 of record NC_029780.3, on the reverse strand, counting down.
ATGCGTGACCTGGCAGGAACGCAACCCGCGTGGCCGCGTGAGTCATGCGGCCACGTCACTTTTCCGCGACCTGTACGGATCAGAAAGCGCTGGAAGTGACTTCTAGGCTATTTCTGACTCAGTTTTCGGCCCAGAAAACACAGATTAGAGTTTATAAAGTGGGAGAATGCATCCATTCATAATGATGCTCTCATAATTCACTTTTCATATTTTTAGATGTAGTTTTTAGTGAGAGAGGTTCTCTCCTCTCTCTCTTAGGATTAGGATTAGAATTAGGATTAGGATTCAGAACTTCTCTTAGTTTTAGGAGTGACTCTCAATCCCAGGTTCTTGTATTTATTTATTTTTCAATGTTCCATGTTTAGATTGATCTCCTTAATTAATGTTATTTGAGATATTTTAGATTGATGATTGTTGTCTTTTATTTATATAAATAATTTAGATTTTCCTATTTTCCTTTTGGCTTTGGTTGAATAATTGGTGACTCTAGAATTATCAAACTCATTGTTGATTGAAAATTGGATTTCTTCATTTCATTAATTCATATTCCAATAACTCTGGCCTTTTCCAAGGAAAGACTAGGACTTGAGGAATCAGAATTAATTTATCCACTTAACTTACCTTCATAGTTAGAGGTTAACAAAGTGGGAGAAAAATCCAATTCTCATCACAATTGATAAGGATAACTAGGATAGGACCTCCAGTTCTTACACCTTGCCAAGAGTTTATTTTACAGTCATTCATTTACTTTTATTGCTTTGAAAATATACCTGTGCCCATTGCCCAACTAACCTTTTACCTTAATCCAAAACCCCAAACACACTTTTTCATAACCAATAATAAGAACATACCTCCCTGCAATTCCTTGAGAAGACGACCCGAGGTTTAAATACTTCGGTTATCAATTTATTTAGGGGTTTGTTACTTGTGACAACCAAAACATTGTACGAAGGGATTTCTGTCGGTTTAGAGACTATATCTACAACGCGACTGTTTTTATGAAATTCTTTACTGGCAAAAATCTTAACGTCATCCACCATTGGTTTCTACTATCAATCCACACCCTTCAATCCCATCATCCACATATATAAAGGACCCCCACTCTATACCCTTCCATATTCAAATATCCTTTCATTTCATCTCTCTTCTTTCTTTCGAAATACACACCCAACACCTTTGCCCTCAACACGTTAACACAATCCTCTAAGCTACACCCTATCTTAACCCGGCTAATTTCCATCATCAACCCATACTTCTCAATACCTTCACATACCTATTCCTACTCATGGCATCATCAAGCTCCAAGAGGCGAAAGGGAAAGGAACCGGTGGAGAGCATTCCTTTTGATGAAGGGAGATTCAAGACCGCTTTCCATGAGCTCCAATTTGAATGGATAAAACACAAGAAAATATCGCCAGAATTGACATTCCAGTTCAACAATAATGAGTGCCCACAAATTAGAGAGAAGATTGAACAGAGGGGTTGGCAAGAGCTCACGAACCCAGAAACAAAGATAAATACAAATCTCATCAATGAGTTCTATGCCAATGTAGCCAGAGAAGACACTACCAAGGCTCCTACCTTCAAAAGCTATGTGAGAGGAACAGAGGTGGACTTCAGTCCCAATGCTATAATGAGAACTCTTCATCTGAGATCACAACATTTTGATGAGCCCAGTTATTAAGCAAGAATAAGTAATGGCCCCGACAATGATGAACTTGAAGAAATTGTGAACGACATGTGTGTTATAGGATCTGATTGGGAAAGGTATTCGGATAAGAAGTCGTGGTATATTAGGAGAGGAGACCTCATCCCGGAAGCTAAGGGATAGTTTGAGCTCGTGAGAAGATCTATCCTCTCAGCCTCAAACAATTCTGAGGTCAATATTGCTCGAGCTACTATGGTACATTGCATAATGAGGGGGTGGGGATATCGATGTACATGAAATTATAGCTGAGGGAATTTAAGACGCAGCCGAGAAGAATGATCCGAGTGCTCGGCTTTGCTACCCTAGTACCATCCTTAGACTATGTATGAAAGCCAAGGTAGTCTTCGAAGATAGCAATCCAAAATGGGTAAATCCTGGAAGGTTAGTTACACTCCAGCGTATAACCTATGTGGCACCCGCTCAACAACAAAGAAGTCCTCAGATAAGGAAAAGAACATTCCAAGAAGAACCTCATCAAGAAGAACCCCAACAAACAGAATATCAACAAGAAGTGTAATATGATCCAAATAACATAAATCTGGTTCACATTTAAGGAGCCATTAAGGATCTAGCAAGGAGATATATGGAGGGACAAGAACAACAACTACACGTTCAATCCCAAAGGATGGATCATCAAGAAGAACTACTCTCTAATTGGATGAATCAACAAGGGGAGTGGGAGAAACAACAAATGGAGTAGCAACAGGAACATTACTCCCAGCTCACCCAAGCCATTAATCAAGTAACTGAAAGGCAAGTGCGTCAAGATAAGTGCCTTCAAGAACTCAACCAACGTCAATTAGCTCAGATAAAAGCATTCAACGAGTTCAACGTGCTTAATGAAGGACAGCAACTACACAGGGAAGAGTTTAACATAAACACTCAGGCCAAGTTGACTTATGTAGCTGGGCATATGCATAATTTGCACTCTGCCATCCCAAGTATGATACAGTTTGCAAAGACCTAACAGAACAAGAGGAGGGGAAGGTGAAACAACAGAATGAAGCATTGAAGAAGAAGATGGAAGATGCTGGTTTTTGGAAAAAATTGATCGGGAAGCACAAAGGAAATAGCGATTTGAGTAACCAAGAAGGATCCCAAGACAAAGGAAACAAAGGGACATAAGCATTCCAATGAGTAAAAGGTGGTGGAGTTCCCTCTTCGTTCTATCTTTTTTAAGTTTAAATAAGGAAAATCATATATGAAATAGAACATGCTTCCATAGTAGCTTAGGAATTTTCAATTCTGCCTTTATGACTTCATTGCCTAGGTCTATGTGTGCTGGTCTAAGTTTCCAATTTTCATTTTCATTCTGCTTAAATGCATGCTTGTCCTTTAAGCTAAATAAAAGAAGATGTTATGAAAAAATAGAGTGGGGTTCATCTTGTGAAGCAAGTTCTCAATGTTTGTAGTGTGGTAATTGATCAGCTAAGTTGGTTCACCAACAAGGTATACAGGCAACTAGATGTTCTGAATCATATGCTTGAAGCACATTTTATGAGACTAGCTAAATAGCAAGATCCTAATAAGAAAAAGGAAAAGAATAGTGAGAGTTTGAAAAGGAAAGAAAAAGAATAAGAAATAAGGCTAGGCACCAAGGGTTTGAATCTTGAGGCATGTATCTGTGGTGTTCTTGTGCAAAGGATCTGCTTGGATGAATAAGTTCTCAGGAGTGCTTCATCACTTGGTAACTTGGGTTAACTAACCCGGGATTATCAGCTTAAAATCCACTATCAAGAGCAACCTTGCTACAAAACACTTAGTAACCTAAAGAGGTGCTGGACACTAAGGCCTCAAGAAAAGAAAATAACAAACCATATGCCTGTGTTGTGCATGTATGGGGGAGTAAGACTTGAGGGAGTAGGTCCTTAAGGGTGCCTCAACACCTAGCACCTTGACCAACTGGTTTGAGAGTGTTGGCTGAAATCTTATGTTAAACAGTTGCCCCCTCACAAAGCACTTAGCCTAAAAGAATGCAATAAACCCTGAAAAGAAATGGGGAATCAATGAATAAGGATCTCATAGGATGCAATCAAGCGAGTATTCAAGAGCATGATAAGGACCTGAAAACCAGTAAAGGAATGAACCTAAGTTGCTATGCATAAAACCCCATGGACCAAGAACTTGACTTCTATAATAAGAACTTATTTCTCTTGTTCTTTCATTCATCATTCTTATGCTTCAGTACTTGCTTAGGGACAAGCAAGCTTTTTTGGTAAAGGTGAATGCCAATAACGTTTGTGAAAGACTAAGAAGCAACGTTATTCGTAAAGGTGAATGCCAATAATGTTTGCGAAGGACTAAGAGGCAACGTTAGTGGTCACATTAGTGCCACTAACATTGAAGTTAATGTGGATAAATTTGGTTTGGAGCGTTAGTTAAAAAGGTTATCGTCACTAACATTTTCGAACCCAAATTTACACTTAATGTTAACACCACTAACGTCCTAACTAACGTCCACCCATGCCTGACTCACACTTTTTCTGCAAGCAAAGCTGAGCCCACTGAAGACTGTAACTGCTTCAACTAAAGTTCAAGGGCCCATATCCAAGACTTGAAGAGCTAACTAGAAGATCAGAAGAGTAGTATATATAGGAAGTAGTTTTGAACTAGAAAGGAGGCTTGGCAATATTGGGAACTACATTCTGTATATTTACTTTTCCTGCAAATTCTAGTTTACTTTGAGAATGCACCCTTCTCTATCATTTTCCATTTTCAGAGCTATGAATAACTAAACCCCTTTTCATTGGGTTATGGAGCTCTGTTGTAATTTGATGGATCAATTATAGTTTTTATTCATCTTCTTCTTTCTTTTCTCTTGATTTACTAAAAAGCTTTTGATCTTAAATCAATTGGTTAGTTGTCTTGGAAAAGAAACTCTCCATAATTGGATCTCCTCTTAGCCTTGGAAAAGGGATGAGGAGATTATGCTAGAATTGCTTTCTCATGTTGGACCAAATTGTGGTTTGGATGGATATAGTGACATATAATCCTACCAACATTTTGATTTGGAAATACATGTGTTATAATCAGTGACCGTACTTCATCTCTTCCCATGAGCAATTAAATCAAGGAATTGGGCAATTGTTCAAGCTTAGAGAGATTGGGTTACCAAGGAATTGGGATACAATCACTTAAGATTGCCAAGAAGATCAATGAATCCATTGATTGAGGAAGAGATGAGAATGAACTTGATCCGGAGAATACAACATCTCCTAAGCCCAATGAATCCTCCATTTCTGATCTTACCCATTCTCTTTACCTTCTGCCGTTTACTTTTATGTTCATCTCCCCAAATCCCCATTTAAAATTCTGCAATTTACTTTCTGCAATTTACTTTCCGCCATTTATTTCCAGCATTTACATTTTCTATCATTTGCTTTCCCGCCATTTAATTTTCTGCAATTATCAACTCAACTTCTGCTTAGCTCAACTAGAACATTCCTCCAATTAAAGTTTCTTGACCAACCAATCCCTGTGAGATTCGACCTCACTCTACTGTGAGTTTTTACTTGACGACAATTCGGTATACTTGCCGAAGGAAAATTTGTTGAGAGACAAGTTTTCGTGCATCAGAGTCTTTCTAACAAGGTCGAACTCTTGTATATATGTACTAATTTGCTAACTTGGAATTATAGAAATAAGATAAACTAGTTTTGTATTGCCAAAATCCACTTATGGGGCCCACTTGGTGAGTGTTTGGGCTGAGCTTGAGTGTTTCCCACGAGCTAGTATCCCTTAGGTGCGTTGAACGCTGGCTAGGGCCTCCATCTTGGGCGTTGGACACCAGCTGCTCCCATGTGGGCACTGGACGCTAATAATGGGGCTAGTAGCTGGCGTTTAATGCCAGTTTTGGTCCTTCATTTTCAAACCAAAGTATGGACTATTATATATATATCTTGAAAGCACTGGATGTTAGCTTTCCTAGCCGTTAAGAACGTGCTATTGGGACTTCTGTAGCTCTAGAAAATCTCCTTTGAGTGCATGGAGGTCAGATCTTGACAGCATCTGCAGTCCTTTCTCTGTCTCTAAATCAAACTTCTACTCAAGCTCCTCAATTTTAGCCAGAAAATATCTGAAATCACCATAAAACACACAAACTCAAAGTAGAATAAAAAAATATGAATTTTGCACTAAAATCTACAAAAAAACAATAAAATTTAAACAAAACACAATGAAAACTATATGAAAATAATTCCAAAAAGCGTATAAAATATCCGCTCATTAGGGATGTGTCGGGTTGGTAGTTGAACCGACAATGTGATATCATAGCTAATAGGGCAGGCACTCATCATGTGAATCTTCTATATGGTTGCTTGCTTTATTTACTTGTGCTTTATGCCTAATTGTATAACATGCTTAATTGCTTCTTGATTTATATGCTATACTTGATAATTACTTATGCTTTACTTGTATGAATTACTTGTGTTTTCTGTTGGGATTGAGGAGGATCGGTAGGCGGAAGCGATGGGATCGCATGGTGTTTAGGCTGGCGAAGGCTGTGGGAAAGCAGTGTCAATGTTAGTTTAGAAATTCTTTAAGATAGAATACACCGTTTCATTATGGAATTTTAAAGTGATGATTTTATATTTAAAAATGCTTTAAGTTGAATCTCATGATTGATATGAAGCTATAGGATTGCCTTTGGCATCCAAGAGTCTTATATCTTACATTACTGGGCACTGTTACCATATTGAGAACCTCCGATTCTCATAGCATACACTGTTGTTATTTTTCAGATGCAGGTCGTAACCCACCTCAGTGAGTTGCGAGATGGTGACAGAGCGGAGGATCTTGATTATCTTTTGAAGTCTTTTGATTACTTTTGTTTAGTGCTCTCACTTTTGTATTTTATTTGCCTTAGAGGCTTACTTGAGAGAGATATTGCATAACCTATTTCAACTTTTTAAACCCTATATGTCTGTATATAACTAGTCGGCATAAACTCCACGGACTGAGGCTAGTATCTTATGATTAGTATACTCTTACATCTACCCATGCCTTATCATTTTGCATATATATCTTGTGCCTTATTGCTTTTAGCTTCGTGTGAATGTTTCACGCTTTTGTAACTCTATTTTTAAGATTATTTCTTCAACGAGCTTCTAGTATTACTATCTTTTTCTATATAGACTAATGTATAAGCCTTAGAATTGTCGTAACCTTTGACTAAACTTGGATTTACGGCATGAGGTAAGGCTTAGGGTAATTAGGGTGTTACTTTTAGTGGTATCAGAGCGGTTTTAGGTTATCTACTTGATGTATGCATAGCATGCTTGTTTGTGAGTGCCTTTTTGGGATAATTGAAGCACTGAGCTTTAGATATTAAGACTGATCACCTTGATATCGATTGTTTGGTGTGAACAGGACCCTAAATGGCAGCTCACAAACAAGGCCAGATACGTACTTGTAGTGAGGATGAGGGTAACCTGTTGATGGACAATCATATTGAATTCGTGGTTCGAGACTATAGGTTCATGGCTCTTGCTGATTTCCTTAGGAGTGGTCCACCTCCGTTTACTGGAAACGTCGATGCGTTCAAGACTGACTAGTGGTTTCAAGATATAGAGAAGTTTTTGCACACTCATCGTGCTCCCAAAGTACAGTCTGTAGAAATAGTAACTCGTATGTTAAAGGGAAGTGCACGTGTTTGGTGATAGGAGTTGTGTCATGCCTCACAGGTGGAATTAACCTATATACCTTGGGATAAGTTCAAGATAGAGTTTTATGGAATATATTTCTTGCAAGTGATTCACACCGCGAAGGAGTTGGACCTAATGTAGCTGAAGCAGGAGGGTATGTCTGCTGCTGAGTATACCCGATACTTTAGTAACTTGTGCCGCTTCTCAATGACTTGTCAAGGAGATCCAGCCGATTATGAAGAATGGGCCTGTACCTAGTTTAAAAGGGGAATCAAGAAATAGATATTCAACTATGTGAACCCACAGAAGATAAGGAGTTTGGCCGAGTTGGTTAACAAGAGCCATATTGCAAAAGATTGTTCTATGGATTTGGCCTTGATGTTAGAAGGTCAGGATGAGACTGCTATAGATGCACCGCGCAGGCTTGGGTTCTATGTTACTGATGTGTTGGGCTCGGACATATGTCTAGGGATTGTCCGCATGGAAGGACTCCAGATGCAGATCAATGGCAACAACAAGGTAGAGGTAAGCAAATAAAATTGGTATAGAACATTTCTAGGATCAACGTTTAATTCAATTCTATTTTATGGAACGTTGTCATTAGGGCTAGCCAAACATAGCATTGGAGGAACAAAATGGGAGAACATAATTCTGGTAGACGCAACCAAGCGATTTGAATTCTTAGTGACAACTGATGAATCCATAATTGATGATTATTTTTGGCTAGAATTGAATGGATTTCATCACATAAGCTTGCACTTATTCCCTTGAATAGCATGCTTTTGATCTTTCCTCCCAAATTGTGCTTGATTGTAAAAACATGCTCTTTTATGCTTTATTTGATTTATTTTTATTCCATTTGCCTTCCATTTGATGCCTTGATGTTATTTGTGAGTGATTTCAGGTGTATAAGGTAGGAGTGTGTTGGAGAAAATGGAAAGAGAGCATGCAAAGTGGAGTAAACATGAAGAATCAAAGGAGAAGAGTTCTGAGACGTGTGCGTGCGCATAGCCCCCTGTGCATCCACACAAGAACCCAATCAAGAGCGCGTAGACCAATCAGAGCGCATTGTGCATCCAGCCAAGCATCGCCTAGTGTGCGTGCGCGCAGCCTCTCGTGCGTGCGCACAGGAAGGAAAATTTGCAAAGTGTGCGGACGCACACGCCCGTGCGTCCGAGACAAACGAATTTTCTATCGGTAAAGAAATTCACAAATATAATCGCGTTGTAAGTATAGTTTCTAAACCAACAGAGAATTCTTTCGTACAAAAATTTGGTTGTCACAAGTAACAAAACCCAATAAAATTTATAAACCGAAGTATTCAAACCTCAGGTCGTCTTCTCAAGGAATTATAGGGAGGTGTGTTTTATTATTGGTTATGGAAAAAGATATATTTTATTTTGGGTTTCTGAAATAAGGAACAAGTAATTTAAATTATAAGAAAAATAAATTAATAATTAAGGAAAACTCTTGGCAAGATATGAAAATTAGAAGTCCTATCCTGGTTATCCTTATCAATTGTGATGAGAATTGCTCGTTGCTCCCACTTAGTCAACCTCTAACTATGAAGGTAAGTCAAGTGGATGAATCAATATGAATCTTCAAGTCTTAGTCTTTCCCTTGGAAAGGCTAGAGTTAGTGGAATCCAAATTAATTAGCAACAAATTCCAATTTTTAGTCAACACCTCGAGTTTGATAACTCAAGAGTCTCTAATTACTCAACCAAAGCTAAGAGTGTAAAAAGCTAAATTAAAATCATAAGTATGGAATACCTCAAATTGTATTTAAATATAAATTCAAATCTAACATGAAAGGTTCATAAATTAAATTGGAAAAATAAATAAAAGGAACATTGAACCTGGAAATTGAGAAGAAGAAATCCTAAATCCTTTAAGAGGAATCCTAATCCTAAATCCTAAGAGAGAGGAGAGAACCTCCCTCTCTAAAAACTACATCTAAAAGCTAAAATTGTGAATAATGAATGTTGTGTATGTTGTTCTATGAATGGATGAATTCTCCCACCTTATAACCTCTAATCTGTGCTTTTGGACTTGGATCTGGGCCAAAAGAGGGTTTAGAAATCGCTAGGAGCGTTTTCTGTAATTTCTGCACGTGGCGTCTGTCACGCGTTCGCGTCATTTGGAGTTTTGCTCTTCCGCGCGTCTACGTCAGTCACGCATCGCGTCAATTGCGTTCTGCTCAAGGCATGCGTCTGCGTCGTCCATGCGTTCGCGTCGCTGCTTTTTGCGCTAAGCACACGTCCGTGTCGTCCACGCATTCGTGTCGCTGCTTTTTCTTCAAAACTCCATTTTTGTGCTTTCCTTCCAGTTTTGTATGTCTCCTTTTTGTCCTCTAACTCATTCCTGCCCTATGAAACCTGAAAATACTTAACACACAAATCACGGCATTGAATGGTAATAGAGGATAATTAAATTTAATATTTTTAAATCATAGGAAACATGTTTTCTTATATATCATAAAACAAGGAAGGAATAGTGAAACCATGCAATTTACATGAATAAGTGGGTTAAGCTTTGATAAAAACACTCAATTTAAGTACAAGATGACTCATAAAATAGGGGTTTATCAGTCTGCACAGGTGTTCGCACATGACTTCATTAAAAAGGCACGAGACTCACGATTTGAGGGTTTTGGAGGCCCATTTCTAAAGTCTCTTAGCTCATATTGGATGGAGAATGAAGGGGATAGCATAGCATATCATTAGGGTAGTTTTAGGAGTAGTAGTAGGAAGTTTTAGTTTAGTTTTTCTCTAAGTTTTCTTCAACCTCTACTAGTATTTTCATTAGGATTTTACATTCAAGTGCCATTTTCCATTTTTGATCTTGGATTTTGCTAAGTCTCATTGTAAGTATTCTCTTGTTATTACTCTTTCTAGTTACTTTGTTCTTACATTTTCTTCTAATGCAAGTTATAGTTCAATTTTACTTCTCTCTTGCTATTTAAATTTTTTGTTGATGAATTTGATGTTTGATGTTCATTTCATGCTTTCTTATGTCATTCTTGTTGATTGAAATCAATTGTTACTTTTAATTTCAAGTCTTTTCTCATTTTCACCATGTTTAAGCTTTTTGCCCACCAAGTGTTTGACAAAATGTCAAACATGGTTTTAGGCTAAGTTTTTACCTCTTGCCTTGGGTAAAGTGAGCAATTGGGTTCCTAGAGTTGGGATGTCCAATATTTAGTGTCAATTCTTGGATTGTTAATTTCTCTTGTTCCCACTAACGTTAAGTTGTTCCTAAGGCAATTAGCAAGCAATTTAGGATTTGTGGGTTAAGGACACTTATGCTCATTTAACTTATCTTCCGATGTGAGGGTTGATAAAGTGAGACTAATCCATTATAATTGTCATAGTTGTGGTTCCAACAAGGAAAGGATCCCTAGCTCACTCCAAGCCAAGACCCCTTTTTATGCTTCCAATATTTTATATTTTGTTATGTTAATCCCTTTTATACTTTACTTGTTTATATTACACACTCGGTTGTTTAATTGCTTCATTAGTTCAATTATTACAATTTTGCATGCTCTTTTATTGCTTTATATGTTCATCTCTTCATTGAAAACTCCTTAATCACTACAACCAAAATTTTCACACTCATTGCCATTGAGTGATTCCTAGGGAGAACGACCCGGGAATTAAACACTCTCGGTTTATATTTGGTTTGAATTATGATAACATTTGATTAATGGTCAATTTGTTGGGTTAGGACTATACTTACAACGCCGATTCCATTTTGATAATCAAATTCCTAACCTATGCTTTTGGCCATTGTTAGTATGCAAATCCTCTGAATAGTATTCATAGTCATACTCTGAATTAGTTTAGCTTGAATGTTGGTAAGGCCCATTACTAGGCCCACCAATTTTCAAATAAGGCCCAGCTCGTTGGTCTACACTGGGTCCAATACCTGGTTGTACATTGGGTCTTTTTCCACCAATATTCGATCTATTATTCCTTGGTGCATCCTTCCTCTTTATTGGATCTTTCTTGTTCTCTTACATTTTTCTCTTTGGTACAGCCACCTTTTTTCCCTTGTGAGTCATACTTCTCTTCTTTTTGGTACGTTTCTCTTCTCCACTGCTATTCTCATCATCACTGTCATCATTATACCCCGGAGGTGGAGGCTTGTAAGGTTCATCCTCCGTGCTCTCGTAGCCGTTATCAGAGGACGATGTCATCAGATTATCACAGATGTCATCTAGTTCTATGCACTCAACATTCCCAGTTCCTGCATTCCCGCCTCCTGCTTCTTCTACATACTCAGGTTCATTGACAATATGATTAAAGTAAATATGGAACTCATCTTTTTCTTCATTCCTAATCAAATTGTCACACAATTCACGAATCCTATTATCCCCTGTTAAACGATGAAACCCATATTCTATATCACTGGCCGTACTGTCAAACCAGTATATTGCCTTGAAGCCAGGATATCCTAAACCCTCATACAGCTTCACTAAATCACCAAAGTTGATAAAATCTGTTTCATTCTTTGAAAATTTTTCTACTTTTTCATTCACATAAATAAGTTCATCATCACCATTCCTCACAAACTTTCCTCCAGGGTGAAAAATAGGACATACATATCTATCAGTCATCTGTAATTTTCAAACAAGAACAAAATCAACCCACAATGCATAGAACCCTAAGAAACTTTAAAATGAGGACACAATAACTTTTCTCAAATAGACTGAAACAGAAAACAACCATAGCAGAATGCATTTGCATGCATCACACCATACACTAAATGGAACCCTAATGCGAATGTGATCATGAACATCGTGGACTTGCTAACCTTGATTGATGATTGAACTTCTTCAGCATACGAACTAAGTCTCTCCTACTCCACCTTCTTCGATGACGCTTCAGTTTCATTTCAGAGGAAGGAAGCTCTGTCTTGATGAAGGGGTTAGGGCAGTATATGGTAATTTCTGTGTTGCCAAAGGGATTTTAATAAGAATGGGCCACCTTACAAAAACGACGTCCTTTTCATCAGTAAGGACCTATTTTTCCTTAGAACTTTATTCCTCTTTCAGTGTGGCACCATAACGGAAACCTGGACACCATTAGAACCACGTCAGCCAGTTCCATTTTGTGTATGAGAGGAAAATAGACGGAAAGATTAAATTGTCCTCCGTTTATTAAAGTCAGAGACTTTTTTGTATTTAAATTTTGTCAGGAATGTAGTTGTCAAAAATTTAAAAAGTCAGGACCTATTTGTCTTTTTCCCATTATTTTAAGCAGCACAGCATATATTTATCACCTTGTAAACTCCTGTTACTAAATCGTGAAAGTCTTCCTATGCTTAATCGAAATCACAGTAAGCTTTTTCTTCTCTGTTGTTATTGTTGTTATTTTCTCTTTTTGCTACTGCTATTGTTACTGTGGTTTGAAGAGTGAAATTTGATCTCATATGCTTTGTTCATGTTGTGGCCTGATTTGATTTACCTCGTTTGTTACCGAATTCAACGTTTTCTTCACCGCCGTTAGCGATCGAGCCTTCGAGTTTGTCTTGGAAGGTTCTTTCAAGTAGATGCGCCACCTCAATGGAGGCTTGCTCGGGCGGCGCATGTGAGTTTCATGGTTGATTGCGGAGGCGCGTTGGTTCCGATCTCTCCCAAACGAACGCTTGGACGGCGTTCAGAATCAAAATCATGAATAACCTTAAATCCCTAACCTTAACCCTAACATAATTTTCCCAATTTTACAACACTGATGCGTGCATTCTGCGTTTTTCTCTGCTCCACCGAGTTCTACTCTACTTTGCCATGTTCTTCTGCTCCACCGTGTTCTTCTCCTCGCATCGAGTTCTACTTTGCTCGACCATGTTCTTCTGCTCGTGCCGAGGTTTGCTCTGCTATGCTATGTTCTTTTGCTCGCACCTTGTTCTTCGTTCTCCCGCGTTGAGTTCTGCTCCACTCCTCCATATTTTAAATTGGGAGAAGTAGCTACTTATACAAAAATAGTGAGAAATGCGACCTTGTTTTTCTTTACCTTAATGTTTTAGGAATTTTATGTAACTCAATTAGATTACAGAAAGGCCATCTGTATATAAATATGAGGTATGTTCCTTTTGTCTTTAAATATGTCATTTAATTTTAAGTTTAAGAAATTGGAAGAATAAACTCTCAATTGCTGCTATTTTATAGGCAGAGTTGTTAAGCAAGAAATATGAGGAAAAGTACAAACATTGTAGCGGAAATAACATCTAACTTGATTGTTGAAGAAGCTAAATTTCGTGATATACAGGTAATTATAAATTTGCATTATTATTTGGCAAATAGTAAAAGGTAGGGTAAACTGACATGCCTTGTCCATATTTCTCTGCAAATATGACATTTTATTGCATCGCTTAACCATTTTTTTATGCATATTACGAAAGGAAGGTTGAGTTTCAGCAAGCCATTATCAAAATAGAACAAGGAGTCAGTGCAGATGGTAATATTCAGGTATTTTATTTTGTGTATAATTTTTATTCTAGAAACCTCTGCATTATTTTAGGAATAACAAGGAGTTGCATCACTATCATTCTCATTAGCACCAAACTTGTTCAAGCTTGCATACTTATTGGCCCTTTGAAGCTTTTGAAACACTAAAAGAAACTAAAGGTTAAAACAAAAAAAGAAAACCAGAAACTAAATAGGAGATGTGTTTTGTAAATTTTGAGTGCTTACTTTTTGTATTTCAGTTTTGATGTATGTATGCTAAAGAGCTGTGTCTAATTTGGTCTTTCTATCACTAGGTATTTCTTACTCAGTTGTTGTTTTTTTGAGTAAATTGATATTAAGCCTTGCTTCATGAATTGTTTGATTTTAATTATAATTAATTTTAGGTGTTATCTTTATTAGCTTGTTCTGCACCTTGTTGCTATACTGTGACTATTATAAGTTGTAACTATTTTATATGTGTTGGTTAGTTCCAATGTTATAGTCAAAGAATGTAGGTTTTGTAAGTGCTTGTTTGGATTTGTTTGCATGTCCCTAATGGATATTTGGTATATGATTTATATAGAAAATGAAATTGGTTAGAATAATCATGCTTCTCACTATATTATGGAACTAAGAATTAATTCAGACATAAAAGGTTTTTGAGATTTTTTAGCATGTTTTTCTTATGATTATATTATGGAACTAAGAATTAATTCAGACATAAAAGGTTTTTGAGATTTTTTAGCATGTTTTTCTTATGATCATCATTCGTTTCTGTTTATTTTTCAACACAGTTCATCTCATCTTATTGCTTTCTTCTAAATGGAAGGACCTTAAACCTCTCTCTCTCTGTTCTTCGCACTGTGTTGGTTATATCTCTCTGCATTTTGGGTTCTTCATTGTTGGTGTCTCTATCGTGTTCGTCACTGCTCGCCTCGCCTCGCCGTTAGGTTCGTCCTTGCTTGCATCGCCATCTGTTCATCGCTGCTCACATTTAAGCTTTTGATTTTTGGTCTTTTCACTTCAAATTTTCTCGTCTCCTTCTGCTCTCGGCATCTTCTTGGCTCCTGGCTGGGTGGTGATCTACTCTGCACCGCCATGGTGCATCATAGGTAGGCTCCTTACTCTGTTCTATTTTTTCTTCTTTGATGAGAAATTTCTGCTTAATTAATTCTGGTCTTGTAAAATCACTACAATGTTTCATTGTTATGATATATTTATCCGCCTTTGCTTTAATCACTAAATGATGGCAACTTTAGGGCTTGGAATTTAACAGTGGATTCATTGTTATTGTAGGTGTTGGAGTTGGCTGGGAATTCTTTCAGTGCAATTGAGTTAGCACTAAGTTTTTTGCCATGCTTCGAATTACGTTCACTTCTTTTTTTCAACTTCTCTCTTTTTGCAAATTTTGTATGTTTGCTTTCATAGCTACAATATTTGCAAATTCATCTCAAGATCCATTTATAGGTATTTCCCTTTATTCTTCTTGCTTTCACTCCTTCTGAATATCATGGACTTCTTTTCTTTTACCAACATATTTTTTGTGTTTTTCTGGTCATTGCAGAAATGTAGACTTGGGAAAAGCCAACCACAACTTAAAATCTGTTCTGGCAATAACAAACAAGAAGGTAACTTGGTTATGGTTTCTCAGTTATTATAACTTATTCTGATGAATGATCATTTTTCTCCATTGGTACAGATTGCAGAGAAATGAACAACAATGAAGGTCCTTGTAGCAGTAGGGAAGAAAGTATTGGAACACTGAATGAGATGACTGAGTAATAATTATAATGGTTAGAAAATTCATCAAACTAGTTGAATGCTTTTGTAATTGGTATTAAAATTTTCATTGATCAAATGTTGTGTTCATCAGAAGCATGCAAATTGATGAGGCTCTCCAAATGCAAATGGAAGTGTAAAAGAAACTTTATGAGAAAATTGAGGTAGGTAGCTAAATTAAAATTGAAGCATAACAAGGATATGTTAAAGATCAATATGAATAATGATTTTTTCGGTGCAGAGATATTTACAGCTTAAGATTGAAGCACAAGGGAATCACTTGCAATCAGTATTACACAAGGCACAAGAAACATTTGCAAGAATGATCAACAATGGCAGCTCGGGATCTCCTCCGATTTTGGAGCTGACAGAAACTAGAGGAGGGTTCAATTGGAGCTGTGGGCAGAGGAAACAGAACAGAGGAACCATGTGTTCACTTGAAATTGAAAGTTTTTTGACATCTTTTGAAAGCTCAATGGATCAAAGACCTAATAATACTAACACTACTAATACTGCTTCACTTGAATTGTTGCCACTCTTCAAAGAATCTAAGGAACAAGAAGATGAAACTATTATTAGGAGAAAGAGGAGTTCAAGTTGTTGCGTTGATCAGCCATCAAAGATGAGTATATATAAATTAGTGTTAGATACCATTTACTTGAATTAGGGTCAGGAAAAGAGTGAAAAGAATCACAATCATCATCTTTAGCATACAAATGAAGTGAACTTCAAAAGTGGAAAGCATCCTCTGTTTTTGGTTCTGATGAGCTTTAAACCAAGAATCCTAATTATCTTCAGCAAATTGTTATGAGATTTATTGGCAAACATGAATGTATGTATTTAAAATGCTAGCTGAAACTTTTAATATCTATTTTAATTAGAATTTCATTAGTTATTGAGGTTTTATCTCTTTCTTGAATTTTATTATGTACCAATTTATTTAATAATTAAAATAAAATGATTACATATGTTTTCTTTGTATTTTTACTACAAAAACAACCCTTATTTTTAGCCGAAAAGACAACCTTTCAATGGTTGCATATTTAGATGAATAGGCAATGCTTCCAAGGGTTGCATATCAAACTAATAGGCAACACTCAGGTTGCAAATTCAAATAAATAGGCAACATTTCAACGTGTTGCATATTCTAAATAATAGGTGACACTTCAAAGTATTGCATACTCAAAAGAACAAGCAACACTTTTTACTAGTAACTGAAGCATGACAGCTAAAAGAATAGGTATAAGGTGTTTCCTAGAGTATAGTTTAAAAGCTTTGTCTATTATAAAGAATAAGCAACTCTTTTAAAGAGTTGTCTTCAGAAGCGTTGCTTTTGAATCAAAATAGCATTGCCTTGACCTAAGGTAATGGCCGCATCTGTAAGCCCCCCCAAAAACATTGCCTCAAGCCCCACAACGTTGCTATAGATCAAAGGCAACCTTTTATCAACCTTTAGGCAACACTTTTTAAATGTTGTTTCAGCTCCAAAATGTTGTAGTGGCCCTAAGATATTCAAAAAATTATGTTTTGGTTTTGAGTGAATTTTTTTGTTTTAATTGATTAGGTGGTATTTAAGGTTGGGCAATTGGTGGTCTGTGTCCTAAACACCATCGGAAAAGGTAAGAAAACTCTTTGCCTTGTGAAATTGTGACTTTTGGTAACTCTAGGTTGACTTGTGGTAATTGATATTGGTTTAGTTGAGTTCTTGAAAAATTGTTAGAGTTGATTTGGAGCTTTGAAGGTGAGATTGGTGATTTGTTGCTAATTGAAAGCTTGTTTGGACTCAAAGTGGGGTTTTGTGCATATTGAGAATCGTCCAAGGTATGATTTTGGTTTCCTCTATTTAATATGTAATATTTCTCGACACTTAGCCTAGTGGACCGTAGGATAGGATTGAATTTGATTGTTGATAATTGTGATGTATAATGATTTTGATGATTGTGATGATTATGGTGAATGATGATGTTGAATTATGAAGTTGGGTAGTATAATGATGATTGTGTAGGTTGATAATGAATTATGGTGTTTGTTGATGTTGAGATAGGATAAGTGATGCTTATGAGTAGTGAGATTATGTTAAAGTTGTTGATATTGGAATCTTAATGTAGAAAGTGTGGAATTTTTGGGTTTATGGTGGATGAATTGATTGAGATAGGTGTTGGATTGACTGAGTTAAAATGGAAAGCTAAAGTATAGTAGTTGTTAGTGTTTTATGGTGAAATTGAGTAGGCTTAGAATTGGTTTAGTTGTGAATTTTGAAGGTTTGAGGACCTAGTGAATTTTTAGTAAAAACCAGTTTTTCACGAACTTTGGTGGATCATATCTTGAGCTATAGTTTTTTAAATTGATTGAATTTTGTATCAAATTAAAGATAATTCAAAGAGCTTTAAAACAAAATAGATTTTGTGGAGATCAAAATTTTGTAGAAAACGATATGATCATTGGAAGTTGGTGTCAAAAATATGATTTCTGTGATGTTGCAGAAATTGTAAGTTCCGGTTTGTGTGCGCATGCACACTATCGTGCGCGTGCTCTAAACAGGGGCCACATTCTTACTTGTGGGTACGTACATCTTTGTGAGCACATACACCCTGTGAATTTTTTAAAATATGCGTACGCATATTCTTTCCGGATTAACTTTTCTTACTGTCTACTTCAATAACGAATGATTTGTTCAATGGCATCCGTAAGTGACTAACTCATGTCCTCTCATCAACTTAATCTCTTCTAAACCACAACAGTCCACCATATCTGAGTAACTCATGTCCTCTCATCAATTTGACTCATGGTTTCTCACTGAAGCCGAAGATGAAGCTCTAAGCAATCCACTCCCCTTTAGGATCCTACTCAAAACACCACAAACAAGGTCGGATCTTTCGGATCAGAGAGTGCTGCTTCTCTGACTCTAGCCTTAGCGCCACAGAGACCTCAGTAACCCACGGTCAACTGGATTTCATGTCATATATCCAAAGTCTCCCAGGCACGCTCTTGGAATCCGCAATGCATTCTCTATCTTTAGTTCAATGCTATCTGGGTCAGGACTTGCACGGAACCCATGTAGAACAAGGATGAATATCACAGTTCACCCCCAATTCATTGAGATTGAAGAACGAGAATGCATAAGATAATAGAATAAGACATATTGAAATAGAAATAGTAATATTATTAATCTATGAGAATCAGGAGAGCTCCTAACACTAATTTATAGAAAATAGTAATGTAATTTGAAAATAGTGTGGAAGAAGATCCTAAAATATGGGTGATCTTCTCCTTTTAATACTAATCTCATATCTAGATATTACAAAATTAAGACAGACTGGACTCTTAGTGCAAAATTCCACTTTTGGGCCCACTTGGTGAGTGTTTGGGCTGAGCTTGGGGTGACTCCAAGTGCTGGGACTCCTTTTGAGGTGTTGGACACCAGGCTTGCTCCTTTTTGGGTGTCCAAACGCTAGCTTGCTACCTTTGGGGCGTCCAAACGCCAAGCAGAGGGTCAGATAGGCGTTTAACGCCCGTTTTGGGCCCTCATTTCCAAAGATAAGTGATGAGTCCGCATTTGATGATATATTTTGACTCAATTTGGATGGATTCTAGCACCTAAACTACACTTAAGCACTCAAATAGCATACTTTTGTGTTTTGTCTTTAATTTGATCCTAAATGTGAAAATATGCGATTTTATGCTTGAAATGAGCAATTTTAATTCCACTTTTATGCCATTCAATGCCATGACATGTTTGTTGAGTGATTTCAGGCCATTTAGGCAAGAATGGGTAGCCAAAAGTGGAAGAAATCATGTACAAGGGGGAAAACATGAAGAAAACAAGGAAAAGCATACACAGCGAAGTGTGCGTGAGCACAAGCACCTGTGCGTACGCATAGGACAACTTTTAGCCAAGTGTGCATATGCACACATCTGTGCGTGATTTCATTAAAGAAACACGTACTTCGCGATTTCTGAGGCCTCTTGGCCCATTTTGGAAGGCTTGAAGGTTGAATTTGGATGCTATATGAAGGGGATATCAACACATATGAAGACATTAGTTTTACATGGTAGGAGTAGGAGTAGTGTAGATTAGGGAGAGCTCTCTTAGGGTTTTTAATTAGGTTTAATTGTAGCATTTTATATCATGCTTTGTTCTTGGATTTTTGCTTCTTTAATTGTAAGTACTCTCAATTTCCTATTTAATTAAAGCACATTTACTTCCATTTCCTTTTGGTTCAAGTTACTTTGTCCATATTTGCAATTTTGAGTTTCTTGAAGTTTTCATTGATGAATTTAATGTTTCATGCTTTCTTTATATTTGATTGCTTGTTTATATTTGGTTTTGTGAATAGTTTGTTATAGTTTTTCACTTTCCTTTGCAATTTCTCATGTTTTGGTTATATGCCCACCAAGTGTTTGTGAAAATACCACTTGGTAATTTTGAGTAGATTTTTATACCTTGGCTTGAGGTTTGAGTTCTTAGGATACTAGAGTCATAATGTCCGACATTCAGTGGTAATTCTTGGGTAGTTAGTTGACTCTTGTTTCCATTAAAGCTAGCTTTTTATCGACTAGTTTGGCAAGTTAGCTAGGACTTATGGATTAAGGTCAATTATGCTTGCTTGACCTACTCCTCGATGTTAGGGGTTAACTAAGTGAGATTGACTCATCATAATTACCATAGTTGCGGTTATGGTGATGATAGGATTCTTTAGACTCTCATTCCCGAGTCAAGGCTCTTTTTCTAGCATTTTCACTAGTTTTGATCTTATCCTCCTTTTACTTGCATTAATTACAATTTTGATCATTTCTTAGTTCTTTGATTTCTTAGTTCTTTTAATCTTTAGTTCTTTTATTCCAAAATTCCCTTTGTGTCCTTTACAACTGAAAGAGTAACACTCCAATTGCATTCATAAGGAGAACGACCCGAGGTTGAATTACTCTTGATCTCGGTTTATATTTATTTTGAATTATGATAACATTTGATTGTGAGAGTTTATTGTTGGTTTGGACTATGCTACCAACGATTTGATTCATGTTTTAATTGATTCCAGACCGACAGTAATTCCGTTATCAGTAACTATAAACCATTATATATTGCTGGAAAGCCCTGGATGTTAGCTTTCCAACGGTGTTGAGAGCGCATCAATTTGACTTCTAAAGCTCCAGAAATTCTTGTTCGAATACATGGAGGTCAGAATCTGACAGCATCTGTAGCCCTTTCTTTGTCTCTGAATCAGGCTTTTTTAAAACTTCCCAAAATCACCCAAAAATCACCTAAAAAGGTAAGAAAAACACAAAAACTCAAAGTAGCATCCAAAAAGTGATTTTTGCACAAAAACCTACTAAAATATAATAAAACTTAACAAAACATAACAAAAATACTTTGAAAATAATGCCAAAAAGCGTATAAAATATCCGCTCATCAGAACACCAAACTTAAACCGTTGCTTGTCCTCAAGAAACCAAAAAATAGAGTAGGACTAAAAAGAAGATGAGGAGATGATAAATCTTAGAGTTTTCAATGAAGCTCAGTTCCAATTGATGAGCGGGGCTAGTAGTCATTTACTTCTGAATAGTTTTGGCATCTCACTTTCCTTTGAAGATCAGAAGTATTGACATCTTTAGGAACTCAAAATCTGGATGATATTATTGATTTTCTTAGTTCAGCTTTTCTTGATTCTTGAACACATCTTCTTTTTGAGCCTGGCCGTGACCATAAGTGCTTTATTTTCTAGTATTACCACCGGATACATAAACGCCACAGACACTTAACTGTGGGAACCCTTTGATTCGACTTTAGCATTGATTAATGTCCTAGATAGTGGTATCTAGAGTTCTTAGGCACACTCTTTTACTTTTGGGATCACTACTTTAACTGCTCAATCTCAAGCTTTTCACTTGACATCTTCACACCACAAGCATTTAGTGACGGGAAGCAGTTCATTTTAACTTTTTAGGCCAAGATTTAGTTTCTTTAGACCCTCATAACCATTGATGCTCAAAGCCTTGGATCTTGGCTCTTGCCTTTTGGTTTTAAGAGCTTTTGCCTTTTTCTTTTTCTCTTTTCTTTTCTTTTTTTTCGTTTTCTTTTCTCTCTGTCTTTTTCTTTTTGTTGTTTTTTCTTGCTTCAAGAATCAATTTTCTTGGATTTTTCAGATCACTAATAATACTTCTCCTTTTTAATCATTCTTTCAAGAGCCAACACAGTTTACTCCAATATCAAATATGCACTATTAATTCATGCATTTAGAAAGTACAATCAAGGCCACCACATCAATTAATTGGACAATTCTTATTATATAACTCGAAATTTTGTATCTCACTTTTCTAATTGATTCCAAACCGACAGTAATTCCATTATCAAATTTGGCGCCATTGCCGGGGAGTATGCAATCGAGTGCTATCTTTTGGTTGATATGAATATGTTAATAGTGTAAATAGCACCTTTTGGTTGTTTGTTGTTGCTTTTGTTAGTAGGTTTTTGTTTATATTTTCTTTATGACTTTTTCACACCATCACCACAATGCAACCCAATGGAACCTAAACACTTACCCTTATAATCACCAATTCTATACACCATTACCTCACTACATACAAAACCAAAACCCTTACCCTCATGAGTTTGATTGTTGATGAGTGGATAATTTATACGCTTTTTGGCATTGTTTTTAGGTAGTTTTTAGTAGGATCTAGCTACTTTTAAGGATGTCTTCTTTAGTTTTTATGCTAAATTCATATTTCTAAACTTTACTATGAGTTTGTGTGTTTTTCTGTGCTTTCAGGTAATTTCTGGCTGAAATTGAGGGACCTGAGCAAAACTCTGATAAAAGGCTGACAAAGGACTGCTGATGCTATTGGATTTTGACCTCCCTGCACTCGAAATATATTTTCTGGAGCTACAGAACTCCAAATGGTGCGCTCTCAACAGTGTTGGAAAGTAGACATCCAGAGCTTTCCAGCAATATATAATAGTTCATACTTTATTCGAGATTAAATGACGCAAACTAGCGCTCAACGCCAGTTCTACGCTGCATTTTGGAGTCAAACGCCAGAAACACGTCACGAACCAGAGTTGAACGCCAAAAACATGTTACAACTTGGCGTTCAACTCCAATAGAAGCCTTAGCTCATGTAAAGTTCAAGCTCATCCCAAGCACACACCAAGTGGGCCCTGGAAGTGGATTTCTGCATCAATTACTTACTTTTGTAAACCCTAGTAGCTAGTCTAGTATAAATAGGACTTTTTACTATTATATTTTCATCGTGGATTATATTTTTGATCCTGTGATCATGTTTTGGGGGCTGGCCTCTCGGCCATGCCTGGACCTTCATCACTTATGTATTTTCAACGGTGGAGTTTCTACACACCATAGATTAAGAGTGTGGAGCTCTACTGTACCTCGCGTTTTAATGCAAACACTTATATTTTTTATTCAATTCGACTTATTCTTGTTCTAAGATATTCGTTGCACTTCAACTTGCTGAAAGTGATGATCTGTGACACTCATCATCATTCTCACCTATGAACGCACGTGACTGGCAACCACTTCCGTTCTACCTTAGACCGGGCGCATATCTCTTGGATTCCTCAATCAGAATCTTCATGGTATAAGTTAAAATTGATGGCAGCATTCATGGGAATCCAGAAAGTCTAACCTTGTCTGTGGTATTCCGAGTAGGATTCCAGGATTGAATGACTGTGATGAGCTTCAAACTCGCGATTGCTGGGCGTGATGATAAACGCAAAAGATTCAAGGGATTCTATTCCAACATGATCGAGAACCGACAGATGATTAGCCGTACTGTGACAGAGCATTTGGACCATTTTCACTGAGAGGATGGGATGTAGCCATTGACAACGGTGATGCCCTACATACAGCTTGCCATGGAAAGGATTAAGAAGGATTGGATGAAAGCAGTAGGAAAGTAGAGATTCAACAGGGACAAGCACCTCCATACACTTGTCTAAAATTCTCACCAATGATTTACATAAGTATTTCTATCTTTATTTTCTGTTTATTTATTATTATTATTTGAAAACTCCATAACCTTTTATTATCCGCCTAACTGAGATTTACAAGATGACCATAGCTTGCTTCATACCAACAATCTCCGTGGGATCGACCCTTACTCACGTAAGGTATTACTTGGACGACCCAGTGCACTTGCTGGTTAGTTGTGCAGAGTTGTGACAAAGTGTGATTCACGTTTGAGAGCGCTACCAAGTTTTTGGCACCATTGTTGATGATCACAATTTCGTGCACCAATTGTCAACCTTCATCACCTCAATCTTCATCTTCACATATGGATCAAGCCACACAAGAAGTGCTTTTCATGCTCATTCAAGAACAACAAGAGTTTCGGAAGAAGTAAAAACAATTCATGTCTACTGGTGGACGAAATTGTGATCCTCAAAGTTGGTCTCTTTGTACTTGTATGAAATTTAAATATTGGCTCTATCAAGAATACACCAAAGAGATCATGGTATGATGAATTGGGATCTTAATAATCCCTGGTAATGGCACCAACAGCTTAGTGTTGTTGTTGGACCAAAAGAGTTACAGGCACTGTTAGAGAATCTCACAACTCCGTTCAACTAACCAGCAAGTGCACTGGGTCGTCCAAGTAATACCTTACGTGAGTAATGGTCGATCCCACGGAGATTGTTGGTATGAAGAAAGATATGGTCACCTTGTAAATCTCAGTTAGGAGGATTAAATTGGTTTATGATAAGTTCGAAAATTAATAATAAACAGAAAATAAAATAGGATAGAAATACTTATGTGAATCAATAGTGAGAATTTTAGATAGGCGTATGGAGATGCTGTGCTCCTCTTGAATCTCTACTTTCTTACTATATTCATCCAATCCTTCTTACTCCTTTCCATGGCAAGCTGTATGTAGGGCATCACCGTTGTCAATGGCTACATCCCATCCTCTCAGTGAAAACGTTCCTATGCTCTGTCACAGCACGGCTAATCATCTGTCGATTCTCAATCAGGTTGGAATAGAATCCCTTGATTCTTTTGCGTCTGTCACTAACGCCCAGCCTTCAGGAGTTTGAAGCTCGTCACAGTCATTCAATCCCGGAATCCTACTCGGAATACCACAGACAAGGTTAGACTTTCCGGATTCCCGGAATCCTACTCGGAATACCACAAACAAGGTTAGACATTCTGGATTCCCATGAATGCCGCCATCTATCTAGCTTATACTACGAAGATTCTGTTGGGGAATCTAAGAGATATGCGCCCGGCCTAAGGTAGAACGGAAGTGGTTGTCAGTCACGTGCGTTCATGAGAATGATGATGAGTGTCACGGATCATCACATTCATCAAGTTGAAGTGCAACGAATATCTTAGAATATGAATAAAAGAGAATTGAATAGAAAATAATAGTAATTGTATTGAAACTTGAGGTACAGCAGAGCTCCACACCCTTAATCTATGGTGTGTAGAAACTCCACCGTTGAAAATACATAAGTGAAAGGTTCAGGCATGGCTGAATGGCCAGCCCCCATGGTCTAAGGACTAGGCGTCCAGAGATGTCTAATACACTGGTAAAAAGTCCTATTTATAATAAACTAGCTACTAGGGTTTACATGAGTAAGTAATTGATGCATAAATCCACTTCCGGGGCCCACTTGGTGTATGTTTGGGCTGAGCTTGGTCTATCCACGAGCGGAGGCTTTTATTGGAGTTGAACGCCAAGTTGTAACGTGTTTTGGGCGTTCAACTCTGGGTCGTGACGTGTTTCTGGCGTTTTACTCCAGACAGCAACATGGAACTGGCGTTGAGCGCCAGTTTACATCGTCAATTCCCGAATAAAGTATGAACTATTATATATTGCTGGAAAGTTCTGGATGTCTACTTTCCAAAGTCGTTGAGAGCGCACCATTTGGAGTTCTGTAGCTCCAGAAAATGCATTTCGAGTGCAGGGAGGTCAGATTCCAACAGCATCAGCAGTCCTTTGTCAGCCCCCTATCAGAGTTTTGCTCAAGTCCCTCAATTTCAGCCAGAAATTACCTGAAATCACAGAAAAACACACAAACTCATAGTAAAGTCTAGAAATATGAATTTAGCATAAAAACTAATGAAAACATCCCTAAAAGTAGCTTGAACTTACTAAAAACTACCTAAAAACAATGCCAAAAAGCGTATAAATTATCCGCTCATCATCTACCTTAGCAGAAGCCTTAGATCATTTAGCTTCATTACATTCATACCACAACCAAAAAATTCTAGTGGATGAATGTGTGGAATCAAGTGAAGAGTGTGGAGTGAGCGAAGAATTGTAAAATCAAGTAGAGGATGACGAGTCACAACATGAAGCACAAGAGGAGACAAATGAAGAGTTAGTGGGAATTAATCAAGAGGATTCCATCATTCAAGATTTTTTGTCCAACTTGGTTGATCCCTTCAATAGCATTCATAAGCCTCCATTGTTTGAATTTGAAGAAGATGTTGATGTCGACTTCACAAAACCTCTAATTTTTTACTTGAGTGATGATGAGGAAGATTTAAAAGTAGTTGAGGAAGATTTTGGCTACCAAGAAGTGAAGGTACTTGTGCAAGAGCAAATTGAGCAGGTGAAGATTTCTCCAACAAGCTTTCTAGGCCCACATCAATATGCCATCTTAGAGATGGATTGTCAAATTCTAACCCTTCTTGAAGTAGTGGATGGTGGAAAGAAGAATGTTAATTGGCAAGGGAATAGAAAGTTCATCAAGAAGGCCATTTTAACATTTGGAGCCCAATTTTGGTGCAAGAATCAATTTAATGGATTTCGGGGAGTATACAAGTGTGTCCATGGTGATTCAAGACAATGTTCATCTATGTGCAACAATAAAGATCAACGAGAAGATGAATAAGAGACTAGAGTATGGGATCCAGGAATTGGTTTTAGGAGTCAACACTCAGGGATCCTAGTTGCTATCTTAGAGTCTCTCAAGAGTTTGATACAATTCATTTGGGACCCCGAAGGTCAAATCAATACCAAAGTTGGTTGGAGATTCAAGGAGGAGTGGAAACACAAGCCACCCTAACAAGGATCTCTTCACCAAGTCCAACTTAGAGACTTTAAACCAAAGTGCTAGGTGGGAGACACCCCACCATAGTAATATCCTTCTAACTTTCTCTCTTTTAGTTTTTAATGCTTGAATAATTAGTTATTTTGCTTGGTTGGTTAGTTTTGTTTTGATGGTTGTTAGTTAATCTTAGTGAAATAATGTATTTTTGCAGTTTTATGGTGTTTTGAGACTTGAAAACCTATTCTGGATGTCATGTTTGCTTCCTTGGAGGCAAAATTTTTGTTGCAGGAACAGAGTCCTGTGCATACACACAGCCTTGTGCACGCGCACAGTTTCCCTATTTTTCTATCCATGTGCGTATGCACACATCTGTGCACACGCACACCCCTAAACACTCCATCTGTTCACAGCACGCGGACAGCTTGTGCATGTGTACACCCCTTCTTTTCTCTCTGTGCATCCACACACCTTGTGTGCGCATACACACGCCACCATTAATCCTTAAAAAAAAACCATACATGTGCGTGCGCAGAGCCCGTTGCGCACGCATAGCTTGTGACAACCCCTCTGGTCACGGCACACGCACCATTTGTGCGTGTAAACGCACCCCCTCTTTTCCCTTTCGTGCGGGCGCACAACACCTTGTGCGTTTGCACATGTTGTGAAACCTCTTCTGTCCGCAGCCCTCGCACCCATTTGTGCATGTGCATAACCCTTCTCCATCCCTTGTGTGCGTTCGCACGCTACGTTGTGCGTACGCACACAACCCTTTTTGAACGTTAATTCGGAAGGGTATACCCTCTCGCGCTTCAGCTTCACTCAAAACACCCCAACCCTTTCTTTTCCTCTTCTTTCTCTAAACCACCCTAGAACCACCATCGCCCAACCAACCACCTCTGTCCGACCACTACACTGCCTGTGACCACCATCGCCCATTTTCCACTGTCTCTGTGCCGTATCTTTGTGCACCGCAGCCAGCCCTAGCGTGCCTCTAGTTCGGCGAGCACCACCAGCGTGGCGAGCTTCTATGCCGCCGCGATTGTGCGACCACCACCCCTTCTTCCAGCCCTTTCCACCTCACTACCCATTCTCTCTTTTTTTGCATTGCCGGCTCCATTTCTTCCCCTGTTCCACCTTTTTCTACTTTATTTTAATCACTTTTTAATTCTGCTTTAGTAACTAGGAGGCATTAGGTTAGTTGATTTCTGTTTTTTTTTGGATTGAATGTTGAGGGATGGCTGTCTATTTTGGATTGCTCTGAACTCTGAATGCTGCTTATGAACTCTGAATGCTGGTATGATTGAACGGTCAATGCTGTTTTTCACTAATGCACATAACATGCCTGATTCAATGCCTGAATGGATTTTTAGTTCAATTTTTGTGTCTGATCAGCATAGGTTTTGAATTTTCCTCCCATTATGCATTGTTATTTATACTTATGCAGTTTTATCTTAGTTGTGGATAAAAACTGAGCTTGAATTCGTTTATGCTTGAACATCAACCTAAACTTGTAATACACAACTATGATTACTCTGGTTGATGTTAACATTAGTTGTGCATATCTTCGTTTTGCCTGGTAATTTGCTACGTTATGTACTGATTGCTCATTTATTTTTGCTTAAACACCAAACTAGCCTTAAACTTATAAATTATGAAATCTATTTGGTGCCATTAGCAGCAGTATATACAATGTTTGTTGAATGAATTGACTAAGTGCTTATTCATGTGTATTTAAAATCAATGATCATGTACAATAACTTGTTCTTTCCAAATCGTTTTGAGCAATACAATTTGATTTTGATTAAGTGTTGCTTTTGGAACAAGGATATGTGATGAGCGGATATTTTATACGTTTTTTGGGGGTATTTTCATGTAGTTTTTAGTGTGCTTTAGTTATTTTTAGTATACTTTTATTAGTTTTTATGCAAAAATCACATTTCTGGACTTTACTATGAGTTTGTGTATTTTTCTGTGATTTCAGGTATTTTCTGACTGAAATTGAGGGACCTGAGCAAAAATCTGATTCAGAGGCTGAAAAAGGACTGCAGATGTTACTGGATTCTGACCCTCCTGCACGCGAAATGGATTTTCTAGAGCTACAGAAGCCCAATTGGTGAGCTCTCAATTGCATTGGAAAGCAGACATATTGGGCTTTCCAGCAATATATAATAGTCCATACTTTGCCCGAGATTTAATAGTGCAAACTGGCATTTAAACGCCAGCTTCTTACCCTTTTCTGGCGTTAAACGCCAGAACTGGCATAATAGTTGGAGTTAAACGCCCAAACTGGCACCAAAGCTGGTGTTTAACTACAGGAATAGCCTATGCACGTGAAAGCTTCAATGCTCAGCCCAAACACACACCAAGTGGGCCCCGAAAGTGGACTTCTACACTATCTATCTTAGTTTACTCATTTTCTGTAAAACCTAGATTACTAGTTGAGTATAAAAACTACTTTTAGAGATTCATTTCGTACCTCATGATATTTTACATCTGAATTTGTATCTTCTACGGCATGAGTCTCTAAACCCCATGGTTGGGGGTGAGGAGCTCTGTTGTGTCTCGATGGATTAATGCAATTATTTCTGTTTTCTATTCAATCACGCTTGTTTCTATTCTAAGATATTCATTCGCACTTTAACATGATGAATGTGATGATCCGTGACACTCATCACTATTCTCAACTTATGAACGCGTACCTGACAACCACTTCTATTCTCACTTAGATTGAGTATTTATCTCTTGGGTTCCTAGTTGACGAGTTTGATTGCCTCTCCTGACAACAGAGCGTTCAAATTCGTGAAACTAGAGTCTTCATGGTATAAGCTAGAACCAATTGGCATCACTCTTGAGATCCAAAAAGTCTAAACCTTATATGTGGTATTCCGAATAGGATTTGGGAAGGGGTGATTGTGATGAGCTTCAAACTCACAAATGTTGGGCGCAGTGACAGTGTGCAAAAGGATCAATGGATCCTATTCCAGCACGAGTGAGAACTGATAGATGATTAGCCCTACGTAACCTGTAGTTGGACCATTTTCACTGAGAGGACGAATGGTAGCTGGTGCGGTATTTTACAACCACACTAACTAACCGGCAAGTGCACCGGGTCGTACCAAGTAATACCTTACGTGAGTAAGGGTCGATCCCACGAGAATTGATGGATCAAGCAACAATCGCGTTTGATAGGATTAGTTAGGCAAGCAGAAAAGGGCTTTGAGATATTCAAAAGACTTAAATTTGAACTCAGAATATAAAAAGGGTAGACAAATAAATAAGTTGGAAATAAAATATTGAGAAAATAGTTAAGGCTTTAGAGTTATCTATTTTTCCGGATTTACTTTTCTTACTAACTATTTTAATTATGTAGGATTTAATTTATGGCAAACTATATGTGACTAGACACTAATTCCTTAAACCTTTCTAGTCTCCTCTAAAATTCATTAACTGCCAATTCGTTGGTCAATTAATTCCAATTAGAAGCTACATGATCAAATTCCAGTTTGCATGCCACATAAATTCTAATTACCCAAAAATAGAAGGATTATATATCACGTATCCCGTTAAATCCAGATAATTAAAATTTAGGAGAATATGTTTTTAAGCTGTTGTTCAGGTAAAGAGCTTTTCCAAGTTTTACAAGAACTCAAATAGAAAAAAGGGTCATACTTCCGTTCCACCCAAATTCATAAGATAAAGAGCGAAAATAATTCTTAAATTATAACTCCATACATGAATTAAAATAGAAAAAGCAATAAAATCAATCCATACAAATAGACAAAGCTCCTACCTTAACAGTGGAGAATTAGTTGCTCATGGAAAAGAGAGAAAATTAGGATTGTCAGTTATATTCCAATCTGATGGCATCTAAATTCCTATTTATAACTAATTCTAATAAATTTAAAATTTAATTATCTAAAATTAAAAATAATATCTTTTCCTAAAAGATAAGATTTGAATTTAAATTCGAATTAATTAACAGATCTTCAGTTAATGGGTGGGGACCACTTGATTTGTCCATTCTGCAGCTTCTAATCTGTGTTTTCTGGCTGGAAACTGGGTCAAAACAGCCCAGAAATCACCCCAGCATTTTCTGTATTATTGCAGATCGTGCATGTGACGCGTCCGCGTCGTCCACGCGCTCGCGTCATTTGTGCAGATTCCAGTCCACGCGTTCGTGTCAGGCACGCGATCGTGTCATTGCGATTTCTCCATTTCGCGTGGTCCCGTGAGCCATGCGTCCGCGTCGGTCTTCGCTGGTCATCTCTTTGGTTTCTTCTTTTTCTCTACAGAAACTTCATCAAATCCCTTCAAATGCTACCTAAAATAAATAAAATTGCACAAAACTCAAAATAGCATCCATTGTGGCTAAAATATAATTAATTCTTAATTAAACTCAACAAATTAGATGCAAATTCTTTAGGAAAAGATAGATAAGATGCTCACGCATCAGTAGCCATTGACAACGGTGATCCACCAACATACATCTTGCCATGGAAGGAAACTTGCGTGCGTGAAGAAGACAACAGTAAGAAAGCAGAGATTCAGAAGATAGAGCATCTTCAAAACCTCAACATGTTCCTCATTACTGAATCACAAGTACTTTTTATTTCATGTTATTCATTCTTCATAAACAAAAATCATTTTTATCATTAATCTCCTGACTAAGAGTTACACGATAACCATAGCTTGCTTCAAGCCGGCAATCTCCGTGGGATTGACCCTTACTCACGTAAGGTATTACTTGGACGACCCAGTGCACTTGCTGGTCAGCTGCACGAAGTTGTGTATCACAATTTCGTGTACCAAGTTTTTGGCACCGTTGCCGGGGATTGTTCGAGTTTAGACAACTGACGGTTCATCTTGTTGTTTAGATTAGGAATAATTTATTTTTGTTGGTTTAGAGTCACTAAATTTGAGTTTTTTTTTAGTTTAGTTTCATTTTTTAAGTTTGGTGTCCTCTTTGTGTTTTCCTTTTAATTTTCGAAAAAAATTTGTGTTCGGTTTTCTAAAAAAAATTTCTAAGTTGGGTGTCTTTTGTTGCTTATTATCTTATACATTTTCGAATTATTAGTGTTCGAAGTATAAAACTTCTTAAGTTTGGTGTCCTTTGTGTTCTTATTTTCTTAAAAAAAATTCAAAATTTGTTCTTGGTGTTCATCTTGACATTCAAAGTTTTCTTCTTTGTTTCCATTGTTTTAATCTAAAAATTTCAAGTTTGGTGTCACTTTGTTGTTTTTCTATCTCCACTCTAAATTCAAAAATAAAAAATATCTTTTTCTTTAATTCCTCATAAAATTTCGAATCCCTTGGGTTGACTTGGTCAAAATTTTTAAAATCATATCTTTTTCAAAATTTTCTAACTACTTTTTCTCTCTCTATTTTTCGAAAATATTCTCCAAAATTTTTCAAAATCTTTTTAATTAATTAACTATTTTAGTTTTCAAATTCCTTTCATTTCATTTTTTAAAATTTTGGTATTTTAAAATATATATATATATATATATCATACCCCCTGTTCATACCCTGGGTCGAGCTGTTCGACCCGGGATGTTCTACAGACAAAGCGACCGACCTCTTCAGGTCAGGACAACCCGACCCCTTCTCAAAGAGCTCGGCCAAGTCATAGGAAAGCCCAAACAAAGGGCCCAAATAGAGGAACACATTCCAAATCCAAGGGCAGCCCAAGCCCGTAGAGATAAAGGAGGTTCCCATGAAAGATAAAGATAAAGATAAAAGATAAGATAACGAACTTATCTTATCTACAAAAGGTCACTCAACACCATTATAAATACACTGGAGCATCCAGGTATAACTCATACTCTGATTCTACATAAAACCCTGTTTAATACCCTTGCAGGTACCACCACCCTCTAGTGACAAAGGATCAGCAGCATTGTCAGTCCAGCAAACTGGACACATCATCTCCGATCAGCACAGAAGATCTCGTCCAAGATCGACCTACAGTTTCAGGTAACCCTCGGAACATTGGCGCCGTTGCCGGGGACCTGGAAGTCACCCCATTACCATGGCAGATGACCATGACAATGATCACACCTCAGATCTAGAAGAAAGAATGCCGCACAAAAATGTGGGCACAACACCAAAGGATACTCCTCAAGTCAATGATAAAAACTCCCCAAACAAGGGAGACCTAGAGGCATTCCAAAGTCAGTTAAAGCAACTCGAGGAAGACGCTCTACGTCAACGAGAGGCCGAAAAGGATCTACAAAGAGAAATAAGACGACGCCAGGAATTGGAGAACAAACTTTCAAAACTTGAGGCCGATATCAAGACTAAAGCCAGTCATCCCACCCTCGAAGATAGCACCCGCAAGGAACAAGATCCATTCACCAGGGAGATCATGAAAACAAGAATCCCAAAAGACTTTAAACTCCCAGACATGACCTTGTACGACGGCATGATGGATCCCACCCATTATCTCAGCAACTTCAGAAGCAGAATGTATCTCACCGATGCCTCGGATGCAGTTCGTTGCAAAGCCTTTCCAACCACTTTAACAAAAACAGCAATTAGATGGTTCGACAACCTCCCTCCTAGGTCCATCTCAAGTTTCTACGACTTGGTTAAAAAATTCCTTGCCAGACTCTCCATCCAAAAGGACAAAGCAAAACATGCTCCGAGCTTACTAGGAATCAGACAAGGAGAGCGCGAAACCCTGCGAAACTACATGGAGAGATTCAACAAGACATGCATGGATATACAAAACCTTCCAATAGAAGCTGCCATCATGGGTCTCATTAACGGTCTGCGAGAAGGGCCTTTCAGTCAATCCATATCAAAGAAGTCTCCCACATCTCTGAACGAAGTGCAGGAGCGAGCAGAAAAGTACATCAACATGGAGGAAAACTCCCGATTAGGAGAGACTTCAAAACCAGGGTTCACCCCTCGGGATAAAGACAAAGATTCCAGAAAAAAGGAAGATCGACACGGAGAAAAAAAATAAAAAGTACCACAATTACACCCCTCTTTGGGTGTCTCTTGTGGATGTCTACAGAGAATTTTGCAACACAGAAAAAATACCACCAGCTTGACCACTCAAAGGCAAAAAAGGGGGAGGAAACCAGGCTGAATACTGTGAATATCATCGGATCCGCGGATACTCCACCAATGAGTGTTTCGATTTAAAAAATTTCATAGAAAAACTCGTACAAGAAGGAAGGTTAGATCAATATCTGGCCACCCACGAAGATGAACAAAGGAAAAGAAGAAAAGCAGAGGATGTCGGACCCACTATGCGATCATCCCGGACACCAGAAAGACACGTCCACATGATACACAGTGGATTCGCCGGAGGAGGAATCTCCAAGTCATCCCGCAAAAGACATCTCAAAGACATATATCACGTCACGGAAAGGAAGGAAGCACCCGACATCCCGGCAATCACTTTTACCAAAGAAGACGCATCTGGCATCACATCAGGACATAACGATCCCATGGTCATCACAATCATACTGGCAAACGCAAATCTCCATCGCACACTGATAGACCATGGGAGCTCTGCCGATATACTATTCAAAACCGCCTTCGACAAACTCGGCTTGGAAGAAAAGGAACTCAGAGCATATCCGGACAGCCTGTTCGGGTTAGGAGATACCCCGGTTCAACCAATGGGATACATTCTGCTCCACACAACTTCTGGAAAGGGAAGTCAGTCAAGAACACTCAAAATAGACTACATCGTTGTTGACGTAAGCTCAGCCTACAATGCTCTAATAGGTAGGACAACGTTAAATCAACTCGGCGCAATAGTCTCGACTCCGCATCTATGCATGAAATTTCCAACCGCAGAAGGAATAGCCACAGTAAAGGCAGACCAAAAAATGGCGCACCGCTGTTGCAACAAAAGTCTAAACCTCAGGGGCAGAGGTGAAGAATTCCACACAATCGAGCTTGGTGGAGCTCGGAGGCGAGAGGAGCTTCGCCCACAACCCGAAGGAGAAATAGAGAAAATCCAGATCGGAAACACCCCGGACCAAATAACCAACATCGGCACACTCCTAAAAGGGGACACAAGAAAATCACTCATACAGTTCCTACGTGATAATGCCAACCTCTTTGCATGGAAGTCCGCAGACATGCTAGGGATAGATCCCAAACTAATGTGCCATAAGCTAGCAGTCTACCCAGGATCCCGGCCGGTACAACAAAGACGCAGAAAGCTAGGACCAGAACGCTCTCAAGCGGTGGAAGAACAGGTACGAGCTCTACTGGAGGCAGGCTTCATAAGAGAAGTCAAATACCCGCTCTGGCTTGCTAATGTCGTTTTGGTAAAAAAGTCAAATGGGAAGTGGAGAATGTGCACCGACTATACCGATCTCAACAAAGCTTGCCCAAAAGATCCTTATCCACTCCCAAACATCGACGCACTGGTAGATGCCTCCTCCAGATACAAATACCTCTCCTTTATGGACGCATACTCGGGATATAACCAAATCCCAATGTACCCACCCGACCAAGAAAAAACCTCTTTCTTAACCCCAAAGGAAAATTACTGTTACATTGTTATGCCTTTCGGTCTCAAAAATGCGGGAGCCACATACCAAAGATTAATGAATAAAGTTTTTTCGGATCACATCGGAAAAATCATGGAGGTCTATGTAGACGACATGCTAGTGAAGATGCAAAACGAAGAGATGTTACTACTGGAAGTGAGCAAACAGCCACAAGAGTCCTCCAATGTGGTTTCTACTGGCCTACTCTCTATAGAGACTCCCGAGAGTTTGTACGTAGCTGTAACAGTTGCCAAAGAGCTGGTAATCTGCCTCACGGTTATGCTATGCCTCAGCAAGGGATCTTAGAGATTGAGTTGTTTGATGTATAGGGTATTGACTTCATGGGGCCTTTCCCATCATCATACTCAAACACTTACATTCTGATGGCAGTAGATTATGTATCTAAATGGGTAGAGGAAATTGCCACACCCACTAATGATACTAAGACAGTGCTGAAGTTCCTCCAGAAGCACATCTTCAGCAGATTTGGTGTCCCTAGAATACTAATCAGTGATGGAGGAACTCATTTCTGCAATAAACAGCTTAACTCTACTCTGGTCCGATATGGAATTAACCATAAAGTGGCAACTCCATATCATCCACAGATAAATGGGCAGGCTAAAGTCTCAAATAGAGAACTAAAACGAATCATGGAATGGACGGTAAGTACCCATAGAAAGGACTGGGCAAGGAGTCTGGATGATGCTCTATGGGCATACAGAACTGCATTCAAAACTCCTATAGGGACCTCTCCATACTAGCTTGTGTATGGAAAAGCCTGTCACCTGCCAGTGGAACTAGAACACAAGGCCTATTGGGCAACCAGATTCCTAAACCTTGATGCCAAGTTAGCTGGAGAGAAAAGATTGCTCTAGTTGAATGAGCTAGAGGAATTCAGACTCAGTGCTTTCGAAAATGCAAAAATTTACAAAGAGAAAGCAAAAAGGTGGCATGACAAGAAATTGTCATCTAGAGTCTTTGAGCCAGGACAGAAGGTTCTACTGTTTAACTCTAGGCTTAGATTGTTCCTCGGGAAATTAAAATCCCGGTGGAGGGGACCATATGTGATCACAAGTGTGTCACCATATGGATATGTAGAGCTTCAGGATGCTGACTGATGACAAGTCATCATATGCCCATTTTTCAAGCTAATTTCACTTGTTCCACTAGTTTTTATGCACTTTCTTGCATTCTAAGTAAGTAATTTGGAATGGAAATGCATGGTTTCTTTGAATTAAATAAACACCATTTAATTGATGCTAAATCATGAGGTTTAAGCTAAATTTAATTGATTTTTAATGATTTATAAACCTTGTGAATTTGGTGATACTTTGAGTGGTTGTTTTGATTATTTGTAGGTGAAGAAAAGAAGAAAATAAGAAAGTGTGGCTTAAGAAGCGTGACTCAATGAAGAAGAAAGTGTGGCAAAGAAAATGAGGAAGTGTGGCGCATGGAAGGAGGAAGCCACAATGCTCTCTCCAAGAGCACAATGCTCTCCAAGAGAGCACAACAATGAACCAAGCATGCAAAGCTTCAATGCTCTGCCCCTTGAGAGCGGAGCACAATTTGGAACCAAGAAACCAAGGGAGGGAAGAACACTGCTCTACTCTCCTTGAGAGCATTATCGGGCTCATCAAAGAAATAAATTCAAGGAAAAAGCTTACCAATGCTTGCCACAAGGTTCAAACTCATGAGCAAGGGGGAGTGGGGGAGCGCTACTCACAAAGGAAAATAACCCAAAAATTGGCCAAAATGCTCCCAGCAAGTCTCAAACACGGAGGCTTCACTAACAAAGCAAGGAATCTACGCTCTTAGCACCACTTGAGCGCTACTCTGATGATGTCCAAGACTTGGCACGTGAAATATTTTAAGGGTGCAAGACACACACTGCTCCGCTCTCCACAAGAGCATAGCAGTCCTCTGGTGCCTCTCCAAGCCTTGGCACGCAAAAAGGATCCCCACACAAAGCTTCACTGCTCCGCTCTCCACAAGAGCAGAACAGCCTCCTGGGATTAACATGGGCTGAAATTCAATTAAAAATCCAACTTAATTCATTTCTTCACCAAATCAAAAGCCCATCCAAATTCTAAAATCCAAGAATAGAAAGTGTATAAATAGAAGCTAGTTTGATTTAGTTAGGACCTTTTACCTTTACTTTTGAACTTTCATCTTAATTTTCATTTTTTACTCTGAACTTTCATTTTACATTTTGAGCTTTTACTCTTGAATTTAGTTCTTAGAGAATTGGGAAGGAGAATTGATCTCTCTTCTTCCTTGTTCTTGCTTTAGCACTCTTTACTTTTGCTTTGGATCTTGGGTGGAGAATTGAAGAACTTCTGTTTCACTCTCACCTTGAGACCTCTTGTTTACTTTTTTGCATAATTGAATTCCAATTTCTGTTTACTGCTTCATCTTCTAATCTTTCTGCAATTTACTTCTCTTTATTTCTTTTGCCATTGTTCTTGTTGGATCAAGGAAGGATTTGAGATCTAGACTTGTTTTCTAGTCTCTTCCACTCCCGAGATCTTCAACCATCTTTTAATTTGCTGCAATTAAGCACAAGTCAGTTTCTGTTTTACATTCTCAAAGCATTTGACTCTTCTGTTTGAGATTTACTTCAATTTAATTCATCTTTTGCCTTTCCGCTTGTTACAATTTATTTCTGCTTGTTTAAATCCTGCAATCCCAATTCCCAATTCCTTTTATGATTCAAGCAATTTACATTTCTTGCACTTTAAGATTCAGTTATTTACATTTCTTGCAATCTAAGTTTCGGCAATTTATATTTCTTGCACTTTAAGATTTAGCCTCTTTAATTTCTCTGCACTTTAATTTTCAGTCAATTACCCCTCTCCCTTTACATTTCAAGCAACTTAGCTTCTGTCAATTACAAACCACTCAACCAATACTTGATTCGCTTGACTAAATCAACAGTTAAATTAAAAATTGCTCAATCCTTCAATCCCTGTAGGATCGACCTCACTCAGGTGAGTTATTATTACTTGATGCGACCCGGTACACTTGCCGGTGAGTTTTGTGTTGGATCGTTTTTCACACATCAAGTTTTTGGCGCCATTGCCGGGGATTGAAATAGATTGACAATGATTAAGTAAGGTGGTGGTCTAGATTAAGCACTTTTTCTTTGTTTTTCTTTATTTTTACTAAGCACATTAACTGTTTGACACATTGTGTCACCTAACCCTCTAACCACATTCTAGCATTAGAATGTCCAAATTTCATTTGGTTTGTTTATGATTTTTACAAGTCATGGAGGCTGAGGTGCGTGAAGAGGGAGTGAGCAACAATACCCAGCCTGCAAGAAGGGTGTTGGCCTCTTACACTATCCCCAATCCCAGACATTATGGGAGCAGCATCCTCACCCCAAACGTTCAGGCAAATGACTTTGAGTTGAAGCCTCAACTAATCACCTTGGTGCAGAACAATTGTGCTTATGGAGGTGGCCCTCTTGAAGACCCCAACCAACATTTGTCTGTTTTCTTAAGGATTTGTGAAACGGTCAAGACAAATGGGGTTCATCCTGATATTTACAAATTACTTCTGTTCCCATTTTCTTTGAGGGGCAATGCTACTCAATGGCTGGAAATGTTTCCCAAAGAGAGCATCAATAATTGGGATGAATTGGTGATCAAATTCCTAGCCAAGTTCTACCCACCTCAGAGGGTCATCAAGCTGAAAACAGAGGTGCAAACATTCATTCAAATAGATGGAGAGTCACTGTATGATGCCTGGGAGAGATACAAGGCCTTAATTAGGAAATGTCCCCCAGAAATGTTTAGTGAGTGGTATAGACTCCAAAACTTCTATAAAGGGTTGAGCCAGAAAGCTCAAGAAGCATTAGATCATTTAACAGGAGGCTTATTACAGCTAATGAAGACAGCAGAGGAAGCCCAAAACCTCATAGAGATGGTGGCAAACAATCAATATTTCTTTGCTCATTAAAGACAACGCCAACCAGCCCAGAGAAGGAATGTGCTGGAGCTTAAAGGTGTTGATGTTCTCTTAGCACAAAACAAACAGATGCATCAATAGCTTCAGCAACAAATAGAAATGATGGCCAAGAAAATTGACGGACTGCAAGGTGCTGCAGTAAACACACAACGCCAATCTCAAACCTCACATGGGTGGAATCAATCTGAAGAAAGTTTTGGGACATTCAATTATGAGAAACAAAGCTCTGAGCAGGTGCAATGCATGAATAACACTTCAAGTTCATTACAACACAATTTTCATGGTGATGCACACAAGACACCCTGGAAGACTCATTCTAATTCAAGGTGGGGTGAGCACCAGAACTAAGGACAAAGTGACTTCAACTATAGCAGCATTAGCAATACAAACAACCAAAACCATTCATCCAATAATACTAACCAAGTCAAAAACCCACAAAACACATACCACCAATCCCATAACAACTCATAAAACCACCAGAATAACTTTTCTACATCCACATTCCACCCTCAAAGTACCCCCACAATTAATTCAAACAACTTCCAGCAACAACCATTTCATTTCACACAACCATAACCAAATCCAGACTCTCAAAGAATCTCAAGTCTAGAAAAAATGATGGAGAAATTCATGAAAAATCAAGAGATGGCAAGATAAGATCAGGAAACTGCAAGGAAAGATCAGGCCCTGGCATTCAAAAACCAAGAGGCCTCAATCAGAAACCTTGAGAGACACATGGGACAAATGGCTAAGAAAATTTCAGAAATGGATGAGAAGAGAGCAAATGCCTTCCCCAATGTCACTGAAGAACACCCAAGAGACAAAGGAAAAGCCATAAAATGGGAGGAGTGCAAAGCAATCATAGTGGAAAGTTAAAAGACTAGGGAGAAGGAAGCCATCAATCAAGAAGAACACAACAGAGAAGTTCCACAAGAAGAAATAGAGGATAAAAGTGAAAAGAATCAGACAACTAAGAAGGCACAAATCTCAAAGGGAGACAAGAACATCCTTGAATTACAACTACAAGAGAAGAAGGAAGGGGTGAAGCCATATGTCCTCGAACTTCCATATCCTCAAAGATTCAAGAAATAGAACGAGGATAAGCAATACTCAAAGTTCCTGGATATATTTAAGACTCTCAGCATCAATATTCCTTTCTTGGAAGCACTTGAACAGATGCCAGTATATGCCAAAGTTATGAAAGAAGTGCTAACAAAGAAAAGATCCCTGAAGGAAGGACAGATTGTTGAGATGACAAAGGAATGTAGTGCTATCCTCCAAAGAGAGTTGCCAAAGAAGAAAGATGATCCCGGGAGTTTTTACATACCTTGCACCATAGGAAACATAACAATTGAGAAGTCATTCTGTGATCTCGGTGCAAGCATAAACTTGATGCCTTTGTCTCTAATGAGGAAACTTCAAATTTCTGAGCTGAAGTCCACACGAATAGTTCTCCAAATGGCTGACAAATCCATTAAGCAAGCACTGGAAGTTGTGGAGAATGTGTTGGTAAAAGTGGAAAAATTCTTTCTTCCTGCTAACTTTGTTATCTCAGATATAGAAGAGGACCCTGACACTCCCATCATCCTGGGGAGGCCTTTCCTAGCTACGGGCAGAGCATTGATAGATCTTGAAAAGGGGAATTGTTGCTGAGAGTGCATGATGAGCACCTAGCATTCCATGTTTTTAAAACCTTGCATGAACCCATTCAAGAAGAAGATTTTATGAAGGATAAGACCAGAGATCAAAGTTTGAAGGAGGCAATCAATGAGTTAACTCCAAGATTTTTAAATCCATGCTTGAAAGCAGTAGAGATTGTGCAACAAACCAAAGAAATCAAAGAGGAACTAGATCTAAAATCCCCAGATGAGAAATTCAACATCCTAGATAAAGAACAACCAAGGCAGGGAGTATCTTTTGAGAAAGAAAAGAAGAAGAGGCCAAGAGGGTGGAGAAACAAGAAAATCCCTACTGAAGGCTTTTCACCAGGGGATAAAGTAGTGTTAAACACCCAACCAATGAAGGTGTCTCCACAATTATCTGAATATTACACTGTGAATCGGGTCCTTTCACTTGAACACCTAGAGATCATCAAAGAGGAGACTGGAAGGAAGTTCACAGTAAGAGGAGAAAAACTGAGGCACTATGATTTTCAGCCCCCATGATCAAAGAATAAAGGATGTCAAGCTAATGACAATAAAGAAGCACTTGTTGGGAGGCAACCCAACCTGAGGTAGTGTTCTTTTCATAGCTTTTTCAATAAAAATGTTGAATAGTTGGTATGCATTGCAAGGAGCTAAGTTTGGTGTTGCACACCAAAATAATTTAAGGGGGAATGAAAGATTCTAAGTTTGATGTTCCACCAAAATCTCATTTAAAAGCATATTCTCACCTCTTGCACAATGCTAGCTCCAAGCAATCAGACAAATTATTCAACCATTTAACTGCTTTCTTGCTTTAATTCCATAACCTTTAGCAAGGACACAAGGATTTCACATATGGTTAACTTGTTGCATCAGAGGCAGTGGCAAGCAATTAAGTTTGGTGTTCCCACACCAAAATAAATTTAAAAGACACACTCAAGTCATGCATACTAACCATTCACTTAAGGGCTTGAGAAGCAAGCAACTTTTGAGATATTATGCAGGAAACTAGCCAACATTTGAAGACAATTTGCATTATGACTCAAAAGGGAGGCAACAGGAGGAAGAATGAAAAGCTACAACTCAAAAGGTTGTATTTACACTTGATCCGTGTTGTGTGAAATGTTTTATTTCAGGAATTCTTGTATGTCTTGCTAAAAGTGTTCATCTAGTTGCAAGTGAAGTTGTTTGCTGATCTGTATAATGTTTGTTATCCATCACTCAGCTTTGAATTTTGTTTTGTTTCCCATGCTATTTGAATAAAAGAGAGATGTTTGACTTATAAAAGTAATTGTTCAATGTTGCAAAAGTTAGAATGAAAGTTAGTAGTGGTATGTGTTTGATTCAATCGTTAGCTCATAGAATAATTATTGCATAATGACATGTTACTTGAAGCTTAAGCTAGTTTGCTGCTATGATCCTTCAATTAATGAAAGTCCCTTGCAAATAAATCAAAACGAAAAGAAAAAGAAGAAGAAAAGCCAAAAGTTGGCAAAGAAACAAATAATAAAGCTAGACACCAATAGCTTGGACCGTAGGACACATGCCTGTGGTGTTTTTGTACTAGGATATGCTTGGACAAGTAAGTTCTAAGGAGTATTTCAAAACTTGGCCACTTAGATCAACTGATTTGGGATTGCCAACTGAAAGTCCACAATAAAGAGCAACATAGCTATAAAACATTTAGTTATCCAAAGAGATGCTGGGCATTAATGATCCTAGGAAGAAAAAGGTGAGCCATGTGTCTGTGGTAAAGAAATGTTGAGTGAAATTAAGCCAAATGCCACTGCAACATTTGCCACCAAGCTTTCAATAAGTAATAAGCTCTCTAATACAAAAGAAAGAAGAAAAAGCTAACAAGGGAAATAAGCAAAAAGTAAG
This sequence comes from Arachis duranensis, assembly GCF_000817695.3. Classification (NCBI taxonomy): domain Eukaryota; kingdom Viridiplantae; phylum Streptophyta; class Magnoliopsida; order Fabales; family Fabaceae; genus Arachis; species Arachis duranensis. The sequence continues at coordinate 56,345,344 of NC_029780.3, read as the reverse complement.
GTATTGTAGCAGCAACCTTGGTGAACCCTTTAGGAGACATTGTTTGTTTTGACAGCAAGTAATAAATGAACTATTATTGATCTGCATAAAACTTCATAAACCAAATTCAACTATCTGCCTAATAAGGACATATATACTTCTCTATTTCATTCTATCTTCTCTTATGTTTAGTGCTTGCTTGGGGACAAGCAAGATTTAAGTTTGGTGTTGTGATGACGAGTCATCATATGCCCATTTTTTCAAGCTAATTTCACTTGTTCCACTAGTTTTTATGCACTTTCTTGCATTCTAAGTAAGTAATTTGGAATGGAAATGCAAGGTTTCTTTGAATCAAACAACCACCATTTAATTGATGCTAAATCATGAGGTTTAAGCTAAATTTAATTGATTTTTAATGATTTATAAACCTTGTGAATTTGGTGATACTTTGAGTGGTTGTTTTGATTATTTGTAGGTGAAGAAAAGAAGAAAATAAGAAAGTGTGGCTTAAGAAGCGTGACTCAATGAAGAAGAAAGTGTGGCAAAGAAAATGAGTAAGCGTGGCGCATGGAAGGAGGAAGCCACAATGCTCTCTCCAAGAGCACAATGCTCTCCAAGAGAGCACAACAATGAACCAAGCATGCAAAGCTTCAATGCTCTGCCCCCTGAGAGCGGAGCACTGCTCTGCTCATCAAAGAAATAAATTCAAGGAAAAAGCTTACCAATGCTTGCCACAAGGTTCGAACTCATGAGCAAGGGGGAGTGGGGGAGCGCTACTCACAAAGGAAAATAAGCCAAAAATTGGCCAAAATGCTCCCAGTAAGTCTCGAACACGGAGGCTTCACTAACAAAGCAAGGAAATTGCGCTCTTAGCACCACCTGAGCGCTACCCTGATGATGCCCAAAACTTGGCACATGAAATATTTCAAGGGCGCAAAACACACACTGCTCCGCTCTCCACAAGAGCAGGGCAGTCCCTTGGTGCCTCTCCAAGCCTTGGCACGGAAAAAGGATCCCCACACAAAGCTTCGCTGCTCCGCTCTCCACAAGAGCAGAGCAGCCTCTTGGGAGCAACATGGGCTGAAATTCAATTAAAAATCCAACTTAATTCATTTCTTCACCAAATCAAAAGCCCATCCAAATTCTAAAATCCAAGAATAGAAAGTGTATAAATAGAAGCTAGTTTGATTTAGTTAGGACCTTTTACCTTTACTTTTGAACTTTCATCTTAATTTTCATTTTTTACTCTGAACTTCATTTTACATTTTGAGCTTTTACTCTTGAATTTAGTTCTTAGAGAATTGGGAAGGAGAATTGATCTCTCTTCTTCCTTGTTCTTGCTTTAGCACTCTTTACTTTTGCTTTGGATCTTGGGTGGAGAATTGAAGAACTTCTGTGTCACTCTCACCTTGAGACCTCTTGTTTACTTTTCTGCATAATTGAATTCCAATTTCTGTTTACTGCTTCATCTTCTAATCTTTCTGCAATTTACTTCTCTTTATTTCTTTTTCCATTGTTCTTGTTGGATCAAGGAAGGATTTGAGATCTAGACTTGTTTTCTTGTCTCTTCCACTCCCGAGATCTTCAACCATCTTTTAATTTGCTACAATTAAGCACAAGTTAGTTTCTGTTTTACATTCTCAAAGCATTTGACTCTTCTGTTTGAGATCTACTTCAATTTAATTCATCTTTTGCCTTTCCGCTTGTTGCAATTTATTTCTGCTTGTTTAAATCCTGCAATCCCAATTCCCAATTCCTTTTATGATTCTAGCAATTTACATTTCTTGTACTTTAAGATTCAATTATTTACATTTCTTGCAATCTAAGTTTCGGCAATTTATATTTCTTGCACTTTAAGATTTAGCCTCTTTAATTTCTCTGCACTTTAATTACTCCTCTCCCTTTACATTTCAAGCAACTTAGCTTCTGTCAATTATAAACCACTCAACCAATACTTGATTCGCTTGACTAAATCAACCACTATACTAAAAATTTCTCAATCCTTCAATCTCTGTGGGATCGACCTCACTCAGGTGAGTTATTATTACTTGATGCGACCCGGTACACTTGCCGGTGAGTTTTGTGTTAGATCGTTTTCCACACATCACTGACTCTGACAAAAAGTTCATTGTTAATGGACAGAGAGTCAAACATTATCTTGAAAGCAATGTTGAGCATGAATGCTAAAAACTGAGACTAGACTAAAGCTCAGTAAAAGTCCAGCTAAAGACAATAAAGAAGCGCTTGCTGGGAGGCAACCCAGTCATTAGCAAAGGTTCTTGTTATTTAAATAATAATTATAGGGGTTTGATATAAATTATCCTTAAGGTTGATTGTCTAAATGCAGAAGTTTACAGAGTTACAGAAGGATTTAAAGCACAAAGCAGAGAAAAAGAGTTCACTGGCTTAAAAATGCCAGTAAGAGATATTTTGGGTGTTAAACGCCAGAATGGGTATCATTCTGGCCGTTTAACGCCAGTAATGATACCTTTCTGGGCGTTAAACGCCAGAATGAGCACCATTCTGGGCGTTTAACGCCAGAATTGCAGCATCCTGGGCGTTTATAAAAATGCCCAGTGATAAAAGATTTATGGCGTTTAACGCCAGCTAGGGTACTTGACTGGGCGTTAAACATCCAAAATGGCTAACAATTAGGCGTTAAACGCCAGAATGGATACCATTCTGGGTGTTTAACGCCAGAATGGACAGGGGGAGGTGATTTTATTTCCACTTCAATTTTTTTCAAATTTTCATGTTTTAATTCATAATTTTCTGCATAAAATGTCACAAATTTTCATCTCTTAAATTCAATTTTCAAAAATTTAATATCCTTCTGGATTCTTTTTAATTTTCTTTCAAAATCCCTTTCAAATCTTTTTCAAAAACTCATTTATCTTCTCAATTTCTTTCCAAATCTTTTCCAACTCATCATATCATCTTTTAATTCTTAGATGCATCAACAAAAAAATTCAGATTTAACTTCTTTATATCTTTTTCATATCTTTTGAATTTTAAAATCTCATCTTTTTCATATCATGATTCATCTTTTCCAAATCATATCTTTCTATCATATCTTTTTCAAAATTTTCGAAACCCAACCCCTTCCATTTAAATACACGTTCGGCCATCCGCATCAATCCACCATTCGAATCTGTCTCCCCCTCTATTCCTCTCCTTTCCTTTTTTTCTTGAAGACAATCAAACCTCTAAGTTTGGTGTGTTTTTCCATGATCAGTGAGCAATAACTCACCAATATCATGGCTCCTAAAGGAAAACAAACCACTATAAGAGGTAAGAAAGAGAATAATCTAAAACCACTTTAGAATCAAGAGAGGTTCTTAACCAAAGAACATGTAGACCATTACCACAACATAATGGGTTTGAGGTCAGTGATCCCAAAAGTTATGTTCAATCTGAAAGAAGACGAATATTCGGAGATCCAAGAACATATTCGAAACAGAGGATGGGAAATCCTAGCTAATTCTGAGACAAAGGTGGGAAGAAATATGGTCCGGGAATTCTACTCAAATCTGTGGTTAACAGATAAGCAGAGAATGACGGGAACTGCCTTCCATACCTTTCGAACTATGGTCAGAGGGAAGATTATTTACTTTCACCTTGACAAAATAAGAGAGGTCTTCATGCTGCCTCAACTACAAGATGATCCAGAATCCTTTAATAAGAGAATGGTGAGAGTAGATAAGCGCTTGGACCAAGTTCTAAAGGACATATGCCTCCCTGGAACTATGTGGATAACCAACTCAAAAGGTGTCCCAAACCAACTCAAGAGACGAGATCTCAAACCAGTTGCTAGGGGCTGGTTGGACTTTATTGGACATTCTATACTGCCCACTAGCAACCACTCTGAAGTCACTATCAAAAGAGCAGTGATGATTCATTGCATTATGCTGGAAAACAAAGTGGAGATTCATCATCTGATTGCTTCTGAGATTTACACAATTGCAAATAAGAACTCCACTGAAGCCAAATTGGCTTACCCAAGCTTAATCTCTCTGCTATGTAAAGATGCTGGGGTAAAGATGGGAGTGGATGAGTTCATCTCAGTCGAGCATCCAATCACTAAAAAGTCAATAGAGGTACAACAACTACATGACAACTCCATCAAGAGGGGGCGCAGAAGTTCCTCCCAGGAATCCCTCAAATTGACTACTGGGCCCGCCTAGAAGCATCTGTCACCAAGCTGCAAGAAACTATGGATCAAGTTAAGGAAGAACAGCAAAATCAAAATAGCATACTCTACAAGCTGCTTAAGGAACAAGAAAAGCAAGGGCGTGAGCTACAGGAGCTGAAGTGCCAGAAGCTCTCCCTTGAGGGATCAGACACCCCACAGATTGAAGGAGCAACCATCTCCCAAAATAAAGATTGTTGAGTCCTAATCTTAAATCTGTGATAACTTTTATTATTAGAAACCTATCTTAAGAATTACATGAGTGTTAGTAATTAGGGTCTTTATTTTTATTTTTATTTTTATTTTTATTATCTCCAAGTAAGCTATAATTTGTTCTTCTCATCATCACTTAACATGAATAAAATAGTAGATTTTCTCTAGAGTAAGTAGGCAATTATTTCAAGCTTTCAATAAGAAAAATTCTAATTATTTTTATGTGGTGGCAACACTTTTTGTCTTCTAAATGAATGCTTGAACAATGCATATTTTTTATAGTGAAGTTTATGAATGTTAAAATTGTTGGCCCTTGAAAGAATGATGAAAAGAAAGAGAAATGTTATTGATAATCTGAAAAATCATGAAATTGATTCTTGAAGCAAGAAAAAGTAGTGAAAAATACAAAGCTTGCAAAAAAAAACGAAAAATAAAGAAGAAGCAAGCAGAAAAAGCCAATAGCCCTTTAAACCAAAAGGCAAGGGTAAAAAGGATTCAAGGCTTTGAGCATTAATGGATAGGAGGGCCCAAAGGAGTAAAAATCTTGGCCTAAGTGGCTAAATCAAGCTGTCCCTAACCATGTGCTTGTGTCATGAAGGTCCAAGTGAAACGCTTGAGACTGAGTGGTTAAAGTCGTTATCCAAAGCAAAAGGGTGTACCTAAGAACTCTGGGCACCTCTAACTGGGGACTCTAGCAAAGCTGAGTCACAATCTGAAAGGTTCACCCAGTTATGTGTTTGTAGCATTTATGTATCCTGTAGTATTACTAGAAAATAAAATGCTTGGGGTCACAGCCAAGACTCATAAAGTAGTGATGAGCGGATAATTTATACGCTTTTTGGCATTGTTTTTAGGTAGTTTTTAGTAAGTTCAAGCTACTTTTAGGGATGTTTTCATT
>NC_029780.3:56339323-56339891 GCF_000817695.3 Arachis duranensis | reverse complement strand
TGATGCTGTTGGAATCTGACCTCCCTGCACTCGAAATAGATTTTCTAGAGCTACAGAACTCCAAATGGCACCCTTTCAACGGGGTTGGAAAGTAGACATCCAGAGCTTTCTCGCAATATATAATAGTTCATACTTTATTCGGGAATTGATGACGTAAAGTGGCGCTCAACGCCAAGTACATGCTGCTGTCTGGAGTCAAACGCCAGAACACGTCACGACCCGGAGTTGAACGCCAGAAACATGCTATAACTCGGCGTTCAACTCCAAAGGAAGCCTCAGCTCGTGGATAGATCAAGCTCAGCCCAAACACACACCAAGTGGGCCCCGGAAGTGAATTTATGCATCAAATACTTACCTCTGTAAACCCTAGTAGCTAGTTTAGTATAAATAAGACTTTTTACTAGTGTATTAGTTGTCTTTTGACCACGTTTCATCTTTGGTCTCAGTTTTGTATTATTCTTCATCTTAGGAGGCTATTGATCACGTTATGGGGGCTGGCCATTCGGCCATGCCTGGACCTCTCACTTATGTATTTTCAACGGTGGAGTTTCTACACACCATAGATTAA
>NC_029780.3:56338807-56339115 GCF_000817695.3 Arachis duranensis | reverse complement strand
GTTCTACCTTAGGCCGGGCGCATATCTCTTAGATTCACCAACAGAATCTTCGTGGTATAAGCTAGATAGATGGCGGCATTCATGGGAATCCGAAAAGTCTAATCTTGTCTGTGGTGTTCCGAGTAGGACTCCGGGAATTTGGAAAGTCTAACCTTGTCTGTGGTATTCCGAGTAGGATTCCGGTATTGAATGACTGTGACGAGCTTCAAACTTCTGAAGGCTAGGCATTAGTGACAGACGCAAAAGAATCAAGAGATTCTATTCCAACCTGATTGAGAACCGACAGATGATTAGCCGTGCTGTGACAG
>NC_029780.3:56336164-56338755 GCF_000817695.3 Arachis duranensis | reverse complement strand
GATTGGATGAATGTAATAAGAAAGTAGAGATTCAAGAGGAGCACAGCATCTCCATACGCCTATCTGAAATTCCCACTATTGATTTACATAAGTATTTCGATCCTATTTTATTTTCTGTTTATTATTTATTTTCGAACTTATCATAAACCATTTAATCTGCCTAACTGAGATTTACAAGGTAACCATAGCTTGCTTCATACTAACAATCTCTGTGGGATCGACCCTTACTCACGTAAGGTATTACTTGGATGACCCAGTACACTTGCTGGTTAAGTTGAACGGAGTTGTGACCACACATAGTTGTAAACCATGGTATTGGCATCATGTTTTTGGCGCCATTACCAGTGAAAGAAAAAGCAATGAATTTTACAAAATGCAATAACATATGAATCACAATTCCGTCCACCAAGTTTTTGGTGCCGTTGCTGGGGATTGTTCGAGTATGGACAACTGACGGTTCATCTTGTTGCTGAGATTAGGTAATTTTCTTTTCAAAAATTTTTCAAAAATATTTTTCAAAACTTTCTTTTCTTTTTTGTTTTTCCAAAAATATTTTCGAAAAAAATTTATAAAAATCCAAAAAAATTTAGAAAATCATAAAAATAAAAAATATTTCGTGTTTCTTGTTTGAGTCTTGAGTCAATTTTTAAGTTTGGTGTCAATTGCATGCTTTAAAAAATTTTTTCTTGCATTTTTCGAAAATTCCATGCATTCATAGTGTTCTTCATGATCTTCAAGTTGTTCTTGACAAGTCTTCTTGTTTGATCTTAATGTTTTCTTGTTTTGTGTTTTTTGTGTTTTTCATATGCATTTTTCGTTTGTTAGAGTCCATGCATTAAAGATTTCTAAGTTTGGTGTCTTGCATGTCTTCTTTGCATCAAAAATTTTTCAAAAATATGTTCTTGATGTTCATCATAATCTTCAAAGTGTTCTTGGTGTTCATCTTGACATTCATAGTGCTCTTACATGCATCATGTGTTTTGATCCAAAATTTTTAAGTTTTGGATCATGTTTGTGTTTTTCTCTCTCATCATCAAAAATTCAAAAAAAATAAAAAATATATCTTTTCCTTTTTTCTCTCTAAATTTTCGAAATTTTGGGTTGTCTTGGTCAAAAATTTTTTAAAATTAGTTGTTTCTTACAAGTCAAGTCAAAATTTCAATTTTAAAAATCTTATCTTTTTAAATTCTTTTTTAAATTATTTTCAAAATCTTTTTCTTATTTTTATATCATATTTTCGAAAAAAGGTAACAATTAATGTGATTGGTTCAAAAATTTGAAGTTTGTTACTTTCTTGTTAAGAAAGGTTCAATCTTTAAATTCTAGAATCTTATCTTATAGTTTCTTGTTAGTTAAGTCATTTTAAAAATTAAATCTTTTTCAAAATGCCTTTTTTAAAAATATTATCTTTTTTATCTTATCTTTTCCAAAATTTTATCTTTTTCAAAATTTGATTTTAAAATATCTTTTCTATCTTCCTATCTTCTCATCTTTTTAAAATTAAAAACTTCAAATCTTTTTCAATCAACCAACTAACTTTTTGTTTGTTTCTTATCTTTTTCAAAACCAACTAACTACTTCTCCCTCCCTAATTTCGAAAATATCTCATCTCTTTTTCAAAAATCTTTTTTTGTTTTAAATTTTAATTTTAATCTTATCTTATCTCTAATTTTTGAAAATTACTAACACCTTTTTAAAATTATTTTCGAATTCTCCCTCTCTTTTCTTATTCTATTTAATTAATTATTTACTAACACTTCTCTTCATCTCTCTTCATCTAAATATCCGAACCCATTCTTCTTCACTCTCCTCCCCTTTCTTCTTCTACTAACATAAAGGAATCTCTATACTGTGACATAGAGGATTCCTCTTCATTTCTTGTTTTCTTCTCTCTCAGATGAGCAGGAACAAGGACAAAAGCACTCTTGTTGAAGCTGATCCTGAACCTGAAAGGACTCTGAAGAGGACACTAAGAGAAGCTAAATTACAACAATCTAAAGGTAACCATTCAGAAACATTAGAACAAGAGAAGGAGATGGCAGCCGAACCCAACAACAATAATGAAAGGTGAATGCTTGGTGACTTCACAAAGCCAACGTCCAAATTTGATGGAAGAAGCATCTCCATTCCTGCCATTGGAGCCAATAATTTTGAGCTTAAGTCTCAACTAGTTGCTTTAATGCAACAGAACTGCAAGTTTTATGGACTTCCATCTGAAGATCCTTACCAATTTTTAACTGAGTTCTTGCAGATTTGTGAGACTGTTAAGACGAATGGAGTTGATCCTGAAGTCTACAGACTCATACTTTTCCCTTTTGCTGTAAGAGACAGAGCTAGAATATGGTTGGATTCACAACCTAAAGACAGCCTGGACTCCTGGGAGAAGCTGGTCACGGTATTCTTGGATAAATTCTTTCCTCCTCAAAAGCTGAGCAAGCTTAGAGTGGATGTTCAGACCTTCAAAGAAAAAGATGGTGAATCCCTCTATGAAGCTTGGGAAAGATACAAGTAGTTGACCAAAAGGTGTCCATCTGACATGTTTTCAGAATGGACTATATTAGATATATTCTATTATGGTCTATCTGAGTTTT
>NC_029780.3:56334871-56336042 GCF_000817695.3 Arachis duranensis | reverse complement strand
ATGGTTGCAAACAACCAATTCATGTACACTTCTGAGAGGAATTCCGTGAATAATGGGACACCTCAGAGGAAGGGAGTTCTTGAAATTGATGCTTTGAATGCCATATTGGCTCAGAACAAAGTGTTGACTCAGCAAGTTAACATGATTTCTCAAAGTCTGAATGGATGGCAAAATACATCCAACAGTACTAAAGAGGCAGCTTCAGAAGAAGCTTATGATCCTGAGAACCCTGCAATGGCAGAGGTTAATTACATGGATGAACCTTATGAAAACACCTATAATTCATCATGGAGAAATCATCCAATTTTCTCATGGAAGGATCAACAAAAGCCTCAACAAGGCTTTAACAATGGTGGACGCAATAGGTTGAGCAATAGCAAGCCATATCCATCATCTTCTCAGCAACAGACAGAGAATTCTGAACAGAGTCCCTCTAATTTAGCAAACTTAGTCTCTGATCTGTCAAAAGCCACTTTCAGTTTCATGAGTGAAACAAGATCCTCCATCAGAAATCTGGAGGCACAAGTGGGCCAGCTGAGTAAGAAAGTCATTCAAACTCCTCCCAGTATTCTCCCAAGCAATACAGAAGAGAATCCAAAAGGAGAGTGCAAGGCCATTGATGTAATCAATATGGCCGAATGCACAAGGGAGGAGGAGGACGAAAATCCTAGTAAGGAAGACCTCCTGGGACGTCTCTCAAGCAAGAAGAAGTTTCCTATTAAGGATCCAAAGGAATCTGAGGCTCATATAAAGACCATAGAGATTCCATTAAATCTCCTTCTGCCATTCATGAGCTCTGAAGACTATTCTTCCTCTGAAGAGGATGAAGATGTGACTGAAGAGCAAGTTGCTCAATATTTAGGAGCTATCATGAAACTGAATACCAAGTTGTTTGGTAATGAGACTTNNNNTGCCTTTACATCCCTGCTGATTTCATAATCTTAGACACTAGGAAGGAAGAGGATGAATGCATCATCCTTGGAAGACCTTTCCTAGCTACAGCGGGAGCTGTGATAGATGTCAACTGAGGTGAATTAGTCCTTCAATTGAATGGGGACTACCTTGTGTTTAAGGCACATAGCCATCCCTCTGTGACAAAAGAGAGTAAGCATGAAAAGCTTCTCTCAGTTCAGAGTCAAGAAGAGCCCCCACAGTCAAACTCTAAGTTTGG
>NC_029780.3:56333424-56334731 GCF_000817695.3 Arachis duranensis | reverse complement strand
GGCTCCATGAGAGCCCACTGTCAAGCTATTGACATTAAAGAAGCGCTTGTTGGGAGGCAACCCAATTTTATTTATCTAATTTCTATTTTATTTTATTTTATTGTTATTTTGTGTTTTATTAGGTACATGATCATGTGGAGTCACGAAAAAAATATAAAAATTAAAAACAGAATCAAAAAAACAGCAGAAGAAAAATCACACCTTGGAGGGAGGACAGACTAGCGTTCAACGCCAGTAAGAAGCATCTACCTGTCGTTCAACGCCAGAACAGAGCATGAATCTGGCACTGAACGCCAGAAATAAGCAACATTCTGGCGTTTGAACGCCAGGAATGTGCCTTGAGAAAAGCTGGCGCTGAACGCCAGTAACAAGCATGGAACTGGCGTTCAACACCAGAAACATGCTACACATGGGCGTTGAACGCCCAAAACATGCTACACATGGGCGTTGAACGCCCAGAACATGCATCACCTCAGCGTTTAAACGCCAGAATGGTATGCAAAGTCATTTTGCATGCCTATTTGGTGCAGGGATGTAATTCCTTAACACCTCAGGATCTGTGGACCCCACAAGATCACCTCAGGATCTGTGGACCCCATAGGATCCCCACCTAACATATTCCCACCTTACCTCCTAATCCTATAACACTCTTCCCCATATCACACTTCCCAACAACTTCAATCTCTCTTCCCAATCACCCCCTTCACCACTCACATCCATCCACTCTTCCCCAAAAACCCCACCTACGTTCAAAATTCAAAACCACTTTCCCACCCAAACCCACCCTAAATGACCGAAACTACACCCTCTCCCCTCCCTATATATACCCTTCCATTCTACTTCATTTTCACACAACACAACCCCCTCTTCTATACCTTGGCCAAAACCTACACTCCCCCTTCTCCTCTATATTTTCTTCTTCTTCTTCTTCTCTTCTTTCTTCTCTTGCTCGAGGGCGAGCAATATTTTTATTTTGGTGTGGTAAAAGCATAAGCTTTTTTTTTCATTACCATCAATGGCACCTAAGGCCGGAGAATCCTCTAGAAAAGGAAAAGGGAAGATAAAAGCTTCCACCTCCGAGTCATGGGAGATGGAAAGATTCATCTCCAAAAGCCATCAAGACCACTTCTATAATGTTGTGGCAAAGAAGAAAGTGATCCCTAAGGTCCCTTTCAAGCTCAAGAAAAATGAGTATCTGGAAATCCGACATGAAATTCGAAGAAGAGGTTGGGAAGTCATAACCAACCCCATGCAACAAGTCGGAATCTTAATGGTTCAAGAGTTCTATGCCAATGCATGGATCACTA
>NC_029780.3:56321343-56333324 GCF_000817695.3 Arachis duranensis | reverse complement strand
CCCATGATGCAAGGAGATGTACGCCCCTACACTAGAATGGTCAACTTTAATCAAAGGTTGGACCAAGTCCTTATGGACATATGTGTGGAAGGAGCTCAATGGAAAAGAGACTCCAAAGGCAAGCCAGTTCAACTAAGAAGACTGGACCTGAAGCCTATAGCTAGAGGATGGTTTGAGTTCATTCAACGCTCCATCATTCCCACTAGCAACCGATCTGAAGTTACTGTGGATCGGGCTATCATGATTCATAGCATCATGATTGGAGAGGAAGTAGAAGTTCATGAAATCATATCCAATGAAATCTACAAAATAGCCGAAAAGCCCTCCACCATGGCAAGGCTAGCTTTTCCTCACCTTATTTGCCATCTATGTTACTCAGCTGGAGTTATCATAGAAGGAGACATCCCCATTGAAGAGGATAAGTCCATCACCAAGAAGAGGATGGAGCAAGCAAGAGAGACCCTTCACGGATCTCAAGAGATGCATAAGGAAGCTCATCATCAAGAAATCCCTGAGATGCCTCAAGGGATGCACTTTCCTCCCAACAACTATTGGGAACAACTCAACACTTCCTTAGAAGATTTGAGCTACAATGTGGAACAATTAAGGGTAGAACATCATGAGCACTCCATCATTCTCCATGAAATAAGAGAAGATCAAAGAGCAATGAGGGAGGAGCAACAAAGGCAAGGAAGGGACATAGAAGAGCTTAAGGACATTGTTGGTCCTTCAAGAAGAAGACACCACTAAGGTGGATTCATTCCTTGTTCTTATTTATTTCTGCTTTTCGGTTTTTATGTTGTGTTCATTTATGTTTTGTGTCTCTACTTCATGATCATTAGTGTTAAGTAACTATGTCTTAAAGTTATGAATAATTCCATTAATCCTTCACCTCTCTTAAATGAAAAATGTTTTTAATCAAAAGAACAAGAAGTACATGAATTTCGAATTTATCCTTGAATTCAGTTTAATTATATTGATGTGGTGACAATACTTTTTGTTTTCTGAATGAATGCTTGAACAGTGCATATTTTTTATCTTTTTGTTTATGAATGTTAAAACTGTTGGCTCTTGAAAGAATGATGAACAAAGAGAAATGTTATTGATAATCTAAAAAAATCATGAAATTGATTCTTGAAGCAAGAAAAAGCAGTGAAAAAAGCAAAAGCTTGCGAAAAAAATAAAAAAAAATAAAAAATATTTGGCAAAAAAAATAGAAAGAAAAAGAAAAAGCAAGCAGAAAAAGCCAATAACCCTTAAAACCAAAAGGCAAGGGTAAAAAAGGATCCAAGGCTTTGAGCATCAATGGATAGGAAGGCCCAAGGAAATAAAATACAGGCCTAAGCGGCTAAATCAAGCTGTCCCTAACCATGTGCTTGTGTCATGCAGGTCCAAGTGAAAAGCTTGAGATTGAGTGGTTAAAGTCGTGATCCAAAGCAAAAGAATGTGCTTAAGAGCTCTGGACACCTCTAACTGGGGACTCTAGCAAAGCTGAGTCACAATCTGAAAAGGTTCATCCAGTCATGTGTCTGTGGCATTTATGTATCCGGTGGTAATACTGGAAAACAAAGTGCTTAGGGCCACGGCCAAGACTCATAAAAGTAGCTGTGTTCAAGAATCAACGTACTTAACTAGGAGAATCAATAACACTATCTGAAATTCTAAAGTTCCTAGAGATGCCAATCATTCTAAACTTCAAAGGAAAAAGTGAGATGCCAAAACTGTTTTCAGAAGCAAAAAGCTACAAGTCCCGCTCATCTAATTAGAATTAATATTCATTGATATTTTGGAATTTATAGTATATTCTCTTCTTTTTATCCTATTTGATTTTCAGTTGCTTGGGAACAAACAACAATTTAAGTTTGGTGTTGTGATGAGCGGATAATTTATACGCTTTTTGGCATTGTTTTTAGGTAGTTTTTAGTAAGTTCAAGCTACTTTTTAAGGATGTTTTCATTAGTTTTTATGTTAAATTCACATTTCTGGACTTTACTATGAGTTTGTGTGTTTTTCTGTAATTTCAGGTAATTTATGGATGAAATTGAGGGACTTGAGCAAAACTCTGAAAAAAGCTGACAAAAGGACTGCTGATGCTGTTGGAATCTGACCTCCCTGCACTCAAAAATGGATTTTCTGGAGCTACAGAACTCCAAATGGCACGCTCTCAATGGCGTTGGAAATTAGACATCCAGAGCTTTCTAGCAATATTTAATAGTCCATAATTTATTCGGGAATTGACGACGTAAAGTGGCGCTCAACGCCAAGTACATGCTGCTGTCTAGAGTCAAACGCCAGAAACACGTCACGACCCGGAGTTGAACGCCAGAAACATATTCGAAACAAAGGATGGGAAATCCTAGCTAATTCTGAGACAAAGGTGGGAAGAAACATGGTCCAGGAATTCTACTCAAATCTGTGGTTAACAGATAAGCAGAGAATGACGGGAACTGCCTTCCATACCTTTCAAACTATGGTCAGAGGGAAGATTATTTACTTCCACCTTGACAAAATAAGAGAGGTCTTCATGCTGCCTCAACTACAAGATGATCCAAAATCCTTTAATAAGAGAATGGTGAGAGTAGATAAGCGCTTGGACTAAGTTCTAAAGGACATATGCCTCCCTGGAACTAAGTGGATAACCAACTCAAAAGGTGTCCCAAACCAACTCAAGAGACGAGATCTCAAACCAGTTGCTAGGGGCTGGTTGGACTTTATTGGGCATTCTATACTGCCCACTAGCAACCACTCTGAAGTCACTATCAAAAGAGCAGTGATGATTCATTGCATTATGCTGGAAAACAAAGTGGAGATTCATCATCTGATTGCTTCTGAGATTTACACAATTGCAAATAAGAACTCCACTGAAGCCAAATTGGCTTACCCAAGCTTAATCTCTCTGCTATGTAAAGATGCTGGGGTAAAGATGGGAGTGGATGAGTTCATCTCAGTCGAGCATCCAATCACTAAAAAGTCAATAGAGGTACAACAACTACATGACAACTCCATCAAGAGGGGGGCGCAGGAGTTCCTCCCAGGAATCCCTCAAATTGACTACTGGGCCCGCCTAGAAGCATCTGTCACCAAGCTGCAAGAAACTATGGATCAAGTTAAGGAAGAACAGCAAAATCAAAATAGCATACTCTGCAAGCTGCTTAAGGAACAAGAAAAGCAAGGGCGTGAGCTACAGGAGCTGAAGTGCCAGAAGCTCTCCCTTGAGGGATCAGACACCCCACAGATTAAAGGAGCAACCATCTCCCAAAATAAAGGTTGTTGAGTCCTAATCTTAAATCTGTGATAACTTTTATTATTAGAAACCTATCTTAAGAATTACATAGTGTTAGTAATTAGGGTCTTTATTTTTATTTTTATTTTTATTATCTCCAAGTAAGCTATAATTTGTTCTTCTCATCATCACTTAACATGAATAAAATAGTAGATTTTCTCTAGAGTAAGTAGGCAATTATTTCAAGCTTTCAATAAGAAAAATTCTAATTATTTTTATGTGGTGGCAACAGTTTTTCTCTTCTAAATGAATGCTTAAACAGTGCATATTTTTTATAGTGAAGTTTATGAATGTTAAAATTGTTGGCCCTTGAAAGAATGATGAAAAGAAAGAGAAATGTTATTGATAATCTAAAAAATCATGAAATTGATTCTTGAAGCAAGAAAAAGCAGTGAAAAATACAAAGCTTGCAAAAAAAATGAAAAATAAAGAAGAAGCAAGCAGAAAAAGCCAATAGCCCTTTAAACCAAAAGGCAAGGGTAAAAAGGATTCAAGGCTTTGAGCATTAATGGATAGGAGGGCCCAAAGGAGTAAAAATCCTGGCCTAAGTGGCTAAATCAAGTTGTCCCTAACCACGTGCTTGTGTCATGAAGGTCCAAGTGAAACGCTTGAGACTGAGTGGTTAAAGTCGTTATCCAAAGCAAAAGAGTGTACCTAAGAACTCTGGGCACCTCTAACTGGGGACTCTAGCAAAGCTGAGTCACAATCTGAAAGGTTCACCTAGTTATGTGTTTGTAGCATTTATGTATCCTGTAGTATTACTAGAAATAAAATGCTTGGGGTCACAGCCAAGACTCATGAAGTAGTGATGAGCGGATAATTTATACGCTTTTTGGCATTGTTTTTAGGTAGTTTTTAGTAAGTTCAAGCTACTTTTCGGGATGTTTTCATTAGTTTTTATGTTAAATTCACATTTCTGGACTTTACTATGAGTTTGTGTGTTTTTCTGTAATTTCAAGTAATTTCTGGCTGAAATTGAGGGACTTGAGCAAAACTCTGAAAAAGGCTGACAAAAGGACTGCTAATGCTGTTGGAATCTAACCTCCCTGCACACAAAATGTATTTTCTGGATCTACAGAACGCCAAATGGCGCGCTCTGAACGGCGTTGGAAAGTAGACATCCAGAGCTTTCCAGCAATATATAATAGTCCATACTTTATTCGGGAATTGATGATGTAAAGTGGCGCTCAACGCCAAGTACATGCTGCTGTCTGGGGTCAAACGCCAGAAACACGTCACGACCCGGAGTTGAACGCCAGAAACACGCTATAACTTGGTGTTCAACTCCAAAGGAAGCCTCAGCTCGTGGATAGATCAAGCTCAGCCCAAACACACGCCAAGTGGTCCCCGGAAGTGAATTTATGCATCAAATACTTACCTCTGTAAACCTTAGTAGCTAGTTTAGTATAAATAAGACTTTTTACTAGTGTATTAGTTGTCTTTTGACCACGTTTTATCTTTGGTCTCACTTTTGTATTATTCTTCATCTTAGGAGGCTATTGATCACGTTATGGGGGCTGGCCATTCAGCCATACCTTGACCTCTCACTTATGTATTTTCAATGGTGGAGTTTCTACACACCATAGATTAAGGGTGTGGAGATCTGCTGTACCTCAAGTTTCAATACAATTACTATTATTTTCTATTCAATTCTCTTTTATTCTTATTCCAAGATATACGTTGCACTTCAACTTGATGAATGTGATGATCCGTGACACTCATCATCATTCTCACCTATGAACGCGCGTGACTGACAACCACTTCCGTTCTACCTTAGGCCAGGCGCATATCTCTTAGATTCCCCAACAAAATCTTCGTGGTATAAGCTAGATAGATGGTGGCATTCATGGGAATCCGGAAAGTCTAACCTTGTCTGTAGTGTTCCGAGTAGGATTCTGGGAATCTGGAAAGTCTAACCTTGTCTGTGGTATTCCAAGTAAGATTCCGGTATTGAATGACTGGGACGAGCTTCAAACTCCTGAAGGCTGGGNAGAAAGTAGAGATTCAAGAGGAGCACAGCATCTCCATACGCCTATCTGAAATTCTCACTATTGATTTACATAAGTATTTCGATCCTATTTTATTTTCTATTTATTATTTATTTTTGAACTTATCATAAACCATTTAATCTGCCTAACTGAGATTTACAAGGTAACCATAGCTTGCTTCATACCGACAATCTCCATGGGATCGACCCTTACTCACATAAGGTATTTCTTGGATGACCCAGTGCACTTGCTGGTTAGTTGTGCAGAATTGCAAGTGTGATTGCAATTTCATGCACTAAGTTTTTGGCACCGTTGTCGGGGATTGTTTTGAGTTTGGACAACTGATGGTTCATCTTGTTGCTTAGATTAGGAAAATTTCGTCTTTTGGGTCAAAGTCTTTTATTGTCCACCAAGTAGCTGTGTTCAAGAATCAACATATTAAACTAGGAGAATCAATAACACTATCTGAATTCTGAGTCCCTATAGATGCCAATCATTCTGAGCTTCAAAGGATAAATTGAGATGCCAAAACTGTTCAGAAGCAAAAAGCTACTAGCCCCGCTCATCTAATCAGAATCTGAGCTTCCCTTCAAACTTTGAGATGTATTACCTCTTGATTTTCTTTCTATCATATTTTATTTATCTAGTTGCTTGGGGACAACCAACAGTTTAAGTTTGGTGTTTTGATGAGCGGATATTTTATACGCTTTTTGGGGGTATTTTCATGTAGTTTTTAGTGTGCTTTAGTTATTTTTTAGTATATTTTTATTAGTTTTTATGCAAAAATCACATTTCTGGACTTTACTATGAGTTTGTGTTTTTTATGTGATTTCAGGTATTTTCTGCCAGAAATTGAAGGACCTGAGTAAAAATCTGATTCAGAGGCAGAAAAAGGACTGCAGATGCTGTTGGATTCTGACCCTCTTGCACACGAAATAGATTTTCTGGTGCTACAGAAGCCCAATTGGTGCGCTCTCAATTGCTTTAGAAAGTAGACATCTCGGGCTTTCCCACAATGTATAATAGTTCATACTTTGCATGAGATTTGATAGCGCAAACTGGCATTTAAACGCCAGCTTCTTACCCTTTTTCTGGCGTTAAACGCTAGAATTGGCATAAAAGTTGGAGTTAAATGCCCAAACTGGCACCAAAGCTGGCGTTTAACTTCAGGAATAGCCTATGCACGTGAAAGCTTCAATGCTCAGCCCAAACACACACCAAGTGGGCCCCGGAAGTGGATTTCTGCACTATCTATCTTAGTTTACTCATTTTTTGTAAACCTAGGATACTAGTTGAGTATAAAAACTAATTTTAGAGATTCATTTTGTACCCAATGACATTTTACATCTGAATCTGTATCTTCTACGGCATGAGTCTCTAAACCCCATGGTTGGGGGTGAGGAGCTCTGCTGTGTCTCGATGGATTAATGCAATTATTTCTGTTTTCTATTCAATCACGCTTTTGTTCTATTCTAAGATATTCATTCACACTTCAACATGATGAATGTGATGATCCGTGACACTCATCACTATTTTCAACTTATGAACGCGTGCCTGACAACCAGTTCCGTTCTACCTTAGATTGAGTGTGTATCTCTTGGGTTCGTGGTTCACGAGTTTGATTGCCTCTCCTGACAACAGAGCATTCAAATCCGTGAAACCAGAGTCTGTGTGGTATAAGCTAGAACCAATTGGCAGCACTCTTGAGATCCGGAAAGTCTAAACAATGTCTGTGGTATTCTGAGTAGGATCTGGGAAGGGGTGACTGCGATGAGCTTCAAACTCACAAATGTTGGGCGCAGTGACAGTGTGCAAAAGTATCAATGAATCCTATTCCAGCACGAGTGAGAACCAACAAATGATTAGCCCTACGTAACCCGTAGTTGGACCATTTTTACTGAGAGGACGAATCGTAGCCATTGACAACGGTGATCCACCAACATAAAGCTTACCATGGAAGGAACCTTGCATGCGTGAAGAAGACAACGGTAGGAAAGCAGAGATTCAGAAGACAGAGCATCTCCAAACCTCCACCTGTTCCTCATTACTGAATCACAAGTACTTTTTATTTCATGTTATTCATTCTTCATAAACAAAAATCATTTTTATCATTAATCTCCTGACTAAGAGTTACACGATAACCATAGCTTGCTTCAAGCTGACAATCTCCGTGGGATCGACCCTTACTCACGTAAGGTATTACTTGGACGACCCAGTGCACTTGCTGGTCAGTTGCACGAAGTTGCGTATCACGATTTCGTGTACCAATATGCTTATGTGATCATTTTGCCATTTTTTCTCATGAATAGGCAAGTGCTTCAACGGTCAAATTGATTATTGCCTTTTATGCCAATTTTTGCTAAGTCTCTCAAGTCGATTCACTTCCATTGTACACCTAAGTCATGATGACTCATAAGGGAAAGGAAAAAGCCAATCCTTTGGCTCGTCCTCCTCCTGCAGCTCCAAGTTCTCAACAGGACACGTTCATCAATGAAACAGCCGAGGAGCAATACAAGAAACTAGAAAAGTGAGCCTTTCACTATGAGAGGAAGTTCAACTTACCAGAGAAATATGTGGATCTAATACAAGACAGACTAAATTTTTACCATTGGAGATTTGTAGAATTCGACCCGATAGAAATCAATGAACACCAGGTCAAAGAACTCTACAGAAATCTCCTAAAAAAGGGACGCCACAACTATTTTTCTGAGAGGTGTCACACTGGACACCTCTGATCATGCTTTAGAGGCCTTTTTAGATATCCCGTATATTCCTCCGGCTCAGGATGCTTACACTCAGATAGTGAAGGACTTGACATCCGGCAAGCTTTTATTGGACGTGGTCCTGAAGAAGATTGGCCTTCCTGAGACCAGATGGGAGTACAGTAGAGGAGAAAATGCGATCCCATTGAGCATTGCGTGCTCTGACTTGACTCTAGAAGCGAGGATCTGGCAGCAGATCATCGCCGACTATATCCTACTAAGCATGCATGCAACTCATATCCGCATCCGTGTGGCCGTTCTTCTATGGGCTATTATGGAGGGGAAGAGAATCTCTGTTCTTTCCCTTATTAGAGATTCGATGTGGAAGGTGAACCAACAACAAAAATACAACATTCCCTTCCCATCGACGATCACCAGATTAGCCGCTTTGTCTGGAGTGGAAAGATGCCCGATAGACAGGACGTCTGTCTTCATCAGCAAACAACCATTCCTAAAATACGGCGAGTATGAGGGACCGCTGCCACAGAAGAAGAGGAAGACGACTGAGCCCACTATCAGTAGCAGAGCCCTCAGCACCTCTTGCACCTCCTGTACCTACACCCCGACGTCAAATGCCTTATGAGCAGGGTCGGGTGATAAACCCCATTTGTAGGGTTTATCTTGTGCTTGATTTAGGGGATTTTATAACCTTTTACCCACATTTATCCATTGAAATAGCATGGTTTTATAACTTCTCCCTTAATTGTGCTTAAGAGTGAAAACATGCTTTTTAGGTCTTAAACTAGCTAAATTTAATTCACCTTGATTCCATTAGATGCCTTGATACGTTTGTTAAGTGATTTCAGATTTAGGAGGCAAAGATTGGATAAAGGAAATAAAGGAAAATCATGTAAAAATGGAGAACTCATGAAGAAATGAAGGAATCGCAAAAGCTGTCAAGCCGACCTCTTTGTACTTAGTTGACCATAACTTGAGCTACAGATGTCTAAATGATGCGGTTATAGTTGGGTTGGAAAGCTAACATCTGGAGCTTCGAAATGATATAAGATTTGTCATAGTTGCTATACGTATAAGGATGCGTACACGCACTGTACACGTACGCGCCATTGGTGCACGTGATTCACTTCATGCAAACTCGTGGCCAACGATTTTAGAAGCCTTGTGGGCCCAATCCAACTCATTTCTGATGCTATTTAAGCCAAGGATTGAAGAGGGATGAACAAGTTAGTTACCATTAGTCATAGTTTAGTTTTAGAAGTAGTTTTTAGAGAGAGAAGCTCTCACCTCTCTCTAGAATTAGGATTAGGATTAGGATTAGGTTAGTTCTTAGATCTAGATTCTCATTCATTCATTCCTCTACTTCTACTCTTCAATTCCTTGTTGTTAGATTCATTCTTCTTCTATTCTTTTGTTGTAATTTCCTTTATGTTGTTTCTATGTTTTGTTGTAGATCTACTTTTGTTCTTTCTATTCTCTTTCAATTCAATTAGAGGTAATTCATAATAATTGTGTTCATTTGATTTGTTGTTGTTAATTCTTTGCAATTAGTTGTTGTTAGATTTCATTCTTGTTATCAATTAGGAGTAATGGACAATTTGTCATCACAATTGAGGAGGATAACTAGGATAGGACTTCTAGTTCTCATATCTTGCCAAGAGCTTTGTTAGTTGTTAGTTTATTTTCTTTGCCATTTCTATTTCTTGTCTAAAATCTCAAAAAATCCCAAAATAACTCATAACCAATAACAAGACACTTTATTGTAATTCCTAAGGAGAATGACCCGAGGTTTGAATACTTCGGTTTATAAATTTTAGGGGTTTGTTTTAGTGACAAACAACTTTTTGTATGAAAGGATTAGTGATTGGTTTATAAACTATACTTGCAACGAGAATTCATTTGTGAAATTCTAAACCGTCAAAAATCCAATCATCATCGGGAGATCATTCAGATCCTCCACTGCTACAAGCGCCGCAATGCTCACCGCTTTTAGTGGATTGTGGCAATGTTTGAGGGTCGAGACCCTGGACCACCTCCTCCGGATACGCCAGAGCCTGAGCCCGAGATTGATGAGCCGGCACCGGAGGAGCCAGCAGCTGGAGCTGGCCAGGCATTCGAGCCCTGATGAAGAGAAAATTTAGTGATAGTTTAGAATTTCAGAATTGAAATCTCGTTGTAAGTATAGTTCTAAACCAACAAACAATCCTTTCATACAAAAAATTTGGTTGTCACAAGTACAAATCCCTAATAAAACTAATAACCGAAGTATTCAAACCTCGGTTCGTTCTCCCTATGAATTGCAATAAGATATTCTTGTTATTGGCTATGAAGTATATTTTGGGGTTTTGTAGTAAGAGACAAGAAATGTAAATGGCAAAAGAAATAAACTAACAACTATAAAAGCTCTTGGCAAGGCATGAGAACTAGAAGTCCTATCCTAGTTATCCTTATCAATTGTGACAACAATTGTTCATTGCTCCACTTAGTTAACCTCTAACTATGAAGGAAAGTCAAGTGGATATAATCAACTTGAGTCCACAAGTCCTAGCCAAATCATAAATGAAAGACTAGCTTTAGTGGCATTCAAGTCAATTAGCAACTTCCAATTATCAATCAACAAGAGAGTTTGATAACTCAAGAGTCACTAATTACTCAACCTAGGCCAAGAGAAGGAAAACCTAACTCATAACTAAAAGAGACAATTCATCAAAGACATAGAATTCAATGAAGGTAAACATCATAAATTGCAAGAATTAAAGGAATCTATAACTACAAAGGCAAGTAATCAACAATAGAAAACTAAAGTAAAGATAAGAAGACATGGAAATCATAAATTGCATTGAAAGGAAAAGGAGATCCACAAGAGAATCCATAAACTACAACTAACAATACAAAGAAACTAAAAGAGAAGTAGAATACTACAACTACAAGGGAACAATTAAAGATGAAAAAGGAGAATTAAAGCAAAAGAGAAGAAGTAGATCTAGATCTAGACTAAGAACCTTAATCTAGAGAGAAGAAAGAGCTTCTCTCTCTAGAAACTAACTAAAGCATGATGAAAACTAAACTAAAACTCATTAACTAACTAACTGGTTTATCCCTCTTTAATCTTTGGATTAAATAGCATCAGAAATGAGTTGAATTGAGCCCAAAATGCTTCAGAAATTGCTGGCCATGAGTTGCCTTTAGTGAGTCACGTGCAGCTTCCCACGCGTATGCGTGGTCTACGCGTACGCATCTCTAAATGCTAGGCAACTTTGAGAAATTTTATATCATTTTGAATCCCCGGATGTTAACTTTCCAACGCAACTGAAACTACCTCATTTGGACCTCTGAAACTCAAGTTATGATCGATTAAGTGTGAAAAGGTCAGGATTGACAGCTTTGCGATTCCTTCATTTCTTCATGAGTTCCATTTTTACATGCTTTTCCTTCCTTCCTTCCGGGTGAATTAAATTTAGCTATTTTAAGACCTAAAAAGCATGTTTTCACTCTTAAGCACTGATGCCAGGGCATTTTGGCCAGTTTCACTGACCTTTTCTTTACTGTTTTTAGGTAATTTCATGCATTTTCTTAGGAAATAAGTTAGTTTTGGGCAAATATTCACTCAGACCTTGATTCAAGCATACATTGTGCATTTTACATTATTTCATGAGCATTTTGCATGATTTTAATGACAAAATTGTATATTGCATTACCCATGACTTAGACTAGAACTTTGATGCACTCTATTGCTTGATTTCAGGACCAAAGGAAGCAAGGAATGGGAGGTAACTTGCAAAGTTAAGGAGAAAAGTGATTGCCAAAAACACTCTCAAAAGCCATCAATGCCCACGTTAAAGAGTCACGTTAACTAAGTTAACGTGAACTCTAACGTAGAGAAGAGAAGTTGAGCCAACGTTAGTGACACTCAACATTGTCACTAACATTGGCAATTGCTCACAAATGGCCACGCTAGAGCCATGTTAACCTAGTTAACGTGGCCTCTAA
>NC_029780.3:56314885-56321050 GCF_000817695.3 Arachis duranensis | reverse complement strand
AAGATCCAAAGGCCCAAGACTTGAAGAGCTAACTAGAAGCTGAGAAGAGTAGTATATATAGGAGTAGTTTTGAAAGAGAGAGAGGCTTTTTGGGGGAGGAGCTAACAAAAGAGAACTACTCTTTGTATTTACTTTCTCTGCACTTCTAAGTTTTATCATGTATTTTCTTTGGAGCTATGAACGACTAAACCCCTTTCATTGGGTTAGGGAGCTCTGTTGTAATTTGATGGATCAATACTAATTTTCTTATTTTTCTTCTATCTTTCCTTTTGATTTTACTTGAAAGCTTTCGATCTTCATCCAATTGGATAGTTATCTTGGAAAAGAAGCTATTCAAACATGGATCTATTCGGATCCTTGAAAGAGGAATGAAGAGATTAGCTAGAAATGCTTTCTCATGCTGGACCAAATTGAGTGTGGATGGGTATGTGGCTATATCCCTCTAAGCACTTGATTTGGGAAGTGCATGTGGTATAATCAGTGACCACACTTCATCTCTTCTCATGAGCAATTGACCAAGGAATTGGATATTGATCAAGATTTGAGAGATTGCATTGCAAGAAGTTGTGATTCAATCACTTAAGATTGCCAAGGAGATCAATGAGTGCATTGATTGAGGAAGAGATAAAAATGAAATTAATCCGGAGAATGCAACATCTCCTAAGCCCAATGAACTCCCCATTTCTGATCTTACCCATTCTCTTTATTTTCTGCAATTTACTTTTATGAGCAACTCCCCCATTCCCATTTACAAATCTGCAATTTACTTTCAGTCATTTACTTTCATGCCATTTTAAATTTCTGCAATTATCAACTCTATTCATGGATTCACTCAACTAGAACACTCCTTTAATTAATGTTTCTTGATCAATCAATCCCTGTGGGATTCGACCTCACTCTATTGTGAGTTTTTACTTGACGACAAATTCGGTACACTTGCCGAATGGGAATTTGTTGAGAGACAAGTTTTACCCCGATCAAGTTTATGGCGCCATTGCCGGGGATTGATTGTGCATCGACAATGATTACGTTAGAGGATCACTAGATTGAGCATTTGTATTTTGTTTGATTTAATTTTCTGTTTGGTTAATTTGATTTTCGTCTTAGTTTAATTCTTCCCCTCCCCTGTTTCTGAGTTTTTCTTTGCTATTTACAATTCAGTTCACTAACCCACTAACTGTTTGATATATTGCATCACTGACACTAACAAGTTATTCTAACAAGATACTTTCTGCATTGCTTTTCTTGCTTGTACTCTGTTAGTTGTATGACAGGGAGAAGAAGCGGAGCTTCAACTTCCTTTGATTCTGAACCTAAGAGAACCTTCTTAAGATTAAGAAGGGAGGCAAAAGAAAAACGTGTAGTGGGTGCTGAAGAAGAAGAGGAACACTTTGAAGAATACTTTGAAACAACCATGGAAGACCATCGTGAGGAAGAAGTGCACAACCATGGTGGAGAAGGTAGAGCAAATCCTGGTGGGGAAGATAGAAGAGTCTTGGGCTCTTACATTAACCCAAACCCAGGGAACTGCGGAAGTAGCATCCAAAAACCAACCATCCATGCCAACAACTTTGAACTAAAGCCACAGCTCATCACTCTTGTTCAGAACAATTGCTCGTTTGGAGGAGGTGTCCAAGAAGACCCCAACCAACACTTAAACACCTTCCTGAGAATATGTGACACAGTAAAGTCCAATGGCGTTCAACCTGATGTCTATAGACTGTTGTTGTTCCCCTTCTCTCTCAGAGACAAGGCAACCAAGTGGTTGGAGTCTTTTCCAAAGAAGAGCTTGACAACTTGGGATGATGTTATGAACAAATTCTTGGCAAGATTTTACCCCCCTCAACGAGTCAATCGGCTGAGAGCTGAGGTCCAAACTTTCCGACAATAAGATGGTGAGACTCTATATGAAGCATGGGAGAGGTTTAAAGACCTAACAAGGAGATGTCCATCTGATATGTTCAATGAATAGGTGCAGCTACACATCTTCTATAAAGGACTGTCATATGAATCAAAGAAGGCCGTAGACCA
This sequence comes from Arachis duranensis, assembly GCF_000817695.3. Lineage (NCBI taxonomy): Eukaryota > Viridiplantae > Streptophyta > Magnoliopsida > Fabales > Fabaceae > Arachis > Arachis duranensis. Next base: position 56,319,019 of record NC_029780.3, on the reverse strand, counting down.
TTCATCCGGAGGTTCTTTGAACAAGAAGAAGATCATTGAGGAAGCCATAGATGTCATTGAAACTGTAGCTGAAAATGACTACTTCTATGCTTTCGAAAGAGGGAACACTAGAGGGGTAATGGAGCTGAACAATGTAGATGCTCTGCTTGCCCAAAACAAGCTCATCACCAAGCAGCTAGCTGACCTCACCAAGAAGATGGAGAGAAGTCAAGTAGCAGCGATCACCACTTCAACTCAAGAAGAAGCAAGTGAAGAGGAATAAGGCACTCAGGAGCAAGCCAACTACATTGGGAATTCACCTAGACACAACCATGATCCATACTCCAAGACCTACAACCCTGGATGGAGGAATCACCCAAACTTTGGGTGGGGTAATCAACAAGACCAAGGCCAAGATCAGAGACGTTACAACTCCAACAACAATGCAGCTCACCAACAAGTCACACAGAGGACATACCAACAAAACCACATCAATACATCTCACCCTTCTACTTCTACCCTCAACATACCATCATTTGATGACAGAATCTCTAAGATTGAAACCTTACTTGAAAGCATATGCAAAGACATTCAAGACAATAAGGTGTTCAAAGAGGAAGTAAGAACCAGTATGAAGAATCGGGGGGAAGCAATCAAGAAGCTGGAATTCCAAGTGGGATATTTATCTGAGAAGATTCCCAGACCCACTGATAGCTTCCCAAGTGACACGGAGAAGAATCCGAGAGGTGAAACGAATAAAGTAAGATGGGAGGATTGCAATATGGTCACTACAAATGACAAGGAGACTGAAGACAAGCCAAGCAAGCTGCTAGAACAACCTGAAAATACCTTAGTAGAGAAGGAGAAGAAAGACCAACAAGAACCAGAAATCTCACAACAAGAGCTGCTGAGACTATATGCACCATTTCCTCAACTGCTAAAGGGTGCTGTGGGAAAGAGAATGTACTCAAGGTTCTTAGACTCGTTTGCATCTTTGAATGTGAACATACCATTCATCAGGGTCATTCAACAAATGCCAGCATTCATTAAGTATATGAAGGAACTACTTCCCAGGAAGAGCTCACTCAAGGGGGGCCAGACTATAGTGATGAACAAGGATTGCAACACCCTCATTCAAACACAATTGCCTGCGAAAAGAAAAGACCCAGGGAGTTTTCATGTCCCTTGTGCTATAGGGGAAACAAATTTTGATAGAGCACTTTGCGATTTGGGAGCAAGCATCAACTTAATACCCCTATCCCTGGTAAAAAGGCTGCAGATCAATGAGATACTACCTACAGATGTAGTCATAAGGCTGGCTAACAAGACTCAAAAGCGAGCAGTAGGAGTGGTGGAAAATGTGTTGCTCAAAGTTGGAAAATACTTTCTCCCAACAGACTTTGTCATCCTGGACATGGAAGAGAGTCATCTGCACCCAATCATATTGGGGAGACCATTTCTAGCCACTGCTAGAGCACTCATAGATGTGGAGAAAGGGGAGCTAATATTAAGGATCCATGATGAACAACTGAGCTTCAGTATTTTCGAACTCTCACTAGAAAAAGATGAAGAGGACAAAGAACCGAGCAAAGATCATCATGAGATACTAAAGGAAGAAGCAAGCATTGGAGCACAACCAGCTCATTCTGAGATTCACTGGGTTGATGGACAAGGCAAACAGCAAGTGCCACAGGTCAAGGAAAAATTGAAGGAACCTAAGCCACCAGAAGCAAGTGAAGGCAGCAACAAAGGCTCATCAAAAAATGACGCCACCAAGAGTAAGAAAAAAGCACCAGGGACAAAGAAGAAGGTACCAAGGTGGTGGCGGAACAAGAAGATCCCTACGGAAGATTTCTCTCCAGGGGATAAAGTAGTCTCAGCCTATTTCACAGATATCCCCCCTAATCTCCCCACTGTACCATCTCAGCTATCTAAGGTCTTCACCATCAACAGAGTTCTCTCCTTAGAGCATGTAGAAATCATTGATACAACCAATGGATACAAGTCCACTGCCAGAGGAGAAGACTTCAAGCATTACCAACCACCATAATAAGGGGGTAGCGTCAAGCTAGTGACGTTAAAGAAGCGCTTCATGGGAGGCAACCCATGTTTTACATGCTTTCAGAAGTTAGAGAATAAATCAATATTCATGAATTCCAACCAAAAATTGACAAACACGTGTGAAATTTTTATATGCAGAATATAGAGAAGAACAAGTTTGGTGTTCAAAGCATTATTCTTAAAGCTTAGAACACGATTTTTCATCACAGTGCTCCAAACTAAGTTTGGTGTCACCCTATGGTGCCACAATTTTGCATATGAAGATACACAGTTAGTCAGTTAGTGGAATTTAGGAATAAGCAAATTCTTTTATTATTCAAGCTGTAGATGTTAAAGCATTTTTGTTCTTTTATAAAAGTAGTTCTTACTCTTCTTATTTCATCTTTATAGGAAAAAGAAAGGAACATTGAGGAGATTGATAGGACAAGTGAAAAGAAATGGTTCAGCACTTTATGAAGAGATACACACACGTGACTCAAGAAGGAAGAATGCATTGGAAAATGTTGCCATGCAACATGGAAGAAAGAGGAACCTTGATGACCGAACCAATAACCACAATAAAGTGGTGATCCTTGTCCTTTAGCATGCATAACCCCAACCGTCCATCGAGCAACAAGTTCATCAATCCACACCATCCATTCACTTACAACATCTCTGTATAAGTAGCCATTGATCCGTGCCCATTCTTAACTTTCATCACACACTCTTCATAGTTATCCATTTAGAAACTCAGCACTTCTTATCTCATTACAAACGTTTCCCCCTCACTCTCCTCATTGCCATAAAACCCTAAACAACCAGAAGTCTCCACAACCTTACCACCTTCACATAAGAACTATTATTCATGGCATCCTCAAGTGCCAAGAGAAGGAAGGGAAAGGAACCCATGGAGGAACACCCGTATGATGAGAAGAGGTTTAGAAGCTTGCATCATGCATTGGAATACGGGTGGATGGTTGGTAAGGAAATCATCTATGAGTTGGGATTTCAAGTTAGGAAGAGTGAGTGCCCAGAAATCTCAGAGAAGGTAGAAAGGAGAAGATGGGAGCTCCTCACTGACCCGGTCACTAAGGTGAATGCAAACCTCATAAGAGAATTTTATGCAAATGCAGTCCTGTATGATAAGAAAGATGAGTCGTATATAAGCTTTGTGAGAGGAAAAATGGTGGATTTTGGTCCCATGAGTGTAATGAGGGCATTGAAGCTACGGTCTATACCATTTGAAGAAGAAAGTTATCACTCAAGGATGGACAACAACCCCAATTATGACCAGATCCTGCAAGACATTTGTGTACCCGGAGCTGACTGGGAAAAGGGCGCTGGAAATAAGCCAAAATTCATCAAGAGAACAGATCTCACTCCTGAAGCCAAAGGGTGGTTTGAGCTAGTGAGGAGGTCCATCCTCCCAACTGCAAACAACTTAGAGGTGAATCTGGAAAGGGCAACAATGGTGCATTGCATACTCAAGGGAGGAGAAATCAAGGTTCATGAAATCATAGCTCAAGGCATTAGAAAGATGGCAGAGAAAAGTGACGCAAGAGGGACGTTAGGTTACCCCAGCACTGTTTACCGACTATGCAAGAAAGCTGGGGTGGAGTTTGAGGATAAGGATCCTGTATGGATAAAGGAAGGCATTCCAATAACAGTTCGAAGGATGAATGCTGCAGCATCCCCCATACCTCAAAAGAAGCAAAGAAAGAGTACAGGCCCTCAAGGAGTGGAAGGACAAGCCCCAGAGGGGCAAGCACCACAGACCTTGGACATGCATCAACTTCAGGAAGCCCTTGATGGCTTGTCTAGACAGTACTTGGAAGGCCAAGGAGCACAGAAAGAGCTACAACTACAGATGATGAGGCAGCAAGAGGAAGCACTATCAAGATGGATAACTCAACAAGGAGAGTGGCAAAGGCAGATGATAGAACAGTAACAAAGTCAAGGGCAACAATGGGGAGAAACATTCAACAGGATGGAGCAAAGGCAAAATGAGCAACAAGAGTCTATCCAGAGGCTAATCAACATCCAAGCACATCAAGGGGCACACATACATGAGATGCAACGAAGACAGATAGAACACACAGAACTACTGGACGAGCA
>NC_029780.3:56272670-56313393 GCF_000817695.3 Arachis duranensis | reverse complement strand
CCCACGTTAAAGAGTCACGTTAACTAAGTTAACGTGAACTCTAATGTGGAGAAGAGAAGTTGAGCCAACGTTAGTGACACTCAACATTGTCACTAACGTTGGCAATTGCTCACAAATGGCCACGTTAGAAGCCACGTTAACCTAGTTAACATGGCCTCTAACGTTAAAGGGGGAAGAGAAGCCAACGTTAGTGACACTCAACATTGTCACTAACGTTGGGATGGCTAAGAATGGCCACGTTAGAAGCCACGTTAACCCAGTTAACGTGGACTCTAACGTGAGACCTATAGGCACACTTGAACGTTAGTGACAATGTTGAGTGTCACTAACGTTCTCGAAGGTTGGCGAAGGCCACGTTAGAAGCCACGTTAACCTAGTTAACGTGAGCTTTAACGTGAAGCAAGAAGGGACACACTTGAACGTTAGTGACAATGTTGAGTGTCACTAACGTTCTCAAAGGCTAACAAGGCAACGTTAAAAGCCACGTTAACCCAGTTAACGTGGGCTTTAACGTGAGGAAAGGGGTGCATGGCAATGCTAGTGACAATGTTAAGTGTCACTAACGTCCTCGAGCTTGTGTTTTCACTAAATGTTAAACACCCCTAACGTCTTGAGCTAAAGTCTCTGCCCACTTCACACTTTCTCTCTGCAAGTAAGCCAAGCCCAATTGAAGAAAGGAACTGCTTCAAACTCAAAGATCCAAAGGCCCAAGACTTGAAGAGCTAACTAGAAGCTGAGAAGAGTAGTATATACAGGAGTAGTTTTGAAAGAGAGAGAGGCTTTTTGGGGGAGGAGCGAACAAAAGAGAACTACTCTTTGTATTTACTTTCTCTGCACTTCTAAGTTTTATCATGTATTCTCCATCTTTGATTTTGATTTCTAGAGCTATGAACAACTAAACCCCTTTCATTGGGTTAGGGAGCTCTGTTGTAATTTGATGGATCAATACTAATTTTCTTGTTCTTCTTCTATCTTTCTTTTTGATTTTACTTGAAAGCTTTCGATCTTCATCCAATTGGATAGTGATCTTGGAAAAGAAGCTATTCAAACATGGATCTCTTCGGATCCTTGAAAGAGGAATGAAGAGATTAGCTAGAAATGCTTTCTCATGCTGGACCAAATTGAGTGTGGATGGGTATGTGGCTATAACCCTCTAGGCATTTGATTTGGGAAGTGCATGTGGTATAATCAGTGACCACACTTCATCTCTTCTCATGAGCAATTGACCAAGGAATTGGCTATTGATCAAGATTTGAGCGATTGAATTGCAAGAAATTGTGATTTAATCACTTAAGATTGCCAAGGAGATCAATGAGTGCATTGATTGAGGAAGAGATGAAAATGAAATTGATCCGGAGAATGCAACATCTCCTAAGCCCAATGAACTCCCCATTTCTGATCTTACCCATTCTCTTTATTTTCTGCAATTTACTTTTATGAGCAACTCCCCCATTCCCATTTACAATTCTGCAATTTACTTTCAGTCATTTACTTTCATGCCATTTTAAATTTCTGCAATTATCAACTCTATTCATGGATTCGCTCAACTAGAACACTCCTCTAATTAAAGTTGCTTGATCAATCAATCCCTGTAGGATTCGACCTCACTCTATTGTGAGTTTTTACTTGACGACAAATTCGGTACACTTGCCGAATGGGAATTTGTTGAGAGACAAGTTTTACCCCGATCAAGCACAAATAAAGGAGAATTTACAAAACCATGCTATTTTACTGAATAAATGTGAGAAAAATTGATAAAATATCCTAAATTAAGCACAAGATAAACCAAAAAATTAGAGTTTATCAAGTCTTCCCACACTTAAACCAAACATGTCCTCATGCTAAGAATAAAGTAGGACAAGAAAAGGGGCATGAACATTTAGTTAATGCAAAGAAACTATATAAACCTATCTACATGCATGCAGCTAAATGCAATATGACTCTATCTACTTAGTTAAAAGTAAATCAATCTCCAAGACATACATGCACAAGTAGGGCCAAGATCATATAATGATTCATGAATCCTACCAATTCAAATACCAAAATGAATTTCAAGTAGACTTGCAAGAAAAAAGCTCATGAAAGCCAGGAACAAGGAATTGAGCATCAAACCCTCAGCGGAAGTGTTTGCACTCTTGTCGCTTGAGTGTATAGGGTTGATCACTCAATTCTCTTCTACTCATGCTTTCCAAGATTTGTTTTTCATCTAACAATCAACAATTATTCAATGCATGCATACATCTATCATGAGGACTTATTCATAGGTTGTAATAGGGCTATGGTCAAGGTAGGATGCATATGGTTAAGTGGACTAGAATTTGAATCTTTGATTAACCTAAGCTTCCCACCTAACCTATAGCAACCTATACAATTCTAATATAATACCTAATTACCCATGATTCCTACTTTTTTTTCACATACTCATGCATTCTCTTTTGATTACCACACATATGCATTGATCTTTATTGAGCTTTACCTTGGGGCATTTTTGTCCCCTTTTTATTTCTTTTATTTCTTCTTTTGGTTTTCACAATAAAGTATGTACAAACGTATCAATGCATATGGTTTTACATTTATACATGAGCATGTACCCAATTTCCAAAATTTTCAACAAAATACATAAATACACCCTTTTTATCCCAACCAATGTCCCAAGTTTTTCCACACTTGAATCATATACACACTCACTAGCCTACTCTAATCAAAGATCCAAATAAAGGACATTTATTGTTTTTCGCTTTAAGGCTTGTAATGTGCTAAATTAAAGAACAAGTGGGTTAATCGTAGACTCAAAGTTTGCTAACAATGGAAGGTAAAGGGTATGCTATTTGGGTAAGTGAGCTAAATGAAATAATGGCCTCAATCATATATATGCATTCATGCATGGAATAATGGACATAAAGAATCAAACAAATCAAAGATTATAATCATAGAAAGAGAACAATGCACACAAGAACGGAAATAAGTAGTTATAAGATGTAACCACACAATTAGGCTCAAAACTCACATGCTTGTATTCTTAGCTCAAAAACCATGTTCCAAAATAAATTATTTCAAGCAAGTTCAAAAAAATTAATTTTCAAATTGGTAGGGTGCCCTAAAATAGTTTCTTGGAACATCAATTATCACCCTAACCAAGTAGTCCTAATAAGAAAGAAGTGGTAAAACATGCACAAACTATAGCTATCATGCAACCTATCATGCAATGTAACACTAAATAACAAAGAAAATTAAGAATTGGTGTTGAAAAAGGAAATTGTTACCCACGAAAGTCGGTCAGATGACCTCTCCACACTTAAAGATTGCACCGTCCTCGGTGCATGCAAAGAAGAGCAAGGTGGATCGGTTGTTACAACTGATGAGTTTCTTCAAAAGATTGTGCGGATGACTTGTTTATGGCCCCATTTAGAAACTTTTCCTTTTTCGCTTTTAGTGGCAACCCTAAAAGGAAAGAAAAAGAAAGAAGAATAAGCCTACAATAAAGATATCAAAGCAATAGAACATAGGCGGGGGCTAATGCCAAATAAGAGTAAGGTTCTCACTACATGTTAGCTACACATGTGAGGGAGAGAGCAGTATAGGCAGAGGGCATATCAACTAATACTTGATGCAATAGTAAAATCAGAGCATAAGCAAATGACATGAAGAGCATCAAGTTCAAGCAAGAATCGACACAAACAAGATTAGGGATAAGCATGAAAGTATTTGGTCCCATCCTAATTCAATGGAAATGGAGTACAAAAACAAAGAATAATGAATTAGGAAGGACTAAAGCACTAATCTTGTGTGTGGAACAAATATGACCATTAATGCTAAACAAGTCACGAAGCACCAAAACAATGCAAGAAATTCTCAACAATTGAGTAAGAGAATTTAACACCATTATTAAAATGAGAGGCTTAGAAAATAAAATAAGAACAAACTATAAAAACAAAATTAAAATGCAATGAATGAAAATAAGCAAATGCAATAAAAGAAAATGGAAGAAAAGAGAAAAAAATTTTGGTATTTTATTTATTTATTTTTATTTATTTATTTTTATTTTTTTATTTTATTTTTATTTATTTATTTTTGAAGAGAGGAAAAAGAAGAAAGGTAGAAAGAAAGAAAAAGAAAATAAGAAAGAAGAAGAAAGGAGAATGGAGAAAAACAGGGTGCAATCCATGCATAAGCGTCGCCCACGCTTAAGCATGGATTACAGCAAGGACAATCCACGCATAAGCGTCGTCCATGCTTACGCGTGGATTGCAGCAGGTGCAATCGACGCGTAAGCATCGCCCACACTTACCCGTGGGTGGACTGGCACAAAGTAGGCATAAAGTGGGCACAACTCGCCGGTTTTTGTACCAGAGATCCCCATATGGCAATCCACGCATAAGCATAGCCCACACTTAAGCGTGGACTGACACTTTCTTTTAGAAGCATAAAAACAGAATTTAACACTATCCAAACCTATAAACATTCTAAAGCAACCAAAATTCAAATTTAACAAAATCTTTAATTTTTTAAAAAATTTTCAAAGACAAAACAAACAAAACTTGCACTTTAAGCAAAATGCAATTCAAAAACAACTATTCTAATCAAAACATAAATCTAATAAGCAACCAAGTAATCAAATCAAGATATGCAAAAGTATGAAAAGAAGAAAACTACCTAAAAATGGCAACTTAATTCATTCATTGATTATATCTACAAGAGAATGGAAAGAGTTTACCATGGTGGAGTGTCTCCCACCTAGCACTTTTATTTATTGTCCTTAAGTTGGGCATTTGATGGGGTCCTTGCTATGGTGGCTTAGGCTTGAACTCTTCCTTGAATCCCCTCCAATATTTTCACTTCCAATAGCCTCTGGGATCCCAAACTAAGTGCATCAAGCTACCAAGAGATCTCAAGTGAGTACCAAGGCTCCAAAGTTGATGATTATCTATGTATATTCCAGGGTCCCATACCTTGTTTGTCAACCTCCTTTCTTCTTGATCTTCATGCTTCCAATTGGGTGACTTGGGTGACAAACTTCTTGAATTCTCCTTAGAACTCTTAATCCTCATCCTCCTAGATCCCTTGAATTGAGCCTCACTCCAACGATGAATCCTAATATTTGAGCTTCCTTCCACTATGCACCTTGATTCTTGTTGCCAACTGTTCATACCCAGGATCGAGCCACCCGACCTGGGATGTTTAGCGATAGAGCAACCGACCTCTTCAGGTTTGATTATCTGACCTCTTCTCAAAGAGCTCGATCAAAATTGCCAAGGAAGCCCAGTAAAGGGCCCAAATAGAGGAACACGACCCAAATCCAAAGGCGGCCCAAGCCTATAGAGATAATGGCGGTTCCCTTGAAGATACAAGGACCCCAGTCAAAGATAAGATAAGATAAGATAAGATAACTAACTTATCTTATCTAAAAAGGTCACTCCACACCATTACAAATATGCTGGAGCACCCAGGTATAACTCATACTCTGATTCTACTAAAAACCTGCTTGATACCCTTGCTAACTTAAGCATCGGAGTCCCTTGCAGGTACCACCACCCTCCGGTGACGAAGGATCTGCACCACCACCAAGTTCAACAAGTCGAACACAGCAGCTCTGGCCAGTACAGAAGATCTCGTCCGAGATCGACCTCCAGTTTTAGGTAACCCTCGGAACACGAACCAACACCCAACTCTTTTCTACTTTCTAACCCACACATAGCTCTAAGTTAACTATCCATTTCTAACAATGCATATTGATATGGGCCAAGGAAATTAGAGGATGAGATGATTACCCATTCAATTTGTAGTATGGATGGTGACTTAGCAAGGAATATATCCAATGGTCTTGACATTGTAGGCTCCACTTCCTTTGGCTCCTCCTTGATGACTTCCATCTTTTGACAACCTTTTTCAATTTTCACTTGTTTGCTAACTTCTTGCAACTCTTCCTCGTTGATCAAATCATGTGTTGGAGGTTGCGTACCCTCCTCAACATCGGTTTCACATTCAATGAAAGAGGCTTCAACAAGATCACCATTGTTACTTGGTGTAGAGTTGTCTTCAATGATGGAGTTTCCTTTTTGTTCAACCTCCCCTAGGTCTTCTTCAACTTCTTCTACTTCAACAATCTCCATTAAAATGATATACATTATAGGAGGGATTACCATCATAGTAGCTTGAATGAGGAAGTTGCCATGGTGATTGCTCATATGGATATGGCTCCCTTCTCAAGAATTTATCTCTCCCATAATGTGACCCATCATTAAAGTTTTCATCACATACAACATAGTCATAACCATACCCAAAACCACAAGGATGAGAATTCATAAGGACAAGAGAAAATAAAAACAAAAATATCAAAAAGGAAAAGAAAGAGTAAACTCCTAATTACTAGCACAACCAAGAAATAACCAAAAAAGCAAGATATTCACAATATTAACATATTCACAATAGCCAATAACATAACATCATTGCAATTTCCTGGCAACGGCACCATTTTGATGAAAAGAAAATTGAGTGATGGTTTAGAATTTCACAATTGAAATCTCGTTGCAAGTATAGTTCTAAACTAACAAACAGCTACAAGAGATGTAGAATGCTACAACTACAAGAGAACAACTACAAGAGAACAATTAAAGGTGAAAAAGGAGAATTAAAGCAAAAGAGAAGAAGTAGATCTAGATCTAGACTAAGAACCCTAATCTAGAGAGAAGAGAGAGCTTCTCTCTCTAGAAACTAACTAAAGCATGATGAAAACTATACTAAAACTCACTAACTAACTAATTTGTTCACCCCCTCTTCAATCCTTGGGTTAAATAGCATCAAAAATGAGTTGGATTGGGCCCAAAAGCTTCAGAAATCGCTGGCCACGAGTTGCTTTTAGTGAGTCACGTGCAGCTTCCCACGCGTACGCGTCTCTAAATGCCAGAAAACTATGGCAAATTTTATATCATTTTGTAGCCCCAAATGTTAGCTTTCCAATGCAACTGGAACTGCCTCATTTGGACCTTTGTAGCTCAGGTTATGATCGATTAAGTGCGTAGAGGTCAGGATTCACAGCTTTGCGATTCCTTCATTTCTTCATGAGTTCTCCATTTTTACATGCTTTTCCTTCGTTTCCTCAATCCAATCTTTGCCTTCTAAACCTGAAATCACTTAACAAACATATCAAGGAATCGAATGGAATCAAGGTGAATTAAATTTAGCTATTTTAAGACCTAAAAAGCATGTTTTCACTCTTAAGCACAAATAAAGGAGAATTTACAAAACCATGCTATTTTAGTGAATAAATGTGGAAAAAATTGATAAAATCTCCTAAATTAAGCACAAGATAAACCACAAAATTGGGGTTTATCAAGCCCCCTAACCAGAGAGCGGAGGAGACCACGACTGAGGAGGGAGTAGTTCAAAGAGTTGAAGAGCCAGCAGCTGGAGCCAAGCCGATAGTTGAGACAGCAGCAGAGCAAGCTGACCAGGCAGTTGAGGAGCCGGCAGCTGAGCGCACCCCAGAGTCTTCCCACACCATCATTGTGTATCACCGTCATCACCACCCACCACCATAAGACGGTGGAGCATCTCACAATTGACCATCCCCAGTTCGATTTTGGCACGGAGGACCGTGCATGATTTAAGTGTGGGGGAGGATCTACGATTTTTGGGTGTAGCCATTCTTTCCTCAATACTTTTCATTTAGTTTATTTCAGCTTTATTATGCTTTTGTAGATATTTACAGTACTTTACTTTTTGCTACATATATATATATATATTGCATTTTATATTGCTTGGTATATAGTATAGATATGGATTGTGATTGGATGATGTGAATAGCATATGCCTGGCTCATTTTGATCCTAATTGTTTGTGTTACTTTTTGCTTGTTGAAAATTAGGAAAAGAACTAGGAAATTTTGAAAATTTGTATCCATCACAACAACATACATATAGGAAATAAATTTTTGGTGAAAAACAACAAAAATTTTCAAGAATTTTATTTAGGGCATTCTATTGAATTGATTTGGGAAATTGTTTTTTTTAAACTTGCTTCAATGATTTTTATGGAACATAGAAGAGTAAAGAACAAATACCTTGTGAGTTTTTGAGCTATATTGAGTGGTTACTCATTTTAACCACTAATTTTGTTCATTGTGTGCTATATATCTTCTATGATTGTAATCTTGGTTTTACTTGATTATTTATTTCCAATGATTGATGTGTTGAATTGCATTGAGCATGAGTGAGGCCATCTTTGTTTAAATCTTACTTAACCCATATAGCCTACCCTTTGCATTTACCATTGTTAACCCCCTTTGAGCTTTAATTACCCCATTGTTCTTGACATTAGCACATCACAACCTTAAGCGGAAAACCATGATTCACCTTAGATTGTCTCCTTGATTAGATTAGGTTGAGGAGTGTGTTTCATTTAAGTGTGGGGGAATTTTGGAAAACATTGGTAGTGAACGAAAATGTTTAATTTGGGTATTTCATTGAAAATTTTGAAAAATGGGTGCATTCATGTATGAACTAAGTAAACCATATGCATTTATTTTCCCTTGAAAAAAAAATCATCACCATAAAAAGGGGAATGAAAGTTACCCCAAAGAAAAGAAAAGTGAATAAGAAATGCATATGTGATGTAATTGAAAAAGCATACATGAATGTTTACAAAAAAGGAAATGATGGGAAGTTAGGATGGCATATATTTGTTGTTGGATTGATAAATGTTGAGTTGAAAACTTAAACTAATCAAGGATTCAGTCACTTTAGTCCACTTAGCCATATCTATCCCACCTTTACCCTAGCCCCATTACAACCCTAATAAGTCCTCATAATAATTGCATTCATGCATCACTTGATTGTTGATTGTTAGATGCAAAGCAAAACCTTGAAAGCATGATTAGAGGAGATTTGAGTGAATTGACCCTTAGACACCGAGTGATTGGAGTGTATACACACCTAGTGAGGGTTCAATTACTCAATTCTATGTTTCCACTTTTTATCAAGAATTCTTGCAAGCTGCTTATATACATCCTCGCATGCATATAGATAGTTGCATTCAATAAGTTGGTTACCCCTTTTGATCATTTTCCTTGTTGGTTTAGCATGAGGACATGCTATTGTTTAAGTGTGAGAGAATTGATAAGTCTGCATTTGATGATATATTTTGACTCAATTTGGATGGATTCTAGCACCTAAACCTACAGTTAAGCACCCAAATAGCATACTTTTGTGTTTTCTCCCTAATTTGATCGTAAATGTGAAAACATGCGATTTTATGCTTAAAATGAGTAATTTTAATTCTACTTTTATACCATTTGATGCCATGACATGTTTGCTGAGTGATTTCAAGTCATTTAGGCAAGATTGGGTAGCCAAAAGTGGAAGAAAGCATGTACAATGGGAAAAACATGAAGAAAACACAGAAAAGCACACACAGCAAAGTGTGCATGCGCACAAGCACCTGTGCATACGCACAGGTCAACTTTCAGCCAAGTGAGCGTATGCACACATCTGTGCGTACGCACAAAACCCTGCACGTGATTTCATTAAAGAAACACGTGCTTCACGATTTCTGAGGCCTCTTGGCCCATTTTGGAAGGCTTGAAGGCTAAATTTGGATGCTATATGAAGGGGATATCAACACATATGAAGGCATTAGGACTTAGACATAATTTTTTCCATAGTTTTACATGGTAGGAGTAGGAGTAGTGTAGATTAGGGAGAGCTCTCTTATGGTTTTTAATTTGGTTTAATTGCAGCATTTTAAATGCAAGCTTTGTTCTTGGATTTTTTCTTCTTTAATTATAAGTACTCTCAATTTCCTCTTTAATTAAAGCACATTTACTTCCATTTCCTTTTGGTTCAAGTTACTTTGTCCATATTTGCAATTTTGAGTTTCTTGAAGTTTTGATTGATGAATTTAATGTTTCATGCTTTCTTTATGTTTGATTGCTTGTTTTTATTTGATTTTGTGAATAGTTTGTTATAGTTTTTCACTTTCCTTTGCAATTTCTCATGTTTTGGTTATATGCCCACCAAGTCAAGGTTAGGGGTTAACTAAATAAGATTGACTCATCATAATTACCATAGTTGTGGTTATGGCAATGATAGGATTCCTTAGACTCTCATTCCCAAGTCAAGGCTCTTTATCTAGCATTTTAACTAGTTTTGATCTTATCCTTCTTTTACTTTCATTAGTTACAATTTTGATCATTTCTTAGTTTGATTTCTTAGTTCTTTTAATCTTTAGTTCCTTGATTCCAAAAACCCCCCTTTGTGTCCTTTACAACCAAAAGAGTAACACTCCAATTGCATTCCTAGGAAGAACGACCTGAGGTTAAATTACTCTTGATCTTGGTTTATATTTGGTTTGAATTATGATAACATTTGATTGTGAGAGTTTATTGTTGGTTTGGACTATGCTACCAATGATTTCATTCATGTTTAAATTGATTCCAAACCGGCAGTAACTCCATTATCAATAAATATGAACCATTATATATTGCTGGAAAGTCCTGGATGTTAACTTTCCAACGGTGTTGAGAGCGCATCAATTTGACTTTTAAAGCTCCAGAAATTCTCGTTTGAATGCACAGAGGTCAGAATCTGACAACATCTGTAGCCCTTTCCCTGTCTCTGAATCAAGCTTTTTCAAAACTTCCCAGAATCACCCAAAAATCACCTAAAATCATAAGAAAAATACAAAAACTCAAAGTAGCATCCAAAAAGTGATTTTTTGCACAGAAACCTACTAAAATTTAATAAAACTAAACATAACTAAAACACTATGAAAATAATCCCAAAAAGCGTATAAAATATCCGCTCATCAGAACACCAAACTTAAACCATTGCTTGTCCCCAAGCAACCAAAAATAGAGTAGGATTAAAAAGAAGAGAAGGAGATGATAAATCTCAGAGTTTTCAATGAAGCTCAGTTCCAATTGATGAGCGGGGCTAGTAGTCATTTACTTCTGAATAGTTTTGGCATCTCACTTTCCTTTGAAGCTCATAAGTATTGACATCTTTAGGAACTCAGAATCCAGATGATATTATTCATTTTCTTAGTTCAGCTTTTCTTGATTCTTGAACACAGCTTCTTTTTGAGCCTGGCTGTGACCCTAAGCGCTTTGTTTTCCAATATTACCACCGGATACATAAACGCCACAGACACTTAACTGGGGGAACCCTTGGATTCGACTTTAGCTTCAATTAAAGTCCTAGACAGTGGTATCTAGAGTTCTTAGGCACACTTTTTTGCTTTTGGGATCATGACTTTAATTGCTCAGTCTCAAGCTTTTCCCTTGACACCTTCACACCACAAGCATTTAGTTAGGGGACGCAGCTCCTTTTAACTTTCTAGGCCAAGATTTAGTTTCTTTAGACCTTCATAACCATTGATGCTCAAAGCCTTGGATCCTTGCTCTTGCCTTTTGGTTTTAAGAGCTTTTGGCTTTTTCTTTTTCTCTTTTCTTTTCTTTTTTTCATTTTCTTTTCTCTTTGTCTTTTTTTATTGCTTTTTCTTGCTTCAAGAATTAATTTTTTTGGATTTTTCGGATCACTAATAATACTTCTCCTTTTTAATCATTCTTTCAAGAGCTAACACAGTTTACTCCAACATCAAATATGCACTATTAATTCATGCATTCAGAAAGTACAAGCAAGGCTACCACATCAATTAATTGGACTATTCTTATTATATAACTCGAAATTATGTATCTCACTTTTCTATTTTTCAAATAAATTTTTCTTTTAAGTATTGTGAGAGACATATGGAATATTTCATAGGTTAAGACAAAACAAAAAGATGATCATGCACTAAAAATAGGAAACAGACAATGAAATACAGTGGAAAATAGAAAAATATATAACATAAGCAAGGGGGTAATGGAACGTGACCACCTTAGCAAGGGCGGCTACTGCTTCCTCTAGTGGATCTAATGGAGCGTTTAAGCTTCTCTATGTCTTGCCCTTGTCTTAGTTGCTCTTCCCTCAATGCTCTTTGATCTTCTCTTATTTTATTAAGGATGGTGGACTGCTCCTGGTGTTCCAACCTCAGCTGATCCACATTGGAGCTCAATTCTCCTAGAGAATTATTCAGTTGGTTCCAATAGTTTTGGGAAGGAAAATACATCCCTTGAGGCATCTCAAGGATTTCATGCTGGCGCGGCTGCACATGCTCTTGTTGTGGTGCGTGCGCAGGCTTTGCTCCATCCTCTTTTTAGTGATGGACTTGTCCTCCCCAATAGAGATATCTCCTTCTATGACAATTCCAGTTGAATTGCATAGGTGACAGATGAGATGTGGGAATGCCAACCTCGCTTGGGTGGAGGGCTTTTCTGCCACCTTGTACAGCTCTTAAGATATCACCTCATGTACCTCCACCTCATTCCCAAGCATAATGCGGTGAATTCTTATTGCTCGGTCTATAATAACCTCAGAATGGTTACTCGTTGGGATGATAGAGCATTGAATAAATTCCAACTTTCCTCTTGCCATGGGCTTGAGGTCAAGCCTACCTAGTTGGTATGGCCTGCCTTGCGCATCCCTCCTCCATTGTGCTCCTTCCACACAAATGTCCGTAAGCACTTGGTCTAACCTTTGGTTGGTATTGACCCTTCTATTGTAAGAGTGAGTGTCTCCTAACATTTGTGCCAATTTGAGCGCCACTCTTACACTCTTCAGACTGAAATCCAAGAGTCTGTCTCAAACCATGGTGCGCCAATTCTTAGGGCTTGGGTTCACACTTGTATTATGCCTTTTTGTGACCCATGCATTGGCATAGAACTCTTGCACCATTAGTAATCCAACTTCTGGGATAAGATTGGTTAGGGCTTCCCAATCTCTTTTCCAGATTTCTTGTTGGATCTCTAGGTACTCATTCTTTTTTAGTCTAAAGGGGACTTCGGGGATCACCCTTTTCTTTGCCACAACTTCATAGAAGTGATCTTGATGAGCCTTGGTGAGGAATTTCCTCATTTTCAAAGGTTTGAAAGCGAAATCAATGGCTTTTCCTTTTTTCTTTCTAGAAGACTCTTTGACTTTGGGTGCCATGAGTGTAAATGGAAAGCAAAAATCAAAGCTTTTCCAACATCAAACTTAAGAACTTTGCTCTTCCTTAAGCAAATGGAAACAAAAGGGAAGAAGAGAGTAGAAAAAGAAAAAAATAGTAGAAATAGAGAGGGATTCGGCCAAGTGGGGCTTATTATGTATGAAGTTGGTGTACGTGTGGGTTAAGATTCAGCAATGGGGGTGAGGAAATGGGGAGGGAAAGTTTTTTAATTTGAAGTGGGCGGTGGTTGGTGGGAGTTATGATGGGTCTAGAAAAGTGGGTGGATTGGGAAGAGGGAAAGTGGGGTGAGGGTTTAAGGTATAGAAAGGTGAGAGAGAGTGTGGAGTAGGTGGGGTAGGTGGAGATTCTGTGGGGTCCACTGGTCTTGAGAAGCTAAGGAATTCGAATTCCCTGCCCCCTTGTGGGCATTAAACGCCCAACCTTGCTCCTTAGCTGGCTTTCAATGCTAGCTTCTACTCCCTCATGGGCATTTGAAGAACCAGGGACTCCCTTCCTAGCATTCAACGCCAGGTCTCTGCTCCCTCTAGCATGGTGAACACCCAGAATGGTACCATTCTAGCATTCAACACCAACTCCTACTCCCTCATGGGCGTTTGAATGCCCATCCCTTTCTTTGTCTGGTGTTCAACGCCAGCAAGGGTGTTCTGGTTCCATCTCTGAATGTCTCTGTCTCTGTTCTAAGGACTGTACATGATCAAAAATATTAGAAAGCAAAGCAAATAAATTAACAAAACTCAAATGAAATCACCTAAAAGAAAGAAAAACAGAAATACTCTACTCATAGTTGGGTTGCCTCCCAACAAGTGCTTCTTTACTGTCACTAGCTTGACAGACAACTCTTTTATGGAGAATGATAAGGGATCAGAATTTCACCCCTTATAGTGAACTTCCTTCATGTGCTCTCATGGATGAGTTTCACATGTTCTAGAGACAGGATCCTGTTCACAGTGTGTGGAATGACTAGACTGTGAGTGAAGACCACTCTCATTCTAGGCGAGAGGTCCTCAGTGGGGATCTTCTTTCCCCTCCAGCCTTTAGGCACATTCATCTTACTACCGTCCTTCTCAGAGCTTGATGATGGTTGCCCCACACGAAACTTAGTTAACCTCCTCCATCATGGGTTGATATGGATCATAGGCATCTCCTTCATAGGAGGCTTCTTGAGTGCTGCTAGCTGCAGCTTGCAATCCAGTCAGATGGTGAGAGATCATGTTGACCTGTTGGGTCAGGATCTTGTTCGGAGCCAATATGGCATTCAGAGTGTCAACCTCCAGGACTCCTCTCTTATGAGCTACCCCATTGTTTACAGGGTTCCTCCCAGAAGTGTACACGAATTGGTTGTTAGCAACCATGTCAATGAGTTCCTATGCCTCTTCAGGAATTTTCGTCAAGTGGATTGATCCATCAACAGAGTGGTCCAAGTCCATCTTGGACATCTCAGAAAGACCATCATAGAAGATATCCAGCATGGTCCAGTCTGAAATCATGTTAGGAGGGCACCTTCTGATTAATTGCTAGTACCTCTCCCAGGTTTCATAGAGGGATTCACCCTCTTTCTGTCTGAAGGTTTGAACTTCCACCTTAAGTTTGCTCAACTTCTGAGGTGGAAAGAACTTGGTCAATAATGCATTGACCACCTTCTCCCAAGAGTCTAGGCTTTCCTTGGGCTGAGAATCCAACCATAACCTAGCTCTGTTCCTTACAGCGATGGAGAAAAGCATCAGCTTGTAAATCTCTCGATCCACTCCATTAGTCTTGACAGTATCACAGATCTACAAGAAATTAGAGATGAATCTATTGGGATCTTTCTATATAAGTCCATTAAATTGGCAGTTCTGTTGAACTAGAGTGACCAGTTGAGGCTTCATCTCAAAGTTATTTGCACCATTAGTAAGTATATAGATGCTCCGTCCATAGAAGTCAGAAGTGGGTGCAGTAAAGACACCTAGGACCTTCCTTGCGTCTCCTCTATCATTGGGATTGGCTGCCATGTTTGTATTCTTAGCTTCTTATTTGAAAAGCTCTGTGAGGTTTTCTCTGGAGTGTTGTGCTCTAACTTGTTGTAGCCACCTCCTTAGAGTCCTCTCATGTTCAGGGTCAGGATCAAAGAGAAGTTCTTTATCTCTATCCCTGCTCAAAAACAAGAAAAAGAAAACCAAGAAAGAGAAAGAATGGGAGTTTCTATGTTAGAGTATAGAAAACTCCCTGTGAGATATCAGATTGATGTGAAAACAGTGATAAAGATTCAGTTAAGGCTTCGGAGATGCTATTTCTTTCCAGATTAACTTTTCTTATAGTCTACTTCAATAACGAATGATTCATTCAATGGCAGTCGTAAGTGACTAATTCATGTCCTCTCATCAAGTTAATCTCTTCTAAACCACAGCCATCCACCATATCTGAGTAACTCATGTCCTCTCATCAAGTTGACTCAAGGCTTCTTACTATAGCCAAAGATGAAGCTCTAAGCTACTCCCCTTCACGATCCTACTCAAAATACCACATACAAGGTCGGATCTTCCGGATTAGAGAGTGCTGCTTCTCTGAGTCTAGCCTTAGTGCCACAGAAATCTCAATAACCCATGGTCAACGAAATTTCATGTCACGTATCCAAAGTTGCCCAGGCGCGCTCTTGGAATCTGCAATGTATCTCTAGCTTTAGTTCAATGCTATCCAGGTCAGGACTCGCACGAAACCCATGTAGACCAAGGATGAATGTCACGGTTCACCCACAATTCATTGAGATTCAAGAAGGAGAACGTGTAAGTGAATAAAATCAGACATATTGAAATAGAAACAGTAATATTATTAATCCATGAGAATCAGCAGAGCTCGTAACCCTAACTTAGGAGGTTTAGTTACTCATAGCTTATAGAAAATAGTAATGTAATTCGAAAATAGTGTGGAAGAAGATCCTAAAACATGGGTGATCTTTTCCCTTTAATACTAATCTAATAACTAGAGATTACAAAAATAAGACAAATGATAAACCCAATTTTTAGGGTTTATCTTGTGCTTATTTTGGGTGATTTTATCACATTTTCTCACATTTATTCAATGAAATATCATGGTTTCATGATTTTCTCCTAATTTGTGCTTAAGTGTGAAAACATGTTTTTTAGGCCTTAATTTGCTCATTTTAATCCACCTTTGATTCCACTAGATGCCTTGATGTGTTTGTTAGTGAATTCAGGTTGAAAAGGCTAGGAATAGATCAAAGGAATGAAGAGGAAAGCATGAAAAGTGGAGAAATTATGGAAAATCAAGGATTTGGGATGCACTCATCGATGCGCACACGTGGCATACGCTCACGCATGGAAGATGAAGTCGCCAGGCAACGCGTACGCGTTACAGGACGCATAATAGTGGATAGAAAATTGCCCAGTGAAGCGTACGTGTGACCCACACGTACGCGTCGATGCTCGCATGTGACCTCATCAAAGTGAAAATGCTAGGGGCGATTTCTAAGCTTCACAGGCCCAAATCCAACTCATCTCTGAGCATGTTACATGCAAAATTCAAAATGGGTCAAAGGGGGGTGATTCATACACAAAGTTTTTGAGAGAGATTTAGAATTCTAGAGAGAGAGGCTCTCTTCTCTCTCTAGATTAGGGTTCTTAGTTTTACTCTTTTTAGATCTAGATCTACTTCTTCTTTTGCTTTAATTTTCCTTTTATGTTTAGTTGTTTAGCATTTTATTTCTTTTATTAATTCCTTTATCTTGTTAATTTTAGTTTATGAACTCTTATGTAGATCTCCATTTCCTTTCAATGCAATTTATGATTTCCATGTCTTTTTATATTTGCTCTAGTCTCCTATTGTTGATCTCTTGCTTTTGTAGTTGTAGTTTTCTTTAATTCTTACAAATTATGTTGTTTGCTTTTATTGCCCTCTATGTGTTTGATGAAATGTCTCTTTTAGTTATGAGTTAGACTTTTCTCCTCTTGGCTTGAGTTGAGTAATTAGTGACACTTGAGTTATCAAAATCTCTTGTTGATTGATAATTGGAAGTTGCTAGTCGATTTGAATACCGCTAAAGCTAGTCTTTCACTATGATTTGACTAAGACTTGTGGTCTCAAATTGATTATGTCCACTTGACTTTCCTTCAGAGTTAGAGGTTAACTAAGTGGAGCAATGGACAATTCTTGTCACAATTGAAGAGGATAATGAGGATAGGACTTCTAATTCTCACTCCTTGCCAAGAGCTTTCTTAGTTATTAGTTTATTTCTTTTGCTATTTACATTCCTTGTCTCTTATTACAAAAACCCCAAACATTCCTTCATAGCCAATAATAAAGCACTTCATTGTAATTCTTAGGAAGAATGACCCGGGATTAATACTCTCAGTTATTTTATTGGGGTTTGTTACTTGTGACAATCAAAATTTTTATTGAGGAAGATTAATACTCATCACAGACACATGGCTCACTATTTCCTCCTAGGATCATTTATACCCAGCATCTCTTTGGATAACTAAATGTTCTGTAGCTAGGTTGCTCTTTATTGTGGACTTTCAATTGGCCATCCTAAATCAGTTGATCTAAGTGGCTAGGTTTTGAAATACCCCTTAGAATTTACTTATCCAAGCATATCCTAGTACAAGAACACCACAGGCATGTGTCCTAGGGTCCAAGCTATTGGTGCCCAGCCTTTATTCTTTATTTTTTTCTTGCCACATTGGCTTTTTCTTCTTCCTTTTCTTTCTGTTTTATTTTGTTCTCAAGGGATTTTTTTCTTTACTGATAGGAACCTTTATGACAGCAAGCTAGCTCACACTTTAATAAAAATGACATTATGCAGCAATTATTTCATGAGTTATGCATTTAATCAAACACATATACCACCATTAACTTCCATTCTAACTTATGCAACATTGGATATCTACTTTCTAATTCAAACATTTCTCTTTTATTCAAGCATATGGGAAACAAAACAAAATCTAAAGCTAAGTGATGAATGACAAGCATTATGCAGATTATTTCTCTAGCTACTTATTGAACAAGAAAAAGTGCATGAAAATGAAATAAAAGGAAATAAACAGTGGAGGCGTATCATGTTTCAGACATGCATCTCCTTATTAGAAGTATGAAAGAACTTTGCCACCTTCTAATGATTGTGGCCGCTGCTTGATTCTCCCTTTTTCTTCTTTCTCTTCCCTAGCTTGAAATAGTCTTGGGCTTCTTCACCAGGGCATCTTCTATCCCAGACAGAATCTAAGAGTCCTGAGAGCCCAACTTCTTCCAATCTGTTAAGTGTTACCTCCGTATAGTGATGAGACCTTGCTTGCTGCTTGTCTCTAAATTCTTGGCACTGCTCAAATGGCTTGATTTGTGGATTGAGTGTTGGCAAATTGTGGGTCAAGTACTCCAACCTTGCTTGTATGTTTTCTTCACTCTCTACTTTTTGCACATATCTAACTTCCCCCATAGTGTGATGAATGTTCTTCCATTGATACAGGTTGTGACAATATTCCCCTGCTTTAGCTTGACTAAAGTACAGCTTATCATATGATTCTTTGAATTCCTTATATTGCTCTTTTTGTCCTTCAAGAATCTTTGCTTGAAACTCTTGCTGCTGAGTCATCATTTGTTGTTGCCATCTCTCTTGCTTCTCCTCCATTTGACGCTGCCAAGCTTCTCGTTCCTCTTTAACCCTCAAGTATTGTTCCCAGCGCTCTGGTTAATTTCAATGAAAAATATGCGTACATATTTTTTTGTCTCTAACATTGATCATTGCATATCTATAAGTTGTATCTCCATTTCTATATCAAATAAAATTTAAATATTATTTATATAAAATTTTCTATCCAATTCCAACTAAAAAAAATATGAAAAACACAATTAACAATAAAGAGATACAAATATATTAAACAGCACTTGATCATATCAATTTATCAAAGGGGCTCTAGATATTGCTCTTGGCGCCCTTGATATTGCTCTTGTTGAGCTTGCATGAGTTGCTGAGATAGCTCTTCAATTGATCTTTGTAGCTGGTTCATGTCTATGGCACCATGAACTTGCTCTCGTCCTTCCTCTCTTTGTGATCTCCTTTGTTTGGGAGCTACCACCCCCTCTTGATCATCTTCTTCAGTCATCCCTTCCATGCTCCTCTTGGTGATTCCTTTCCCCTTTTTCACTTTTTTTGTGTCCTCATCTTCAAAGATCACTCCAGCTTTGTTGCATAGCCTGAGAATGGTACTTGGATGGCCAAGACCACTTGATTTGCTTGTGCTATTGGCCATCTCTTGAATACTGTCGGCTATGAGTTGTGCGAGGTTGATTTCACCTCCATGTAAGATGCAGTATGTCAAGAGTGCTTGTTTGATTGTGACCCAAGAGGCATTTCCAGTAGGAAGGATAGATCTCCTTACTATTTCATACCATCCTTTGGCCACAAGAGTAAGATTTATTCTCCTCAAGTGGCTTGGGATTCCTTTTGAATCTCTTTCCCAGTCTATGTTTTCCATGCATAATCCTTGCAGGATCTCATCAGGATTATTTTCCATTTGTAATCTGGTCTCATAACTAGGCTCTGCATAAGTTATGGTTCTCAACTTTAGGGCCCTAGTGATGGCTGCTGGACTGAAATTCACTTCAACTCCTCTGACATAACTTGTGTAGGGGGCACTATCTTTGTTCTCTTTTACAGCATTTGCATAGACTTCCCTGATCATGACTGCACTAATGTCAACGAGAGGAACACATAAAAGTTCCCACCTTCTTTCCTTAGTGATTTGCCTCATGATGGGGTATTCCCCGTCCTTCAACTCAAGGCCCTTCTCATAAATGACATTCTTTGTCTTCATGAACCTATGATATCTCCCTTCATGGAATTGGGATCTAAATTTTCTTACATCATAGGATGGAGGCTCGGTCACCATTGGTTCCTTTCCCGGCCTTCTTTTTGAACTTGAAGAAGCCATTAGATTTTGAGGTGAGAGGAAGGGAGAAGTGGGGGATGGGAAAAATGTGTTGTGTTTGGGATGATGCTCGGTTTTGTTGTGTAAGAGAAGGGAATTGTTGGCTTTAGTTTTGGGAGTAGAGGAGATTATAGTTTACAAGTGAAGGTAGCTTGTATGAATGTATAAGCCATTTAGTGCTAACGGCTACTTATAGGCGGGTTCTTCAAGCTTTTCTAACAAGACCATAATAAGTGAGGAAGGAATTCGTTGGTGATCATGAAGGGTTGAGATTGAGTTGAACATATAGAGGACTCATGGATTGAACGGCTTGCATGCATTGTTGAGGCTTGACGAGGATTCTCTTCTCATTGGTTGCATGTATTTAGGTGTTCGATAGTGCATGCATGCAGATTCTGCTTCCCAAGGAGCGCACTTCTCTAGGCACATGTGACCACTCCTCACTTAGCTTGTCCTAGCTGTGGCCCCTCCTTTCCTTGTATTTATCTCAACCTCTTTTCCCTAATTAAACCAAAACAGCTAGCCTTAGCACATAAATATATACGGTGATTTGATCATAAGATGGGAAATTATTCCAAAATGTAATGATGCATGATCCATGTATGATTTTGATTCCATGAATAGGAAATGATCTTCTGAACATTGTTACATATGTAGACACCAAACTTATTATTTGGTCATATGCTTCATCAAAATGACTATGCATATGGTCTAAGAATACCCCTTCCCCCCCCCTTTTTTTTTTGAAAACAAATTTGGGTGTGCCTTAAAGTACACCAAACTTAGAAGTCTGACATATGCTTCAAAACAATGTATGCATTTATCAAGTATGAAAGTTCAAAATCATGCTCAGGTAATCATAGCTTATTGAATAAAAAAAAGATAGGAATCTTAAATCATGGGTTGTCTCCCATGGAGCGCTCTTTTATTGTCACTAGCTTGACATTAAACTCCCTTTAGGGTGGTTGATGCTGGTGATGTCTCAACTTGTCCTCTCTCACTGTAAGCTTTCTCTGTGTGCCTTGATGCTCAATTTCAATGTGCTCGAGAGAGAGTACTTGGTTGACAGTGTAATCATCTTCTGTTCCCAGCTGTTGATATACTAATTGCACCTTGTCACCTTTGGAAAATCCTTCAATTGGGATTTTTTTATTCTTCCACCCTTTGTAAGCCTTCTTCTTGTTTTTCTTCTTTTTTTTTGTTGATCTTTCTCCCTTGACAGTGACTTGAGTTGTGATACCTCCCTTTTTGTCTATCATCCCGGCTTCTTTTTGTATTTCTTCTCCTCCTTGTATCTGCTCATTCTTCTGTTCTACTGTGTTGTTGGTTGCTTGCCTTGGAAGACAATCATTACTTGTCTTGCTTGTTTCTTCATTAATTTGTTTTCTGGAAACACTTTTAAGGTAATGCTTTCCTCATACATCCTGAGAGTTAGCTCTCCCTGCTCTATATCTATGATGGCTCTAGCAGTGGCCAAAAATGGTCGACCAAGTATTATGGAGTCATTCTCATTTTCTGCTGAATCTAGGATCACAAAGTCTGCAGGAAAGATTAACTTGTCAACCTTAACTAAAAGGTTTTCAATCACCCCTTTAGGATATACCACTGATCGCTCCACCAATTCCAAGGACATCTGTATTGGTTTCACCTCTCCTATGCCAAGCTTTTTTACTAAAGAGGATGGAATTAAATTATGCTTGCTCCTAAGTCACACATCCCCTTGTTGATGAATAGACTTGCAATGGTGCAAGGTAGGAAGAAACCTCCAGGATCTTCAAGTTTGGGAGGAAGTCCTTTTCTGATTAGTGCACTGCATTCTTCAGTGAGCATTATAGTCTCTTTCTCATTCCAACTCCTTTTCTTGTTGATGAGCTCCTTTAAGAACTTGGCATACAGAGGCATTTGCTCCAATGCCTCAGCCAAGGGTATGTTGATCTCTAGCTTCTTGAAAGTCTCAAGGAATTTGTGGAAATGTTGATCTTTTGCTTCTTTGTGGAATCTCTGTGGATAGGGTAGTGGAGGTATAAGACTCTTCTCCACTTGCTGCTATCTTGGACTTGGTTCTTCCATGATCTGCTTTCCCTTCTTTACATTCTGTGGTTGGTTGTTCTCTTCTGTGAGCGCTTTTGGGACATTCTTACTTGTTATGTCCTTGTTGTTAACTCCATCTTTCTCTGTTGGTTCTTTGTCATTCTTCATGAGCTTCTTGGTTGCCCCTTTGTTACTATCTACCAATGTCTTTCCACTCCTTAGTTGTACAGCTTTGCATTCTTCTTTTGGATTAGGAATGGTGTCGCTTGGTAGTGAGCTTGAAGGTCTCTCAATAGAAATCTGCTTGGAGATTTGCCCAATTTGCCTCTCTAGGCTCTTCATGGATGCTTTTTGGTTCTTTGTTGTCATTTCTTGGTTCTTCATCATCTTTTCCATGAGCATCTCTAGATTAGTAATTCTCTGAGCGTCTTGTGAGGTTGGTTGGTTTTGGGGTGTAGATGGATGATGGTAAGTGTTTTGGTTAGTTGATTGGTTATTGGATGGATAATGGTTGGAGTTGGGGTAATTATTTTGGGGTTTTCTGTAAGAATTTTGGTTAGTTAGCTGCTGGTTGTGATTTTGGTTGCTTCTTGGATTGTTTTGAGATGAGTTCCTTTGCCATGGTTGTTGGTTTTGATTATGATTGTCTCCCCACCTAAGGTTTGGGTGGTTCTTCCAAGATGGATAGTAGGTGTCACCATACACCTCATTTGATCCAGAATTTTGTTCTGCATATAGTGCACTTGCTCTTGTTGCTGTTCTTCTTGGTTCTCTTCATTTTGCCCCGAAGGAGTCGATGGTTGGCTTGTGGCACTTACTGATGCAATCTGAAGGCTATCAATTCTCTTGGCCATTTGCTCAAATTGTTGCTGAATCTGCTGCTGCATCACTTTGTGTTGAGCCAGAATTGTATCCATTCCTTCCAATTCTAACACTCCTTTCCTCTATGATGGTTGGCGTTACGTTTGGTGAGCAAAGAAGTATTGGTTGTTGGCCACCATATCAATGAGGTTTTGAGCTTCCTCTGCAGTTTTCATCAATTGCAATGATCCTCCAGCTGAGTGATCAAGTGCCTCTTGAGCCTTCAGAGTAAGTCCTTCATAGAAGTTCTACAGCTTGTCCCACTCAGTGAACATCTCTGGTGGACATTTCCTCAACAGAGCCTTATATCTTTCCCATGCTTCATATAGATTTTCAGCATCCATTTGGGTGAATGTCCGCACCTCAGTCTTCAACCTTATGATCCTTTTAGGGGGATAAAATTTGGCAAGAAACTTTCTCACCAAATCATCCCAAGTGTTGATGCTCTCCTTTGGAAATGTTTCTAGCCATTGAGTGGCTTTGTCCCTGAGAGAAAATGGGAATAACAGCAGCTTGTATATGTCAGGGTGCACTCCATTGCTTTTAACTGTGTCACAGATCCTCAAGAAAGTAGATAGATGTTGGTTCGGGTCCTCCAATGGCCCTCCTCCAAAAGAGCAGTTGTTTTGGACCAATGTGATGAGTTGTGGTTTTAGTTCAAAGTTGTTTGCATTGACATTGGGGGTAAGAATGCTACTCCCACAATGTCTAGCATTTGCAAATGTATAGGAGGCTAGTACTCTCCTCTGTTGTGGGTTATTGTTGGCTCCACCTTCTGGCTGATTGAGATTAAATGGATCTCCTTCCATCTCTTGGAATTCCTCCTCAGATTCTTCCTCTCCAACAATGTTTTTCCCTCTTTCAGCTCTTCTTAATCTCCTGATGGTTCGTTCATCTTGTTCATGAAAGCTGGGTATAGCTCTTCTTGTATCTGTCATATAAACAAAACACAAGAAACACACAAAACCAGAAAACCAGTAAAACTTTAATCTATTGCTAGAGTAAAGTTTTAGTTGACTTAAGCAAAAATTCAAACAGTTAGTGGTTAATTAAAAATTAAAGAAACAAAAAAGAAAAAGTTCTTGATCTAGACCTCCACTTCACTTAATCATTGTCAATCTATTTCAATCCCTCGCAACGGCGCCAAAAACTTGATGTGTGGAAAACGATCCAACACAAAATTCACCGGCAAGTGTACCGGGTCGCATCAAGTAATAAAACTCACGGGAGTGAGGTCGATCCCACAGGGATTGAGGGATTGAGCAATTTTAGTTTAGTGGTTGATTTAGTCAAGCGAATCAAGTATTGGTTGAGTGATTTTGTATCCAACAGTAAGTAAATAGCAGGAAATGTAAAGGGAGAGGGATAATTTGCAGAAATTAAAGAGACTTGAAAGTAAAGGCACTGAATCTTAAAGAACAAGAAACTAAATGACTGAAACTTAAAACGCAAGGAATGTAAATTGTAGTAACTTAAAGTGCAAGAAATATAAATTGCTTGAATGAAAAAGGGATTTAAGGACTGGGAATTCAGAATTTAAGCAAGAGAAACTAAATTGCAACAATTATCAAAGCAAGATAAGAATCGAAATTGGCTAGATCTCAAACAAAAATTGAAATTTGAATGCAGCAGTAGTTCAGCAGAAGAACCATAAAGAAAATCAGATCTCAGGACTTCAGAGACTAGATAGCAGAGTCTAGATCTCAATTGCCTTCCTAGATCCAAGTTCACAAAGCCAGTAAAGAGAAATTGAAAATTGAAGCAGTGAAGGAAATGGAATTTAACTCAATTATGCAGTAAGAGAAATCAAAGAGATCTTGAATGGAGATTGAGACAGAAGTTCCTCAATTCTTCACACTCAAGACTCAACAAAACCCAGTAAAGAAAACAAAATGAGCAGAGGAAGAAGAAGTGAATTCCCTCCTCCAATTCTCAAGACAAGTTTACAGAAAAAAAAAACAGAAAATGGAAAGTGCTCTCCAGTGACTAAGGATGAAAATTCAAAATGAAAATAAGCTCTCCAAAAACAACCCTCCTTTTCTAATCCTAACTAACACCTATTTATACACTTTCTATTTTGGATCTAAGAAATTTGAGTGAGCATTTTGATTTGGTGAAGAAATGAATTAAGTTGGATTTTTTAGTGAAATTCAGCCCATCTTGCTCCCAGGAAGCTGCCCTGCCCTTGTGGAGGGCAGAGCAAGGAAGTTGTGTGAGGAAGCATGTTGCGTGCGTGGGAGAGGCATCAGGATGCTGCCCTGCCCTTGTGGAGGGCAGGGCAATATTGCCATGGTGCGCCTTGCCTCCCTGCCCGTGCGTGCTTGCTGCTGGCCGAAGCTCCCTTGGTGAGCATCAATTGTGCGTGCTGGCCGTGCCAAGGATGTGCGTGCCATGCACCACAGAATGCTGCCCTGCCCTCCTTGTGGGCAGCGCAAGCTTTCCTTGCTCTTGGGTGAGGTCCCAGGTTCGAAACTTGCTGGATGGCTTTTTGTTGTATTTCTTCCTTGGGTTCCTTGGCACCAAAGTAGCGCCTAGTTCTTTGCTTCCTCAAGGTGCTATGTTCAATCCTTGGAGGTTGAAAACAAACCAATTTTTGCTTGTTTTCCTTGTATTTGAGCGCTACTTCTTTCCTTCTTGTTCTTGGGTTCGAAACCCATGGGTGGCACTTGGAGATAATTTCCTTTGATTTATTTCCATGAGGAGCCCGATATTGCTCTTGAGGAGGGCAGGGTAGAGATTTTCCTTCTCTCATTTCTTGGCCTAGAATTGTGCTCTGCCCTCAAGGAGAGCAGGGCAGTGAAGCCTTGAATGCTTGGTTCATTGTTGTGCTCCCTTGGAGGGCAGTGTGCTCTCGTGGAGGGCAATGCGGCTTCCTCCCTTCCATGCGCTAAATTCTTTTCTTCCTTGGGCCACACTTTCTTAAGCCACGCTTCCTTCTTTTCTTCTTTTCTTCACCTACAAATAATCAAATCAACTAATCAAAGTATCACTAAATTCACAAGGTTCATAAATCAATTAAAATTTAATTAAATTTAGCTAAAACCTCATGATTTAGCATCAATTAAGTGGTGGTTGATTGATTCAAATAAAACATGCAATTCCACTCTAAATTGCTTACTTATGGTGCAAGAAAGCGCATAAAAACTAGTGAAATAAGTGAAATTAGCTTGAGAAATGGGTATATGATGACTTGTCATTAGGTATCTTAACTCGTTTTTAAGCTTTGAAACATAGAGAATACCATAAGTAAGTTTACTATATAATTTCAGGTAAAAAAAGCTTAGAAGACGCAGCCATAGGATTTTGGAGTACCGAGGATGGATTGGTTGAGTGAAGTGGTAGTGTACTGTAAAGACGATGGGTATGATTAAATTGTGGAGTTATGGATTTGATGATGCTTGAGATGAGTCTAGGACTCGGAGTGAAATGAGGTTCTTACTAAATACTGAAAATGAATTCTAAAAACCATTGATATACTATTTTATACTGAGATTGTTGAGATGCTATACGCCTGGCAAGGATGGTTGGTTAATCCCGCTTATCGAAGTCACGGCGGCAGCGTAAGGATGGTTGGTTTATCCTGTGGCAGAGTATCCCGCTCGCATCCTTTTGGAATCAAAAGTGTGTATGGGCACTATATCCCTAGACCATGTACCAGGCACAATATCCCTGGGGGTACCCAATTTATTCATGATCAAAAGGTAACATCCCGAGGGGGATGTATCGTGTTGATAGTTGAACCGACAATGTGATATCATAGCCAATAGAGCAGGCATTCATCATGTGCATCTTCTATATGCTTGCTTGCTTTGTTTACTTGTGCTTTATGCCTAATTGTATAACATGCTTAAGTGCTTCTTGATTTACTTGCTATACTTGATAATTACTTGTTCTTTACTTGTATGAATTACTTGTGTTTTCTACTAGGATTGAGGAGGATCGGTAGGCGGTGGCGATGGAATTGCATGGCGGTTAGGTTGGCGAAGGCTGTGGGACAGCGGTGTGAATGTTAGTTTAGAAATTCCTTAAGATAGAATACCCCGTTTCATTATGGAATTTTAAAGTGATGATTTTAAATCTAGTTATGCTTTAAGTTGAATCTCATGATTGATATGAAGCTCTAGGATTGCCTCTGGCATCCAGGAGTCTTATATCTTACATTATAGGACACTGTTACCATACTAAGAACCTCCGGTTCTTATACCATACTCTGTTGTTATTTTTCAGATGTAGGTCATAACCCACCTCGGTAAGTTGTGAGATGGTGACAGAGCGGAGGATCTTGATTATCTTTTGGAGTCTTTTGATCACTTTTGTTTAGTACTCTCACTTTTGTATTTTATTTGCCTTAGAGGCTTACTTGAGAGATATATTGTATAACTTATTTCAACTTTCAAAACTCTGTATGTCTGTATATAACTAGTCGGCTTAAACTCTATGTGCTGACACTAGTATCTTATGATTATTATACTCTTACATCTACCGATTCTTTATCATTCAGTATCTATATCTTGTGCCTTATTGCTTCTAGCTTCGTGTGAACATTTCGTGCTTTTGTAACACTATTTTTGAGCCTATTTCTTCATCGGGCTTCCAGTATTACTATCTTTTTCTATATAGATTAATGTATAAACCTTAGAATTATCATAACCTTTGACTAACCTTGGCTTTATGGCATGAGGTAAGGCCTAGGATAATTAAGGTGTTACATCTACTTGACATATATGGCATAAATGTTCATGAGTATATTTTTGCCAATTCGAAGCTCTAAACTTGATATATTAAAACTGATCACCATATTATTGATTATTCGGTGTGGACAAGACCCAAAGGCATTTCATGGATGCGAGCGAGGTGTTATGAAAATAACGAGGAGTTGTTCTAACTTACTTTAAGTGATCAAAATTTTTGAGGGGCAAAAATTTATGTTAGGGGGTTGGATGTAAACCCCAGGTAATTAGTAAATAATTAACCAATAAATAAATTATTATTTAAAAAAATTAAGAAGATTAAACTTTTATAATTGGAAAGATAGAAATATTAAAAAGACGAATTTGGACACATATTTTAAAGATTTCAAACCAAAACCGGGATAACGGGCCAAACTAGTTGGATCAGACCCAAACCGAGCCCAAGATCCAATATTTATATGAAGATCCAGCCTTTTATTTGGTGCACAAAATTAGAACTTGCACAACTTCACCGGCAAGTACACCAGGTCATCTAAGTAATACCTCAGGTGAGTGAGGGTCGATCTCGCGAGGATTGTTGGATTGAGCAAGTAGCAGCTATCTTGCTGGACTTAGTTAGGCGAAAAGGTAAAGAGAATTGTTGTTGTTGTAGGCACATAAAACAAGAAAGTAAAGAAAAGCAATTAAAGATTGATAAAGAGAGAATATATGGAAGTAGCTAAGGGTTCGGAGATGCTTATATTTCTGAAACAATACTTCTTACTGACTTTTTTAACAATGAATGATTCATTCCATGACAAACTATAAATGATTAAACCCCAATTCCTTCACAATTTAATCTTATCTGATTCTCATTAGAAGTCGGGGTCAGTGCTCATTCGATTCGAACGAGGGTGAAGCTCAGCATTCTAGTTTAGCACTACAAAAACTTTAATTACCCAAAACTGATAGGATTTCATGTCACATATCCCAATAGCGCAGGTAACCCTCAGTTTAGGAGGAGTGTTTTCAAGCTGTAGCTCAAGCAACCTTGGTCAGAGTATCACAAAGAGCTCATGTCGAATCAGGGGTCATACTTCTGTTCCACCCTAGATTCATAGGATTAAGAACAAAAACAACACCTGAAAATTGAATCAAACATTAAGTAAAAGAGAAGAATAATAATATTAATCCATAGGAATAAGCAGAGCTCCTAACCTTAACCAAGAGGTTTAGTTACTCATACTTTATAGAAAAAACAGAGAAAAAGATGTAAAGTAATATGTCTGATAATGATGTAATCCTTAGTGATATTCCCTTTAAATAGAAAATACTAACCCTAAAAGATGTTAATGTAATTTAAGAATTACAAAAATAAAATAAGAAAAGCCTAAGGAGTGCTAAAATCCACTTTGGGGCCCACTTGGTGAGCGTTTGGGCTGATGCTTGGCGTTCAACTTAGGTTCTAGGCATTCCACTTGGAGAGAGGGGTGACTTCGCTGGCGTCTAATCCCTGGCTAACGTTGAACACCAGTTTTGGGTGTTCAACTTGGGAGGTTGGTGCTTCTTGGGCGTTAAATGCACAGGCTTAGCGTTTAAGGCCAGTTTTGGCAATCATTCTGGAAAAAAAAAAGTATAAACTATGATATATTGTTGGAAAGCTCTGAAAGTTAGCTTTCCAACATCATTAAGATCACGTCAATTGGATCTCTATAGCTCAAGATATGCTCTTTCGAATGCACAAAGGTCAGGAATGACAGCATCTGTTATCCTTTCTTTGTCTCTGAACAAGATTCTACCAAACTTGCTCAAAATTCACCTAAAATCATAAAAATAACACAAAAACGCAAAGTAGCATCCAAAGATGAATTTTTCACTAAAACATGGTAAAATTAATAAAATCTAACAAAAAAACAACCAGAAAATGCTATGAAAAAGGGAATAAGATGCTCACGCATCACAACAGCAAACTTAAACTGTTGCTTGCCCTCAAGCAACCAAAAATAAGATAGGACTAATTGGAAGAGAAAAATACATCAGGTTTTAGAGTTGTCAATGAGCTCAGTTCTAATTACTGAATGGGGCTATTAGCTCTTTATTTCTGACCAGCTTTGGCATCTCACTTTCCTTTGAAGCTTAGAAATATTGGCACTCTTTAGCATTAGAATCCGGATGATATTATTGATTCCCTTCTTTTAGTTTTTCTTGATTCTTGATCACAGCTTTTTCTTTTGGTGATTTACACTTTTGAGCCTAGTCGTGACTCTTAGCATTTTGTTTTCAAGTATTACCACCTGATACATAAACGCCACAAGCACTTAACTGGGGGAACCCTTGGATTCGAATTTAGCTTTGCTTAAACTCCCAGACAGTGGTGCTCAGAGTTCTTAAGTGTAATCTTTATAGCTTTGGATCACGACTTTAAATTCTCAGTCTCAAGATTTTCTTGACACCTTCACACCACAAGCATATAGTTAGCGATAGCAACTCTTTTGAGGTTTTTAGGCCAATTTTGACCCTCCTAACCATTTATGCTCAAAGCCTTGGACTCTTGTTCTTTTGGTTTTTCTTTTTTTTATTTTACATTTTTTTTGCTGTTTCTTTTACTGCAAGAATCATTTTTTATTTTTCAGAGAATAAATAATACTTCTCTAAATTCACTATTCTTCAAGAACCAATATGCTCAACTTCAATATCAAATATGTACAGTTAATTTATACATTCAAAAAATAAAGATAAGGCCACCACAACAAAGTAACTAGAATAACTCATAGTATATAACTTAAACTCTCATGCATTTTACTACTTCTTTTTCAAAAATTTTCTTTTTAAGCTTAGTGGGTAATTCATGAGACATCTTCTAACCATAAAAATTTCTAAAATAAACTACTAAAGCAAAATCCTAAGAGTGATCAAGCAAAAGCTAGAATAGAAAACAGAAAATAGAATAAAGTACTAAAAAACAGGAAGAAAGGGGGAAAAAACTCAACCACCTCAGTATTGATAGTTGCTCAGGCTGTGCTCTTCTGTGAAGATGATTCATCTCCCTTTGGTGCCAATGATGATAATATACACCTAGAGCTCACTCTGCAATACCAAACTTAAAAATTTTGTTTGTCCCCAAGCAAAGAAAACTTGGTCCTGTATAGGCATTAAACGCCAAGACTGCTCTTCTCCCTTCTGGGCGTTCAACCCCAGGATTAGTGATTGAACGCCAGAAGGTTCTCTCTACTCCATGATGGGCGTTGAACACCCATGCTCTCTTCTCCCGTCTGGCGTTGAACGCCAGCAAGGGACACCCTCCAAGGTGTTCTATTTTCCTGTCTCGCATTCCTGTTTCAGTTCTAAGTACTACACATGATCACAAACGTTAGTAAAAGGAGAAAAACTATGAAAATAAATAGAAAATACCATCATATGAAATCAAACTCGAATAAGTAAAATGAAACAAAAGAAAGATAATAAGTAAAATGAAGATATGGCTGGGTTGCCTCCAAACAAGCGCTTCTTTATCGTCATTAGCTTGACGTTCACCTTTGTCATGTCAATAAGAAGGTGGAATCCCCTTGCTCGATTTCATCCCGTAGGTAGTGTTTGACTCTCTGGCCATTGACGATGAATCTTTTATCAAAATATCTATTATGGAGTTCTACATGACTATAAGGAGATACTCTAGTGATCACAAAAGGTCCTATCCATCGTGACTTGAGCTTCCCAGGGAAGAGCTTGAGCTTAGAATTGAAGAGTAAAACCTTCTGGTCAGACTTAAAAACTTTGGAAGATAACTTCCTATCATGCCGTTTCTTGGATCTTTCCTTGTAGATTTGAGCATTCTCAAACACAGCATGCCGGAAATCATCCAGTTCGTTGAATTGGAGTAACTCTCTTCTCTCTTGCCACCTTGGCATCAAAGTTTAGGAAACTTCTTTTCCAGTAAGCTCTGTGCTCCAATTCCACTGGTGAATGACATGCTTTACCATAGACTAGCTGATAGGGGGACATTCCAATAGGGGTTTTGAATGCAGTCCGGTATTCCTAGAAAGCATCATCAAGATTCCTTGCCCAATCCCTCCTGAAGGTGTTCACTATCTTCTCTAAGATCCTCTTGAGTTCCCTGTTGGAGACCTTAGCTTGTCCACTTGTCTGCTGATGGTAGGGGGTTGCCATTTTATGACGGACGCCGTATCTCTACAGAATTGAGTCGAGCTCTCTATTACAGAAGTGACTGCCTCTGTCACTGATCAGTGTTCTTGGGATGTCAAATGTACAGAATATGTATTTCTGAAGAAATTTCAGCATAACGCTGAATTATGCCATCTGAGCATCTTTTAAAGAGATATGGTTCATCCCACAAGTAGTATTTAGCGTGTTGCAGAAGCTTCCGAACTTACTATTTGGTGAACTCCTTGGAGATGAACCTCATAGCCTTATAGTTTGCAACGTCTGCAAACTATGGTGCCCTGTGGATTGCAAAAATTTGCTCATCTGGGAAGGTCTCAGTCACGGCAGTAGTGGGAGGTGGCATTCCCTCTTCAGGCTCAATCCTTAATAGATGATTAGCCACCTGGTTCTCTGATCCCTTTCTGTCCCTGATCTCAATGTGGAATTCTTGAAGGAACAGCACCCATCTAATCAACCTTGGTTTAGAATCTTGCTTGGTTAGAAGGTACTTAAGAGCAGCATGGTCAGTATAAATGATAACCTTGGAACCAATTAAATAGGATATAAACTTATCAATGGCATAGATAACTGCAAGTAACTCATTCTCCGTGGTGGTGTAGTTCTTTTGGGCTTATCATGTCTCTATCCTAGAACTGCTCTAATGGTAAAGTCACTAGCATCGCACATTAGTTCAAATGGTAGGGACCAATTGGGTGCAAAAATGATAGGTGTAGAGACAAGCTTTGCTTTTACAGTTTCAAAGGCATGCAGGCAATCCTTGTTAAAAACAAAATGAGTGTCAATAACTAGAAGATTGCACAGGGGTTTTGCAATTTTGGAAAAATCTTTTATAAACCTCTTGTAGAATCTTGCATATCCCAAGAAACTTCGAATTGCCTTAACATTGGTAGGTGGATGTAATTTTTCAATTACTTCCACCTTAGCTTGATCAACCTCTATTCCCTAGTTTGAAATCCGATGCCCAAGAACAATTCCTTCATTTACCATAAAGTGACATTTTTTCAAATTTAAAACTAGGTTTGTTTCTTGGCATCATTTCAGAACCAAGGCTAGATGGTTAAGGCAGGAGTCAAAGGAATCACCAAAGACAGAGAAGTCATCCATGAATACTTTAAGGAATTTTTCAACCATATCTGAGAACATGGAGAGCATACACCTTTGAAAGGTTGTTGGGGCATTGTAGAGACCAAACGGCATCCTCCTGTAGGCGAATACTCCATATAGGCATGTAAATACTGTCTATTCTTGGTCCTAAGAATCTACTGTAATCTGATTGTACCCTGATTAGCCGTCCAGAAAGCAATAAAAACGCATGGCCAGCCAGCCTCTCCAACATCTGATTTATGAAAGGTAGGCGAAAGTGATCCTTTCTTGTGGCATTATTGAGCCTCCTGTAGTTGATGCACATGCACCATCCCGTGACAGTTCTTGTAGGGATCAGCTCATTATTTTCATTGTGGATCACTGTCATACCCCCTCTTTTTGGTACCACCTGCACAGGGCTTACCCAGGGACTATCCGAAATAGAATATACGATTCCAGCCTCCCAAAGTTTTGTAACCTCCTTTTGGACCACCTCTTTCATAGCTGGATTCAGCTGCCTCTACGGTTGCACATCCGGTTTAGCCTCATCTTCAAGTCGAATCTTGTGCATACACCGAGTAGGACTGATTCCTTTTAAGTCACTTATGGTCCATCCGAGAGCTATTTTGTGGGTTCTGAGCACTTCAATCAACGCTTTTTCTTCTTGCTGTTGTAGGCGAGAGCTTATAATCACTAGATAAGTGTCGCCATCTCCTAGGAACACGTACTTCAAGGATGGAGGTAAGGGCTTGAGCTCGAGTTTAGGAGGCCCATTTTTTCTCAAAGTGTGTTTAGTGTCTCCTTTTGAAGTCCCGACTCATCCAGTTTAGGTAGAATATTTTCAAGAATCGTGTCCAAATCATCTTCAGGTGTTTCAGCCTCAAACACTTCTTCAACCAGTGGCTCTATGGCATTTATCCTCCTGCATTCCTCCAAGAGATCTGGATGTTGCATAGCCTCGACTGCATTCAGTACAACCTCCTCATCATTGACTCTTAGTGTCACTTCCCCCTTCTGGACGTCAACGATGGTTCGTCCTGTGGCGAGAAAAGGTCTTCCTAGAATGATGGATTCATTCTTGTCCTCCTCCATATCCATTATCATGAAATCCACAGGAAAGTTAAAGGGTCCTACTCTCACAATCATATATTCCACCATCCCCATTGGAAACTTGACTGAGCGATCAGCAAGTTGAAGTCAAATATGGGTGGGCTTAATTTTTTGAAATTAGAGTTTTTGCATTAATGACAATGGCATCAAGTTGATGCTTGCTCCAAGATCGCATAACGCCTTCTTTATACAGGTGTTTCCAATGGTGCAGGGAATTATGAAGCTCTCCGAATCTTGAAGTTTCTCCGGTAGATTCCTTTAAATGACTGTACTACACTCCTTGGTGAGCACAACTGTTTTTGCCTCTTTCCAGTCCCTTTTGTTACTCAATATGTCCTTCATAAAATTAGCATAGGAAGGCATTTGTTCCAGACCCTCTGCAAATGGAATTTTGATCTCAAGTTTCTTGAAACCAACCAAGAATTTGGCAAATTGCTTGTCCTTTTCTGCCTTTTGGAGTTTCTGAGGGTATGGTAGCTTGCCCTGATATTTTGGGGCTTCTGGTAGTGCAGGATGAGTATTTAGGGTAACTGGAAAGGGGTTATCAGGGTGTTTGGGGGAAACATCCCTTGGATTGGCGTTTATAGCTCCTCCCCTCTGTAGGCGTCGAATGCCTGAGCTGCACCCTCCTATATGTTCAGCGCTCCCATTGGTGCTCTGGGTTGTGGTGTTTTCATGCCCTGGTGTCTCCGCTGCATCCTGAGCCCTTTTATTATGAGGTAGGGTGTTCAGGGTTCTACCACTTCTTAGTTGAATTGCCTGGCACTCCTTCCTTATCTGTTTAGATATCTGCTATTTGGCCTGGTTCAACTATGCTTCCATATTCTTGCTAGAGGCTCGGGTCTCTTGTAACACTTCTTGCAGGCTCAGGACTTATTGTGTGAGAAAGCTCAGCTGCTAGGTTAAAGATTCATTTTTCTCAAGAATGGTGGGTTCAGTGGATACGACCTTGACGTCCCCCTTCATTGAGGTTTCACTGGATGAGTATAAATATTAATTGTTGGCGACCATCTCAATGACTTCATCCGCTTCTTCGGTCGTCTTCCTCGTGTGTATTAAACCACCTGAAGAGTTATCCAGGGACATTTTGGCCATGTCCAATAGTCCATAATAGAAAATATCCAACTTAACCCAGTCTGAGAACATTTCAGTGGGACATCGTCTGAGCATCTGCTTGTATCTCTCCCAAGAATCATGAAGAGACTCGATCTCTCCTTGTTTAAAGGTCTGAATATCCATTCTCAACTTACTTAGCTACCTTAGAGGAAAGTATTGATTCAAAAACTTGTTCACTACATTAGTCCATGTGTTTAGGCTTACTTTGCATTGAGCATCCAACAATCTCTTTGCTTGGTCTTTTACAGCAAATGGGAAGAGTAGCAAATTCAAAAAAGAAAGAGAAAGATACTAAAGAATTTTGAAATTCAAAAAGAAAGAGAAAATACTAAGGGGTTTAAAAAATTTTGAAATTCAAAAAGAAAGAGAAAATAATAAAGAAACACCAAATTTAAATTTTGAATTTAAATGAATAATATAAGATAACAAGAATTGAAAA
Source organism: Arachis duranensis (assembly GCF_000817695.3). Taxonomy (NCBI): domain Eukaryota; kingdom Viridiplantae; phylum Streptophyta; class Magnoliopsida; order Fabales; family Fabaceae; genus Arachis; species Arachis duranensis. Next base: position 56,277,937 of record NC_029780.3, on the reverse strand, counting down.
TCAAGGGAAAGATAAATAATATAAAGATTGAAAATCATGAAAAATAAGATAGAATTTGAAAATAAAAAAGAAAGATAAAAATAAGATAACTAGAACAGAATTCAAAAATTAAGGGAGGATAAGTAAGACAAAATTTTGAAATTTAAGAAAGATAAACAAGATAGAATTCAAAATTTAAAAAGAAAGGGTTTTAAAAGTTTTCAAATTTTAAAAAGAGAGAAAAAGATAAACTAAAGAAACACTAAACTTAAAATTTGAATTTTAAAATTTGAATTTAAATGAAAAAATCAAATAACTATAATCAAGGAAAAGATAAATAAGATAAAGATTGAGAACCAAGAGGGGTAAATAAGATATGATTTCAAAATTTAAAAAGGAAATTAATTAAAAAGAAAAAGAAAAGATTTGAAATTTTTTTATTTTTAAAAGAAAAAGAAAATATTAAAAGACATCAAACCTAAGAGTTAAAATTAAATCAAAATAAAATAACAAGAAAAATTCGAAAATTAAAAAAGGAAAGATAAACAATATTAATTTTAAAAATTTAAAGAAAAAACACTAAAAGAACACCAAACTTAAAAATTTTTAAACAAATAACAGAAAATAACTAAAAAAATTCGAACAAAAAGAAAGCAAACAAGATTAATTTTCGAAAACCTTTCAAAGGGTTAAGCTCTGATACCACTTGTAGAACCTATGCACAATTACTCAAGAGGGGGGGGTGAATTGAGTATTGCAACAACAATGAATCTTTTTGCGAAAGTTAAAGACAATATACAAAAGTGTTATTGTACTAGTATTTTTCCAAGAGCTTAACTCAATTGCTAAGCATTTATAAGGAGCTTTTACTTTCCAATAGACACCAACTCAAATAAATTGATCAAGCTTTTCACCAATCGGACTTAAGCTACTCCTTAAGTACTTACGAAGCTACTTTTCGATCACAATTTATTTGCTCAAAGGTAAAAGACAATAATATTGAAGATATGAGTTTGGAGAGATGCAAACGCTATTTAGAGTGGTTCGGCACAATCCTTGTCCTACGTCCACTTTCTTTCTCAATCGCAATTGAGAAGTTCCACTATTGCCAAGCTTCAAGGTGCTCGCGCAAAACCTTTTACAATCCGAGTCCTTAGTTTCTAACACCTCACGGTATATGATCACCACTCGTATACTAACCCACTCCACTTAGAGATACCTTCTCTAAGATTTGCCTTGAGTACTTAGTATACCTCTTTGGTATCCTCACCGACTATAGTGTTTATAACTCTTGACTCAATCTTGGAGATCACACTCCAATTTACACGGTGTACAAGAAAACAATTCTCAAAGCATTGTTGAGATGAAATGAGTACTCTCTAGAAGAGTATATGATTACAAGTTTAGCACTATTGAACCAATTGATATTGCTCTCTCAAATTGTGTATTATAACACCTTAAAAAATGTGTAGAGTGAAAGAATATGAACAATATAGTTTGCAAAAAATCAAGTATATGAAATAAGGCTTCAATCCATCTATTTATAGACTCCCCAAACCTTAGAAACGTTGGGGAGTTAGTGGGATGGAGCCATTTTGTCAAAACTAGCCATTTTTTTTATGTTTTTGAATCATTTGCATCGATGCATAACACTTTGCATCGATGCAAATGTGTCTTTGAAGCTGAAATTTGAATTTTCAGCTAGGTTGCATCGATGCAAACATCTTTGCATCGATGCAACAGTCGTTTGCATGCTTTGCATCGATGCAAGATGAGTGTGCATCGATGCAAACCTTAAAGAATGGCTTAAAATCACTTCAAAATACTTAGGATTGATCTCAAACTTGTTGGAGTCAATTCCTATGCTTTTGTTCCTTTGAAAACAAGTTTTAAACCATTTGGCTAGCATCGAATTGCAAGATGTGCATATGATATGATAATCAAAACATTTTGTGAGTGTGTGTTGAGAGATTTAGCAATTGGTTCTTAACAAGAAGTTACCTAAGTCCTAAGACACTATACTCGTCTTCAAATGTTGTGGACTTGAGTTTCATGTTGTTGTTGTGTTGCTTTTAACTCTTCATTCCTCAACGTTGAATGTTGGTTGATCTGTCAACATGCTTGTTCATTCAAGTTGTTTGTTGGTATGTCTTTTCATGTCGTTTGTTGGTTTGTCATTCATCAAAACCTACGAATACAAACTTCACATACAAGCAACATGATTTACAATTTCCCCCTTTTTGATAATGACAAACCAATTTTGAGGATATGCATTTATAAATGATTTTGAAAGCAACAATAATGCACTTTGTTTTACAGAAAGCTTTGGAGAAGACTTTAAAAAAAATTTTGCAGGAGTTCCCCCTAAATATGTGCATTTGTTCCTTTAAAGGGCGTTTATCAAAGAAAACGATTTAGATATCAAAGTTTTTGCTTAGCGGAAGTCTTTTTGAAATCATTGTCTTCCCCCTTTTGACATTATCAAAAAGAAGAGAGTTTGATTTCCTCTTTTTATATATGATAAACATGCATATTTCCCCCTAAAGAAGTGAAATATATCAAGGCATGCACATTAACTTGAAATAGGGGTACCAAGCCTATTTTGAGTTATTCACCAAATAAGCATACAAGCATTAATCATTAAACAAAAATTATGAAGGAAATATCAAAGTATTTAAACCATAATAGAAATCCTTAGTTTACTAGGAGTTAGTTTAAAAATTCATATAATCAAATAAACATAAAGCAATAAAAAGTGACTTGATGAAGAGGAGACAATCAATCTTGGTCTTCATCATCATCATTATCCTCTTCATACGGTAGGTGGATGCCGAAATGCTCATATAAGTCATCAATACGACGATCCAAGCGACCGGTGCGATGATCTACACGAGACACACGACGATTAAGTGCTTCAAGTTGCCTACCATGCTCTACTTCAATCCTTTGGATGTTTTGGTTGATGGATTGTAATTCTCTCATTACATCAACCAAGGAGGGTGGTTCTTGAGCTTGAGGTGCTTGTGGAGGAGCTTGCTCTTGAGGACCTTATTCATCAACATTTCTTCTTCCCATTTTGTTGAGAAGATGAGTGTTGATACAAGATTGAGGTGGTACTTCTTTGGCAATCTCATTTGATACATCAATACCAACATAATCAAAGACTTTAGACCATAGGCAAAGGAATCCTAATCCACCATTCCTATCCTTCATCTTGAGCCTAATCATATGTTGTACTATAAAGTATGGCCAATTAATCTTAATCCCATTCATCATAGCCCATATGATAATCAAATCTTCATCATTTACATTCGCATGCCCGGATATTCTAGGTTGCAATACATAGGTGACTAGATATAACAAAGTTCTATGTTCCGCACTCATTGAATTGCAACTAATTTTGGAGTGAGCTCCTTGTACAAGGTTGAACAAATGCATGGCATTGTCCTTTGAATAACCCCATTCATCAATTGGGGTTTTACCACCTTGAAACAAGTCACCTTGATTTGGCAACTCCCAAATGGTGGCTAACTCATCACCATCTAGCCTATAATCCTTTCTTCCTATCTTGAAGAATAATGTGAAATTTGATTCATCTTCCTCATCAATCTCAATCATGAGTGTACTATAGGCTATGGCAACTAAATCCGGATAATATTTACTCTTAATTTGAACAAAATCCATGAGGCCTTGATGAACTAGAATAGCCTTAAGAGTATCAAACTTAGGAATGACAAGAAGGGTCGGATCCAAATACCTCGGAGGAATTTCCTTTCTTCCAGCGAGCCTTGCCTCATAGAATTGAAGATCTTCATTAGAGGCAAAGTACCTTGCCAAAGGATGATCATTTGGAGGTGGAACCACACTTGAAGAGCCTTTTGACTTCTTGATGGTTCTCTTGATTCTAGGCATTGTGGATGATTTTGTTTTATGGGTTTTGTAGAGAAGAATGTGGGGACTTCAAATATGTAATTTGTTTGTAGTGGGTATCAAAGTTTTGTGAGTTGTATGAAGCTATATGTGAGCTTGTTTTGGAGGTTATAGAGGTTTGAATGTGGGGATATGAGTTGTGAGGTTGAAGATGATGAAAAAGTGGGGTTTTGTTGTTCAAAAATGCCAAATTCACGTGTTTTTGTGCAATTTGGTCGTGTTTGCATCGATGCAATAGGCTTTGCATCGATGCACATAGCACGTTGTGTGCTTTGCATCGATGCAAAGCTTGGTTGCATCGATGCAACATGCATCATTTTGCCCAAAATCACCAAATTTTCATCCTTTGGTGGTTCTTTCTTCAATCCTTTGAGTTCCATCATGTATATACTCACTTAAACCATTATAAACTTCAATTTGTTGATCCTCCATTATTTATAATCTTCAAATTCTTCAATCTACCTCAAGATTAATCAACATGGTCTCTTATGAAGTGATGTCTAATCTCAATATGCTTGGTTCTTGAATGTTGAACCGGATTCTTGGTTAAATTTATTGCACTAGTATTATCACATTTGATAGGAATGTGATCAAGCATGAGTCCATAGTCCATAATTTGTTGTTTCATCCATAAAATTTGGGCGCAACAATTACCGGCGGCTACATACTTGGCTTCGGCGGTAGACAAGGCTACACTTACTTGTTTCTTACTATACCATGAAACAAGAGAGTTTCCTAGTAAGTGACAAGTGCCGCTAGTGCTTTTCCTATCCAATTTGCAACCGGCAAAATCAGAATCGGAATAACCAATCAAATCACAAGTGGATCCTTTCGGATACCACAATCCAACATTTAATATTCCTATGAGATACTTCATAATCCTTTTCACCGCACTTAAGTGAGATTCCTTAGGATTAGCTTGGTATCTCGCACACATGCATACACTAAACATGATATCTGGCTTACTTGCCGTTAGATAAAGTAATGATCCTATCATGCCTCTATACTTCTTTACATCTATGATTTTACCTTGTTCATCTTTGTCAAGGTAGCAAGTAGTGCTCATTGGTGTTTCCATTGCCTTAGCATTGTCCATTCCAAATCTTTTGAGCAATTCCTTGCAATATTTGGTTTGGATAACGAAAGTTCCTTCTTTTCCTTGTTTGATTTGAAGACCAAGGAAGAAGTTGAGTTCGCCCATCATGGACATTTCAAATTCACTTTGCATGAGGTTTGAGAAAAACTTGCAAAGTGATTCGTTAGTTGAACCAAATATTATGTCATCGACATAAACTTGTACCAAAAGGATATTTTTGTTTTCAATCAAGATAAATAAAGTTGTATCAACCTTCCCTCTT